>NC_090372.1:155405776-155768457 GCF_036365525.1 Heterodontus francisci | reverse complement strand
ACATTTGTTGGTATTAAATTCCATCTGCCACCTTTCTGCCCATTCTGCTAGCTGATCTATGTTCTGTTGCAAGCAGGTCATATCATCCTCACTGTTCATCGCACCTCCAAGTTTGGTGTTGTCAGTAAATTTTGAGATTCTACTCTTTAGTCCAAGATCCAAGTTATTTATATATATCAAAAAAAGCAGTGATCCCAGCACTGACCCTTGGAGAACACCACTGTCTACCATCCCCCAGTCTGAAAAGCAATCATTTGTGATGGCTCGCTGTTTTCTGTCCTTAAGCCAATTTCTTATCCAATTGGACACTGACCCTCCTATTCCATGAGCCTCAATTTTGTTAACCAGCCTTTTATGTGGTACTTTATCAAATGCTTTCTTAAAATCCATATAGACAACATCCACCACATCCCCTTCATCAACCTTCTCTGTTACTTCATCAAAAATTCAATTAGATTAGTCAAGCATGATCTGCCTTTTATAAATCCATGCTGGCTACCACTAATTAACTTGAACCTCTCAAAGCATCTGTTGATATTTTCCCTGATTATTGTTTCTACAACTTTACCCTGTACTGATGTTAAACTAACTGGCCTGTGGTTGCTAGGACTGTCCTTTCTTGACACCCTTTCTTGAATAAGGGTGTCACATTTGCCACTCTCCAAACTTCTGGTACCACCACCGTATCCAGGGAAGAATGAAGGTTATGGCAGACCCTTCCACTGTATTCCATCCCCATTTCCTTTCGCAACCTGGGATGCAAGCCATCCAGACCAAGTGACTTATCTACCCTAATGTTACGGTCAAGTGAGGAGGGTTCGAAGGGCTTCCCTCTTTTCCCTCTCCTTCTTTCTTAAAGTGCATGTACTGGCCAATTCAGTAGGTGTTTGGTTCTTATGATCGTAGCAAGTTATCAATCATACAGGTTTTCTTGAGTTTAACAAAGAAAGAGATTTACTTTATTTCATGAAACCGAACTAATGAAAATAATAAACTATGCGCCAACTTCCACTCGCATGCACATTAGAGGTTTACACGCGCACAAATAGGTTACAGAGTGGAGAAAGGTAGATTGGTTAATTTAGAGTCCATAGAAAAAAAGGGGTGTACATTCTGTGGCGTTTGGTGATTTGGTTGGCTTCTAGCTGAATTTGGTGGTCCTGAGGCTTTAGTTTGAAGAGGTAGATGACGGGTTCGGTGAGTCTTGTGGAAATAGTGAGGCGGATGATTTACTCCAACGGGGTTTCTGATTGTTGCCGGAGTATGCAGAGGTGGTCAGTCAACAAGCAGGATTTGAAAGCTTTCAAGCTGGGATGGAGAGAGAGAGGGATCCCCACTTAGGTCTGCACGTGTCAGAGTCCAGAAGCTTCTCCTCTCTCTGCTGCAGAAAGACACATGCTAAACACCAGATATGGGGAGGGGTTTGTCACATGACAGTCAGTGACTCAAACATAGCAGTTAGCAGAATCTATCTTGCTAAAAGAACAGGTAATTCCCTTAAACTTCCTGGGTCTTGGTTCTTGCTGGGATATGAGCAGAGATTTCGTCTCTCTCCTCACAAGCCTTGCAATGTAGGATACAGTGTTGCAAGTTAGGTGGCCATCCTAAGCTGTCAGCAAAGTCATCTTTTTTATCTGTTCTTTTTAAAATTTCTTCAAAAACAAAATTCAGAACTTCAGTCAGTGGATTAAATAAAATTCATTCAACAAAGCACATTGGCATGACACTAAGCATAGCAGCCTTTTTAGTAGCACCCCCTCTCAATTTTATCTCATTCATTGCCTCTACTCTCTCTGCATCTACTTTTATTTTGTCAGCCTCCATTTCCTTAGTGAACGCTGATACAAAGTATTAGCTTTGAGCTGCGCCTCTATGCAGATATTACCTGCACTGTCCCTAATAGGCCCCACTCCTCTTACCACTCGCTTACTGTTTACATGCCAGTAGAAGATCTTTGGATTCCCTTTTATGTTGACTGCCACTCTATATTTTTATATTCACTCTTTTGCAGTCTCAGTTTCCTCTTCACCTCCCCTCTCAACTTATTGTATTTGGCCTGGTTCTCATTTGATGAGTACACACTCTTTGTTTCATCATAATTTCTATCTCCCTCGCCAACCAAGAACCTGTGTTCTTGGTTCCCCTACTTTTCACCCTTGTTGGAATGTTCCGAGCCTGTACCTGCAGCATCTGTTCCTTCAAGATAACCCATTGTTCCGATATAGCTCTTCCTGCCAGTCTTTGGTTCCATTCTGTCCTGACTAGATCCCTTCTCATCATGTTGACATTAGTTCACTTCCAATCTAGACATTCTACCTTATTTTGTTCCTTGCTTTTCCTTGCTTGTTGAGCTGCTTTTAGGTATTCTTTTGCTACAGCACAGGCTTTAAAAAGTGTCTCTCAAAAGGTGGACACATAATTTAGTAGTGAGATTTCCTCCCTTTGATCCAGGAATTGTTCTGTTACGACCCGGTGAGAAAGGTGTCCAGGGGTCCCTTTCAGCCTTCACCTGGTCTTACTGTAAAAGGGTTTAATTTTTAAACAAACTGTTTTTAGCTCCACCTTCGTGAATCCTTGTTCACCGCTTTTCAATTATAAGGCAAAGAAACCAGCACAAACAGATTTTCTCAGATTTAAAGAAGAAAAGTTGAAATTTATTAAACTCTAATTCGGTTAACGCCTACCAATACATGACATGCCCACACTAGCATGTGTACGTGATACACACATGCAAATAGAGACAGAAAAGAGCAGAAGAAAAATAAAATGGAAAAGTTTGAGGCAGTATCTGAAGAGTTTTTGTTATGGTTCTTTGAGCTCACTGTAGAGTCTTTGATTTTAGATAGATTTTGCATTTTGTTGGGGCCCAGCATTCTTCTTAAACCTTGTTCAGTGTAGGAGACTTTTGTCTCTTGGGGTTTATGTGTCTTCAGTGGATTTAGTGGCTTGTGAGAAAGAGATGGGAGCAGACAGGAGAGATCTTCTCTGTCCAGGAGCAAACAGACGCTGAGTTCAAACTGTTTGTACAATTCAGAAAAAACCCACGTTGCCAAGCAGGTTAGTCAAATGACCGTGGTCTAACCACGTTCTGGATTGTATCACCTTAGCAGTCTCTGGAATGTTTCTCTTACACACAATACCCGGTGATCAAGATCCTTTTGTGGATTGAATGTGTCAGGGAATGGTCCTTTGTCCTTCCAAGCACTATATGTTAATATGGAAATATCTTTTCCAGCCATGGCTGATCTGCTTAACAAGTCCTTTCTTCACTCCAGTAACAGTTTAAAATCAACGTGTCTCATTCTTGGCAGGTGGGGGCCTAGCCTGACAGTTCTTTATTCAGTTTCAGGGGGCCTCTCACCTCATGTCCAAAAACTAACTCAAATGGACTGAAACCTGTGGATTCATTTGGTGAATCTTTGGTAGCAAATAGCAAGAAAACTGATTCTTTCTTCCAGTCATGGGGGTAATCACGGCAATATACCTTGATCATAATTTTCAGGGTTTGATGGCATTGTTCCAGAGCCCTTTGAGACTGTGGGTGGTATGCTGAAGATTTCAACTGTTCAATACCAAGGCTGTGTACTACTTGGAATGTTCAGGACATGAAATTAGTATCTTGATTGGACTGAATTTCTTTGGGCAAGCCATATTGTATGAAAGATTGGTCAGCCCCTTGTCTATGGCTTTGGCTGTAGTTTCTTAACACAATGGCTTCTGGGGTCACGTGACCAATAATCCATTTTGACTGTGGTACAGGTGTCCATGTTCTTGAGGTTTTGTTTAATAGTTGACTTTTTAAAAAATTTATAATTCTTCCATTTTATTGTTTATTTCATCACGGCTTCCTCCGTGCATGACAAGATACTACAAAAGTGTTTGATAAAGTACCACATTAAAGACCGGATACCAAAACTGAAGCTCATGGAATAGAAGGATCAGTGTCCAATTGGATAAAAATTGGCTTAAGGACAGAAAACAGTGTGTTGTGGTAAACTAATGTTTTTCAGACTGGAGGATGGTAGACAGTGGTGTTTCCCAAGGGTCAGTGCTAGGACCACTGCTTTTTTTTTGCTATATATGAATGACTTGGCTCTTGGAGTACAGAGTAGAATTTCAAAATTTGCCAATGATACCAAACTTGGAGGAATGGCAATTAGTGAGGATGATATGAACCGCCTGCAACAGGACATAGATCAGATAGCAGAATTGGCAGACAAGTGGCAGATGGAATTTAATACTGACAAGTGTGAGGTGATGCATTTTGCAGAAGGGATAGGGTGAGACCATATAGGAATAGAGGGCCCTGAGGGTGCATGTGCTTCGATCTTTGAAGGTGGCAGGACATATTGAGAGATTGGTTAGCAAAGCATATGGGATTTTGGGCTTCATACATACATCAATATTGGCGACCACGCTCTGGAAGTGGTTCAAGAGTTCACCTACCTAGGCTCAACTATCACCAGTAACCTGTCTCTAGATGCAGAAATCAACAAGCGCATGGGTAAGGCTTCCACTGCTATGTTCAGACTGGCCAAGAGAGTGTGGGAAAATGGCGCACTGACACGGAACACAAAAGTCCGAGTGTATCAGGCCTGTGTCCTCAGTACCTTGCTCTACGGCAGCGAGGCCTGGACAACGTATGCCAGCCAAGAGCGACGTCTCAATTCATTCCATCTTCGCTGCCTTCGGAGAATACTTGGCATCAGGTGGCAGGACTATATCTCCAACACAGAAGTCCTTGAAGCGGCCAACATCCCCAGCTTATACACACTACTGAGTCAGCGGCGCTTGAGATGGCTTGGCCATGTGAGCCGCATGGAAGATGGCAGGATCCCCAAAGACACATTGTACAGCGAGCTCGCCACTGGTATCAGACCCACCGGCCGTCCATGTCTCCGTTATAAAGACGTCTGCAAACGCGACATGAAATCGTGTGACATTGATCACAAGTCGTGGGAGTCAGTTGCCAGCATTCGCCAGAGCTGGCGGGCAGCCATAAAGACAGGGCTAAATTGCGGCGAGTCGAAGAGACTTAGTAGTTGGCAGGAAAAAAGACAGAGGCGCAAGGGGAGAGCCAACTGTGCAACAGCCCCAACAAACAAATTTCTCTGCAGCACCTGTGGAAGAGCCTGTCACTCCAGAATTGGCCTTTATAGCCACTCCAGGCGCTGCTTCACAAACCACTGACCACCTCCAGGCGCGTATCCATTGTCTCTCGAGATAAGGAGGCCCAAAAGAAAAGAAAGACATACAGGCATCAAGTGCAAAAGCAGGGCAGTTATGCTGAACCTTTAAAAAACTCTGGTTAGGCCCCAACTAGAGTATTACATCTAGTTCTGGTCACCACACTTTAGGAAGAATATGAAGGTCCTTGAAAGGGTGCAGGGGACATTTACCTGAATGGTTCCAGGAATGGGGGATTTTAGTTACAAAGTAAGGATGGAAAAGCTGGTGTTGTTCTCCCTAGAACAAAGGAGATTGAGGGGAGATTTGATAGAGATGTATAAGATTGTGACAGGCTTAGATAAATTAGATGAGGAAAAACTGTTTCCATTAACTGATGGTACAAAACTAAGGAACACAGATTGAAAGTATTGGGCAAGCAATGCAGGAGGAATGTGAGGAAGAACTTTTTTACACAGCAAGAGGTAATGACTTGGAACTCACTGCCCACAAGGGTGGTGGTAGCAAAGACAATCATTGATTTCAAAAGGAAATTGGAGTGGCACTGGAAGGAAATAAACTTGCAGGTCTATGGGGATTGAGGGGTGAATGGGACTGATGGGATTGCTCCGCGGAGAACTGGCATGGATTCGAAGGGCCAAATGGCCTCCTTCTATGCCATAAATGGCTATAACTCTGATCATAATGGCCCTATTTTTAATATTTGTGGTTTACTGACATAAAGTTAGGTTTACAACCATTGTGATGTTGTGCACCCCATATACATGCAAAATTTGTGTTTGAGCGTCTGGTTGATGAGAGGTAGGCCATATGTCAGATGACACTGCAATTGGACTAGTATTTTATAATTAATAACTGAACATCTAACCTGACCATTTGTATTCAGTTGTAAGATTTATAATTGCCCCTTTTAAAAACCCATTGTGTGCATAAATTATAAATAAATGCATTATTAGGACCTATATCAAATAGATATAATTGTTTATAATATTGTATCTATCTGCACTAGCCTATTTATGTCCAATTCAAAACAATTTTTTCCCAATAGATTTTAATTCTAATGAGAGATCCCTACCACAGATCATCTGTTACTGAAACCCTCATCCATGCCTTGGGTATCTCTGGTCTCGACTGTTCTACGTTTTCCTGGCAGGTCTCTCATCCTCCATTCTCTGTAAACTTGATCCCAACCAAAACTCTGCTGCCAGTTTCCTAACCCGCACCAAATCATGTCCTATTATCACCCCTGTGCTCACTAACCTACATTGGCTCCTGGTCCAGCAACACCTCAATTTTAATATTCTCATCCTTTTGTTAAAATCCCTCCATTTCCTCGATTCTCTGTATCTCTGTAACTTCCTCCAGCCCTAGAAACCAACTTCCACTGCCGTAACATTGTCTGTCTCAACTTTTTGCCTCAGCTCATCTGTTGCTGAAACCCTCATCCATATGTATGTTACCTCGAGATTCAACAATTCCAATGCTCTCCAGTCCAGCCTTTCACCTTCCACCCTCCATCAGCTTATGCCATCCCAGATGGTGTTGTGTAGTGAGGCTGTCCTGGCATTGGCATCATCTGTGGGACTTTGCTCATTATGGACATGCTTGAGATGGTGTTGTCTGTTGGGGGTCTCTGAAGCCAAAGAATGGTGTGACCTGGTTTTCCACCCTGTAAATTCTCGCTCCTCCACTGATATCATTGCATGGTCCTGTTTACTATGATTCACCCAGTGCCTTCTCCTCAAGCTAACTCTTGTGTTGGATTTATCTGTGATAGTGTTTTTGATGATTTCTGGTTATCTTCTATTAACAGGAATGTTTTGTCTGTGGAAGTCATAGTATTGTTGAACTTTTTCAGTACTGAATTAATCCAATCACTTGTTGGGGGTCAGGTGGGAGATTGCTCAGGCATTAGGCAAAGTATTATATATCCAAGAGATCATTGCACTCTCTTCGAATGATTGCAGTCTTATCAATATCCACATGTGTGTCTATGAAAAGCACACAGTTGGAAATTTACCTCCTAAATTTCATATTAGTTAAAATGTGGTAGATAACATCACAGAAAAAGGGAAGAAATTTACCAGATTCATCAGTCGCCTTTTTCACCTTTCTAGAGTCTTGAGGCCAAACAGATGGTTCACAGATTTTTCTGTCTATGTGAGAGCTTGTAGATGCCATGGCCCTCCCCTGGTAATTTTTCTAGCAGGATGATTAAATGATCATTTTTCCCCTGCTTTTTCCACAGATTCAATCTTTTCAAACCTCCTGCCAGGTCAATCTGTGCATCAAGATAAGGTTCAATCACTTTGAGCTTTGCTCTAAAATGTGTGGATTCAATGGGTGCTCCTCTTAGCAGTACCTTTATATATAAGGAGCACCACCCCAACTCACTACCATTCTGTCATATCTCTCTGAACTGAATTATAGACCATGCCTCATTGTTGTAGCATGCCAGATGTCTGCTTGATGAGGTTCCTGCCTCTCCTATCTATATAATTGAGTCTGTTACAGTGTGCAAAAAGGAATGCATGACTGAGCAGTCAATCATCAAGCACCCAAAGCAATGCTGTAGAGCTAGGCTAAATAGCCATTTAACTGGTGTAACTCATATATGATGGGTCAATCCAGTTGCTGGTGCACAATGTCTGATCAAGTGATGGGAGAGTGCAGAATAAGGATCTGCAGCTAATAGCAGAGACGTGAGGATGTGTCATATGTACTTCTAACTGTGGGGAGGATGCACTTTCTATAAACAGATAATATAGCAGATGTAAAATGGCTCTGAATTCAGGGTCACACAACAAAGGCAGGGGGAGCCTTTGTGGTTAGACATATATTCACAAACATGTGTCTAACCACAAAAAGCTCTCTAAACTGAAATGATTAAGTGAAAAAAGAAGATAATGAAGAAATATAGAGACCCTTATATGGAGACTTACCATTTGAGGAATGGTAGAATGATAGAATCTTGCAGAAGGAGCCAGTTCTCCCCTTTATACCTGTGCCAGGTTACTAAAAAGCTATCCAAAGTCCCATTCAAGTTGCTGTTCCCCATTATCTTTTAAATTCTCCTGTTTTGAATATGTGCCTCCTTTTTTAAAAACTATTACAGATTCTGCTTCCACCAAGGCATAAACTGTGTTGTAGCCTATAACATAAAATATATAATTATTGCATGAATATTTCCCTCCTTGCAAAGAAGGCTGTTTGTAACCAAAATTGACAAGATCGAGGGTTGAATCTTCTGTGTCCACTGCTGACTTGATTCTCAGGAAGTTCTCAGAGATGGAAGAAGGTGCCTGCTGCCTTGGCTGGTTTTCTCCAACTGCCTTCAAAACACTTCACACTCCAACACACTATCCAGAGTGAAACGAAAAACAATATCACAAGAGTCAAGCCTTCGGACCACTATAAATCTTGATCTGTCACTTCTCTGTAAACATCTTCTCATCAAAGAGCCCCAGCTGGGTATTTATCTGATGACAGGTGACTTCCAGTAAGGGTTGTTTACAAACCAAGTCCAAAAGAACTTCTGGTGACCCCAGTGAAAAAAATTCATGGAATTCTTTTCAGTTTTCCCAAATAAAACAATGTCCATAATTCTAAAATACATGAGTCCTCAAAAAAACTTAACAAAAAATATAGAAGCACCGTCATAACACTGCGCAGTGGTGCAAAATATGCTATGCAATTTGCAATAACTTTGTGCAGGTACTGATGGTGTGCTTTTTCCCTTTCTATAGTAAGCTGGTCCCTCTCATTAGCAAGTCTCACTGCAGAACTCAGTATCATTCTGATTTATTTGTAGACACCAATGTAGATGGACATACTCCAACGGTTTTAGGGAATTAGTAAAGGAAAGGAAGGGTCAGAATGGAAGGGGCGTGGGTGATGTTTGAAGAATGGGTGGTTGCTGTAGAGCATAAGCACAGAATCAGCATGGGCTCTGCTGAATCAGTCCTGACCTAATGAAGCCAACCGTAAAATGGAGATCATCACTTTTGTCATTTAACCATTCTCATTCTCCACCCTATCACAGGCTTTTCCTTACTGTTCTTTCCCTGCCCTATCCCCCTTCCCTGGTTCTACATTTGTTTAGAAGCTGTTAATCTCTAACAACTTTCAATTCTGATGAAGGGTCATGGACCTGAAATGTTAACTCTGTTTCTCTCTTCACAGAAGCTGCCTGACCTGCTGAGTGTTTCCAGCATTTTCTGTTTCTACTTGTAAAATAAAGGATATTTGACAAACGCGAATGGATGCATAAGTTATGTGTTCCTTGTAAATCGTGCAACAATCTGTCGTCTCTATATTTGTGGGTTCTACTCCCATTCAGCAGCATACAGCATCAATGACAACAGCAGGGGGGTCCTCAGAAGCACAGATGGTGAGCACTATTGGAGCATCTAACAACAGGAACGATTCCACTAACGATTTCATGATGTTGAGCTCCATACTTCATGCAAGAAAAATGAGCAGCTTTAATGAATTTGGAAACAGACTTTGCTAAACTACTGGACTTTATTTGTGCTTTGCGATTTACATTTTTATATGAGCTTGTGTAAAAGTCCTTCCCCCATTATTACAACCTAGGTGGTAACCTGTTTATTTAACTACAATGCAGAGCAATTTCACCTCATGTGAATGAGGGATTCAGACATCTCGGGGTAATTTTAACCTCATCTGCCTGGCAGGAATGGGATGGGTTCAGGTCAGACCACTTGATTTTATGTTCCATTGAGCAACAGAGTATACAATTGGGCTGGGCATAAAACGGTGACCAACCTGAGCCCTCTCCATTCCTGCCAGGTGAGATAGGTTAAAATTACCTTGGCCAAAATTTTACACTCCCCCCCCTTACCCGGGAGTGGGCTGCAGGCAATGGAAGAGGCATAAAATTGAGTGGGAGGTGGGAAGTGCCATTCCTATCACCTACCCGCCCCCATTACCATTTTACCAGCAGTCGGGGAGGTGGAAAACAGCCAGCCTTTGTCAGCTAAGGAGACTGCCTGGTAATACTGGATGGCCTCCTTGCGGGCTTGGAGGGTTGCAGGGGGAAACTCTCCTGATTGGGCCCCACAGACAGTACAAGCCACCCCCACTTGAATACCCCTCCCCCCTGCCCTTTTGATTAACTCCACCCCCCACTGCCGGGTTGGGGCCCAGCCGATTGTCCTCGATGAGGCCCAAACCCCACTCACCTGTTCCAAGGGTGGTGTTCATGTTGCTGCACTGGGCTGGGTGCAGTCCCAGCAGTGGCCACTGCTCCTGGTGGCCCAGCTGGAACTAAAGAGTTGCCGGCCCGCTGATTGGTCATCAGCAGTTGGAGGCAGGATATCCTGTCTCAGAGGGACCAAGGCCAATTATGGGCCTGAGCCACGTAAAGTCACTGCGTGCCTTCCAGGCCCAGTGGGGGCTGACCCGCCCCCAACTTTTTAACGGTTAGGCAGGGCCTCCGCCACAACGTAAAGTTCTGGACCTTGTTTCAGATCAGTAGCTGACATAGAGGGCTGAATTTTACCAGCCCTCCGACATGGTGGGTCATGGCGGGGGGCCCAGAAAATTCTTCCAGGAGAGGCCCGCCATGGCCCCCTACGCTGGGAAGGCCCTCCCGCATTTTATCACCGGCAGCAAGGCCTCGGTGTGGCTCCCCCACCCTGACGCTCGGTGGCGGAGCGTTAATCTCAATGTGCTAATGTCATTACAATAAATGAATAATCACCTACCTGGTAACAACGGCCATCCCACGCCAATATCCTGGCTGGTTGCTGCAAGTCCGTTCGGAGATCCGAGGCGTGACACTGATGGGGAGGGGGGGGGGGGGGGGGTGGTGGAGTGAAATTCTCAGGATGGTGGGGGATAGTGGGGAGAACTATTGTTATTGGTTGCAGGGATGATGGGAAGGGTTTGAGGGTCAAAGATGCTGAAGTCGGATGGGGGTGGGGGACGTTCAGAATATCAAAAGGTGTTTTTTTGGTGGATATGTCAAGTTATTAAATGAAAACTCAGTGCGGGGGGGTGGGGGGGGGTGGGGGAGAGGGGAATCAAAGTAAAAGTAAAATTATTCTGCAGTTTTATTTTAAACGGGACCTTTAAAAATTCAAATGAGACTAAAGCCCTTTAAAAATGGTTCCGGCGCCTGCACGGTGGTGCCGGATGCTGTTGCCGGGGCTGGTGCGACCGTCCCCTTTACATTATCGGGGCGGCCATTCCACTCCTCCATTTAAATGAGCCGCCGCGTGAAATATCGCAGGGGCTCAGCGGCACATAAGTTGCGCATGCACCGCGCCTTCTTTCCGGCGAGCTGATAAAATTCAGCCCAGGGTCTCAGTCTCTAAAAAGGGCATGGGGGCAGAAACATTGGAGCAAACCTGTGACCCTATAAATAACTTTTAACCTTTTGTCAGAACTTGCCTTTATAACATAGAAAGGAGAAAGGTCCTATACAAGCCTCTGCTGGCAGTATAGCACAGACAGCAATATCAGGATTTACAACCCCGAGAGGTAAGCAGCCAGCAGAATCCCAAGTTGATCCGCAATGAAGGGTTCAGGAAACATCTGCACCTACTTAATATACAGTGCATCATTTGGAATCAGTACACTAGTGCACATAGCAGAAGGGTAAGGTTTAATTGTACATTATGTTAAATAGCACCTTCACCATTACTGTATAGGACTTATTGGAATTATACTTGGAGGTTTGATAATATGACATCTGATCACGTGTAATCAGATACCAAGAAACAGGGTAACAGTGGATGAGCATTGAATGCCAGTCTTGCCTGCAATGCCCAGATCACAAGAATAAATAATAAAGAATCTGCCTGATAAGGTAAGAGAGACTAAAACAGAGGGCCGTTCAAAATGCTGCTGAATCTTGAAATGGGAGATTTTATCACTGACGAGGAATGAGTTTTGGGTTTGCATTCAATCTTCTGAATCCCCAAAATTCAACAAGAGGAAGTGCTGCGATAATATTATGGGAAATAAAATTAGCAATCTCAGAATGAATTTACTAAGAAGTTATGTGTGACAGGAGCAAAAATTACTTGATCCCAAAGTAATTACAGTGCAATATTTCATATTGTTTACAGGGTTTATGTTTTGTCAGCCCTGGTGTGTTGAACAATACGTCGGTGTATGGACAATCTGGTATTGTAAATTACGAGAATTATTGGGTCAGAATACCACCACCTCCTATATACATCCTGAATATGGTAGCAGATCCTGGAGTTGGGTTGCCCTGACTACCCTGTTCAAATCACTGATGTAAATTTAATTTGAACTTACTGGGGGTAAATTCAACTTCTATGAGGGTGCTGAATTTTTTGTTTCCATCAAAGTCTGAAAAGAAGAAATGGGGCCTAAATTGGATAGCCCTCGAAAACGAGTGCAGGGATTGCAACGCGCGATTAACTCATACCCGCTGGGTGTAATGCAGGCTGCACACCAGGTTCATGCTGCCTGCTCATGTACATAATTTCTGCATGCAGCAAGCACTAAACATACTGTTGATTGGCTGCCGGGGCCCTAAAATTGCTACTGTTAGCACTACTTAAAATTAGCCTGTGCTCCTTAAAGCTAGCCTGCACCCCTTATGGGGGAGGTGCATTGTGGCTGGAGAAGATGCTGGGAGTCCTTTGAGAGCTGAATCAGACCTGGGAAAGAATGGCTGAACATATGAGAAACTGGGCACCCAGGTTTTCTGACACTGTACTGGAGATCTTGGTGAAGAATCACAGAATCATAAAATCATAGAAATTTACACAGAAAGAAGCCATTCGGCCCATGGGGCTAGATTTTATGGACTCTCCTGAGGTGAGGTCGGAGGGGGGAAGGCCCCTAGAATCGCAGCCTTTACAGGCTAATTAAGGACCTTAATTGGCCTATTAAATGAGGCATCGTCCCTGCGGGCTTTGTCGGGGAATTCCTCCTCCGTTGGCAATCTAAGGCCCAGGGAGGGCCCCAGCTGGGAAACAATGCACCTCCCAGGAGCCCCCTCCCTCTGGACTTTACGACCCCCCCCCACCAACCTCACAGAGGCATTCTGGATTGGCTGCAATGACTCCGCCTCACTTACCTGAGGTCTGGGTTTTCAGCGCTGGGCCTGAGTCCAAGGCCCATTCAATACCAGCAGTAGCCACCACTCCTGGTGGTGCTGCTGATAGTGCTGAGCTGCCAGTCCTGTGAGTGGTCGACAGGTCTTGGAGATGGGACCCTCGACTTTAAAAGGACAGGGATCGCGATGCAGGACATTTAACTTTCAAAACCATGGAAGATTGCTCCATGAGGGGCACGAAAAGATAGTTTTGGCCTGGAGGGAAGCAAAACTGGTAACTTGTCAGGGGTATGAGAACCAGGAGCAAATATCAGAGAGGAATACCAAGGTGCACAGAATACTGAGGGAGATAGACAACACTAGAGTAGGGAATAGTAAATTATTAGGTGGGGTCAGAGTAAGGGAGGAAGTAATTAAGTCTGAATCAGGGTTTATGTGCATGTATGCGAATGCACGGAGTCTGGTTAATAAGATTGGTGAGGTACAGGCACAGATTGCCATGTGGAAATGTAATGTTTTGGCTATAACAGAGACCTGGTTCAAAGAAAGGCAGGACTGAATATTCCTGGATGCAAGGTGTTCAGGAAAGATAGGAAAGGGAAAAAGGGCGAGGGGTAGTGGTATTGATTAAGGAGAGCATTACAATGCTGGAGACAGAGGGGTCATGGACAGAATCAATTTGGCTAGAGCTAAGGAACAAAAAAAGTTGCAGTTACATTGCTTGGTGTCTATAGGCCAGCAGCTAGTGAGAAGGACGTGGAGGAACAAATTTGCAAGGAAATTACAGACAAGTTCAAAAATCATAGGGTAGTTATAATGGGGGGACTTAAAAAAAAAAGACTGGAATAATTGTAGTGGAAAGGGCAGGGAGGGGCAAGAGTTCCTAGAGTGTGTTCAGGAAAATTTTCTGCAACAATAGGTTGCTAGTCCAATGAGAAAGGAGGTACTGCTAGACCTGGTTCTTGGGAATGAGGTGGGCTAAGTGGATCAAGTATCAGTAGGAGAGCATTTAGGGGATAGTGATCATTGTATCATAAGGTTTAGGCTGACTATGGAAAAGGAAAAAGAGCAATCCAGGGTAAGAATAATTAACTGAGTTAAGAATGGAACTGGGGCAAATAAATTGGAGTCAAAAGCTGGCAGGAAAACCAATAGACGAACAATGGGCTACCTTCAAAGAAGAGATAGTTCGGGCACAGTCGAGGTATGTTCCCTTGAAGGGAAAAAATAGGGCAAACAAATACAGAGCTCCCTGGATGACAACAAACAAAGAGCAAAGAACAGTACGGCACAGGAACAGGCCATTCGGCCCTCCAAGCCTGCGCCGATCTTGATGCCTGCCGAAACTAACACCTTCTGCACTTCCGGGGCCCATATCCCTCTATTCCCTTCCTATTCATATATTTGTCAAGATGTCTCTTAAACGTCGCTATCGTATCTGCTTCCACCACCTCCCCTGGCAGCAAGTTCCAGGCACTCACCACCCTCTGTGTAAAAAACCTGCCTCGCACATCCCCTCTAAACTTTGCCCCTCACACCTTAAACCTATGTCCCCTAGTAACTGACTCTTCCACCCTGGGAAAAAGCTTCTAACTATCCACTCTGTCCATGCTGCTCATAACTTTGTAAACCTCTATCATGTCGCCCCTCCACCTCCGTCGTTCCAGTGAAAACAATCCGAGTTTTTCCAACCTCTCCTCATAGCTAATGCCCTCCAGACCAGGCAACATCCTGGTAAACCTCCTCTGTACCCTCTCCAAAGCCTCCACGTCCTTCTGGTAGTGTGGCGACCAGAATTGCACGCAATATTCTAAGTGTGGCCTATCTAAGGTTCTGTACAGCAAAAGAGATAGAGATTAAAGTAAAGAAGAAAAAGGGTGCTTATGCTAGATTAAAAGTAAAATACTGCGGATGCTGGAAATCTGAAATAAAAACAAGAAATGCTGGAACCACTCAGCAGGTCTGGCAACATCTGTGGAGAGAGAAGCAGAGTTAATGTTTCAGGTCAGTGACCCTTCTTCAGAGCTTGGGTTCCGAAGAAGGGTCACTGACCTGAAACGTTAACTCTCTCTCCACAGATGCTGCCAGACCTGCTGAGTATTTCCAGCATTTCTTGTTTTTATTGCTTATGCCAGATGCCTGCTAAAAAATACTGTTGAGAACTAGGCTGAATATAGAAGGTCCAGAGAGGAAGTGAAAAAAGCAAATAAGAGAAGCAAAGAGAGAGCATGAAAAGAGACTGGCAGCTAGCATCAAAGGGAATCCCAAAGTTTTCTATAGATATGTAAATAGTAAAAAGGTGATAAAAGGAGGGGTCGGGCTGATTATGGACCAGTAAGGAGATTTACACATGGAGGCAGAGGGCATAGCTGAGGTATTAAATGAAAACTTTGCATCTGTCTTTACCAAGGAAAAAGATGCAACCCAGGCAATGTTGAAAGAGGAGGTAAGTCAGACACTAGAGGGGTATAAAATTGATAACAAAGTGATACCAGACAACGCAGCCGGCCACTGACGTTATCAGGCTGCGCCGAGGTGCGCACATGTGCAGACAGGCTCCTGCTCTCTGCGCGTGCGTTGCGTTCCGACTTGCCAGGACTGGTTAGTGCATACACCGATGATGTCATTGCGTGACGTGTGCAGTTTTGGGCAACGCGCCTGGTCGGCCTCTGTGCATGCGCTTTACGCGTACAGCAATGCAACGCCAACAGAAATTCACTTGTCGCTGCTCTCTCCGTCTGCACCGCTACCCCCCCCCACCACCTCGCTGCTCTCTCCGGCCGCTCCCCCCGCACCCCCCCCCCACTCCGCTGCTCTCTCCGGCCGCTCGGCTCCCGCCCCCCTCGCTGCTCTCTGCAGCCGCTCCGCTCTTTTGGCCGCTCCGCTACCCCCAGCCCCGTCCCTGGCCCGCTCCCCCCCATCCCCGGTCCGCTCTGCCCCGGCCCGCTCCGCTCTTTCGGCTGGTCTGCTCCCCCCAGTCACCTGCCCTCTCTCCCCCGTCACCAGCCCGCTCGGCTCCGTCCCCGGCCCGCTCGGCAGCCCCTCGTCACCGGCCCGCTCACCTCCCCCCCGGCCCGCTCCGCTCGCTCGCTCTCCCTCCTGCCATTGTGTGCTGCAATGTATTTAGGTTAGGTTGCCTTCATGTGATTATTTGAGCAGCGCCATCTTTAGTCCTGGCAGCTGCCTGAAGTTGCGGACTGTGACGTTTTAGTGGCACATGCTGCATTTGCGCATGTGCCACTGCAGCGCCACCTAGTGGTAGCGTTGTCAGCAAACGCAGCCAATTGATAAATTGATTGATTGTGGTTGTTGGAGGTCAATCAACTGAGCCGCAGGACATCACTGCAGGAGTTCCTAAGGGTAGTGTCCTCAGCCCAATCATCTTCAGCTGCTTCATCAATGACCTTCCTTCAATCATAAGGTCAGAAGTGGGGATGTTCGCTGATGATTGCACAATGTTCAGCACCATTCATGACTCCTCAGATACTGAAGCAGTCCGTATAGAAATGCAGTAAGACCTGGACAATATCCAGGCTTGGGCTGATAAGTGGCAAGTAACATTCGTGCCACACAAATGCCAGGCAATGACCATCTCCAACAAGAGAGAATCTAACCATCTTCCCTTGACATTCAACGGCATTACCATCACTGAATCCCCCACTATCAACATCCTAGGGGCTTCCATTGACCAGAAACTGAACTGGAGTAGCCATATAATCACCGTGGCTACAAGAGCAGGTCAGAGGCTAGGAATGCTGAGGCGAGTAACTCACCTCCTGACTCCCCAAAGCCTGTCCACCATCTACAAGGCACAAGTCAGGAGTATGATGGAATACTCTCCATTTGCCTAGATGGATGCAGCTCCAACAACACTCAAGAAGCTCGACACCATCCAGGACAAAGCAGCCCGCTTGATTGGCACCCCATCTACAAACATTCACTCCCTCCACCACCGACGCACAGTGGCAGCAGTGTGTACCATCTACAAGATGAACTGCAGCAATGCACCAAGGCTCCTTAGACAGCACCTTCCAAACCCGCGACCTCTACCAACTAGAAGGACAAGGGCAGCAAATAATTGGGAACACCACCACCTGCAAGTTCCCCTCCAAGTCACACACCATCCTAACTTGGAACTATATCGCTGTTCCTTCACTGTCACTGGGTCAAAATCCTGGAACTCCCTTCCTAACAGCACTGTGGGTATACCTACCCCAAATGGACCGCAGCAGTTCAAGAAGGCAGCTCACCACCACCTTCTCAAGGGCAATTAGGGAAGGGCAATAAATGCTGGCCTGGCCAGTGACGCCTACATCCCATGAATGAATAAAAAGAAGGAGGTATTAGATAGGCTGTCTGTACTTAAAGTGGATAAGGCACCAGGACCAGATGAGATCCATCCAAGGATTCTGAGGGAAGTGAGGGTGGAAATCGAAGAGGCACTGGCCATAATTTTTCAGTCTTTCAGAGACTCGGGGGTGGTGCCAGAGGACTGGAGAATTGCAAACATTGCACCCTTGTTCAAAAAAGGGTGTAAAGATAAGCCCAGCAATTATAGGCCAGTCAGTTTAACTTCGGTGGTGGGAAAACTTCTAGAAAAATTAATTCAGGACAAAATCAACAGTCACATGAACAAATGTGAGTTAAATAAGGAAAGCCAGCATGGATTTCTTAAGGGAAAATCATGTTTAACTAACTTGCTGGAGTTTTTTGAGGAGGTAACAGAGAGGGTTGATGAGGACAATGCTGTTGATGTGGTGTATATGGACTTTCAAAAGGCATTTGATACAGTGCCACACAACAGCCTTGTGAACAAACTTGTAGCTCATGGAATAAAAGGGACGGTAGCAACATGGATACAAAATTGACTGAGTGACAGGAAACAAAGAGTAGTGGCTAATGGATGTTTTTCAGGCTGGAGGAAGGTTTTTAATGGAGTTCCCCAGGGATCTGTGTTGGGAACCTTGCTTTTCCTGATATATATTATATATTAATATTATAATACATATATTAATGACCTAGACCTTGGTGTACAGGGCACAATTTCAAAGTTTGCAGATGATACTAAACTTGGAAGCATTGTCAACTGTGAGGAGGATAGTGTCGAACTTCAAAAGACATAGACAAGTTGGTGGAATGGGCAGACAAGTGGCAGATGATGTTCAATGCAGAGAAATGTGAAGTGATTCATTTTGGTAGCAAGAACATGGAGAGACAATATAAAATAAAGGGTACAATTCTAAAGGGGGTGCAGGAGCAGACTGACCTGGGTGTAAATGTGCATAAGTCATTGAAGATGGCAGGATAGGTTGAGAGTGTGGTCAATAAAGCATACAGCATCCTGGGTTTTATTAATAGGGGCATAGAGTACACGAACAAGGAGGTTCTGTTGAACTTTATAAGACACTAAAATAAAAGCAAAATACTGCGGATGCTGGAAATCTGAAATAAAAACAAGAAATGCTGGAACCACTCAGCAGGTCTGGCAGCATCTGTGAAAAGAGAAGCAGAGTTAATGTTTCGGGTCAGTGACCCTTCTTCGGAACGTTAACTCTGCTTCTCTTTTCACAGATGCTGCCAGACCTGCTGAGTGGTTCCAGCATTTCTTGTTTTTATATAAGACACTAGTTTGGCCTAGCTGGAGTATTGCATCCAGTTCTGGTCATTGCACTTTAGGAAAGAGGTGAGTGCATTGAAGAGAGTACAGAGAAGATTCACGAGAATGGTTCCAGGGATGAGGAATTTCAGTTATGAAAATGTTTGTACGTAAGTTAGGACTTTTTTCCTTGGAGAAGAGAAGGCACAGAGATGATTTAATGGAGGTATTCAAAATCATGAGGGGTGTGGACAGAGTAGATAGAGAGAAACTGTTCCCACTCGTGAAAGGATTGAGAACGAGAGGGCACAGATTTATAGTATTTAGTAAGAGAAGCAAAAGTGACATGAGGAAAACATTTTTCACACAGCGAGTGGTTAAGGTCTGGAATGCGCTGCCTGAGAATGTGGTGGAGGCAGGTTCAATTGAAGCACTCAAAAGGGAATTAGACAGTTATCTGAAAAGGAAGAATGTGCAGGGTTATGGGGCGAAGGCAGGGGAATAGAACTGAGGGAATTGCTCTTTCTGGGAGCCAGTGCAGACACGATGGGCCATATGGCCTTCTTCTGCATTGTAATGATTCTATGATTCTGTGGTACCGGGAGGCTCGCCTTCTCTCGCCCCTCGTGTCCGCATCGGCTGACAAGGAATCACCTTCTGGCTTTTGGTTCGTTGCTTTGAAGGGCGTTTTAAATGTTATGAGGGTTTGTGCCTCTACCCCCTTTCAGGAAGTGAATTCTAGATCCCTGCCACTCTCTGGGAGAAAAAATTTCCCCTTGACTCCCCTCTAAACCTCCTACCTCTTTACTAAAATCCAAGCCCTGGTTATGGACCCCTTCAACCAAGGGGAAAAGGGCCTTCCAATCAAAAATATATAGACCTCTCATAATGTTATACACTTCAATTAGGTCTCCCCTCAGCCTCCTCTGTTCCAAAGAAAACAACCCTAGCCTATCCAATTTTTCCTCATAACTAAAATTCTCCAGTCCAGGCAACCTCCTCTTGTGCAATTATATCTTTCCTATAGTATGGTGTACAGTGAACTCGCCACTGGTATCAGACCCACCGGCCGTCCATGTCTCCGCTTTAAAGACGTCTGCAAACGCGACATGAAATCCTGTGACATTGATCACAAGTCGTGGGAGTCAGTTGCCAGCGTTCGCCAGAGCTGGCGGGCAGCCATAAAGACAGGGCTAAAATGTGGCGAGTCGAAGAGACTTAGTAGTTGGCAGGAAAAAAGACAGAGGCGCAAGGGGAGAGCCAATTGTGCAACAGCCCCGACAAACAAATTTCTCTGCAGCACCTGTGGAAGAGCCTGTCACTCTAGAATTGGCCTTTATAGCCACTCCAGGCGCTGCTTCACAAACCACTGACCACCTCCAGGCGCATATCCATTGTCTCTCGAGAGAAGGAGGCTCAAAGATAGTATGGTGACCAGAACTGCATGCAGTACTCCAGTTGTGGCCGAACCAGTGTTTTACACAATTTCAGTATAACCTCCCTGCTCTTATATTCTATGTCTTGGCTAATAAAGGCAAGTATCCCATATGCGTTCCTGACCACCTTATCTACCTGTCCAGCCCCCTTCAGGGATCTATGCACATGCACTCCGAGGTCCCTCTGTTTCTTTGTCTTATAATTGGGAAGCTGTGATCAAGGATTCACAGAGGGGGAGCTCAAAACACAGTGTGTCTAAAATTACACCCTGTTGCAATAAGACCAGGTGAAGATAGTAACAGACCCCTAGACACCTTTTGCACCTGGTCGTAACAATCTTGAAATGCAATATCTCACCAACTGCACCACCAGCTTCAGACACTGCTCAATTCACCACATCCCCATCACTCACTTACCAACAATCTTTGTTAATCAGGATTCATATGTTTCACCTCACCAACATGCAATTAGCACTGTTGCAAGACTCACACCCACATCTCAAGCTTGCCCGCACTGCCAGCTATTCAAGCATGACACCACATCAGCCAAACATTTTGCACAACACTCACCGATACACTTCCCACTGTTTTGCAGAAGTAGGTGGCACACAACATAAGACAGTAGGAACTAACTGGAGAATGACAGGTGCTTCTGCATGCTATAACACCACCACGGGTTAGATGGTTCTGGACATTATTGGAACAGCCATTGCTGAGACTGTGGTCAGCAGTGGCACTCTATCCATTGAAGATGATGATGTACTCATACCTAATCTTCCTTCTCATATCCCACTATAATCCCTTCTGTCTTACAAGAAACAGATGGTGTAATTAACCACCTCTTATTTCTACCCCTTCCTGAACCACAACCTTACCCTTGTGCCTTTTTCCTTTCAGATAGTCAAGAACTGCAACCTGGCCAGGCAGTGGAAGAACACCAAGAAGACAGTGATGATGAAGGTACACTATCACTTGCTTTCACATTTTCAGCCATCTGCTCAGATACTGAGACTGCATGTATCTTAGAGGATAGTGTTATGGTCAAGTGAGGAGGGGTCGAAGGGCTTCCCTCTTTTCCCTTTCCTTGTTTGACCACAACAGGTTTAATTCTTTCTTTAAATGGATGTACTGGCCAATTCAGTAGGTGTTTTATTACTTGCCAAGCTCGTAACAAGAACCAATCGGACAGGTTTTCTTGAGTTAACAAAGAAATAAGTTAATTTTTGTATATAAACCAAACTAATAAAATAATAACCAATGCATCAAATTTCATTCACACACACTAGAGGTTTACTCACACACACAAAGGTTATAGAGTGGGAAAAAATAGATTGGTTGAGTTAAAGTCCATAAAAATAAAAAAAACACAATCTATGACATTTGGTGATTCGGCTGGCTTCTCGCTGAATTCAAAGGGCCTGAGACTTTTAGTAAGAGGTAGATGACTAATTTGATGAGTCTCTTGGAGACAGCGATGCGGATGATTTCGTCCAGCGGGGTTTCTGATTGTAACCGACTTATGCAAAGGTGGTCAGTCAACAAATAGGATTTGAAATCTTTCAAAGTGGAATAGAGAGAGAGAGGGAGGGACCCCCACTTAGGGTCTGCTCATGCCAGAGTCCAGTTGCTTCTCCTCTGCTGCAGAGAAAAACACCAGCTTAAAACTACTGCACTTATCCTTACAACTTTAAGCAGTCATCCTTTTAAAAATATCTTTTTAAATTTCTTCAAAAAAATATAAAGTCAGATTTCCAGTCAGTGGACCAAAGAAAATTATGATTCAACAAAACACACTGGCTGAACAGTAGATTAGAGGTGGGTTTTGCATGTGGTGCAACACTGGGCACAAGTGCACAGCAGCCAGGGGAATGAGCAAGGATAGCACAGGTGCTAGCTCACCAGACAGTGAGGTCACACATGATTCCTGCTACAGAGGACTCAGATTGGGACTTAGATGGGTCAGGCTGCAGAAGAAGGCTGATGGGTATACACAATAAAATGCTTGGTGCATTCAGATGCCTGCCAGACAGCCTGTGTTCAATGTCAAAGAGCATGGAGGAGCCCAGCTCTAACTTGACACAAGGCTTTGCACAGAGCTTGCAGCCCATCCTTTCCAGCACAGAAGTGGTGGCCAACTGCATTAGCACACTTGTAGACCCACCCATGATGCAGGGTCTGATGGCCGATGTCTTAGCTCTCATTGCACAATAAGCAACTTCCACCAAAAGTCTGTGGAAACTGAGACTGAAGCTCTTATGCAAGCTCAGCTTGCTACCATGTAATCTCAGACAGCTGCCAGCGTGGTTGTGGATACTAGTATTCACAGAAGGTTGCAGGGAATCACAGCAATGGTCCAGCAATCTGTCCTCCAACAGATTACTAGGATTGCTGAGGTTCTGCCCCGGGGAAGTGGCAATGGCTCTGTGCAGCACGAACCTTTGCATTGTGGCCAAGAGGATGATGTGATGGTCAGTGATAAAAGGAAGGTAAGGTATCTGTTGGGGAATTGGAGTTGCAGTTACTGGAATCTCGCACAATTTAGTTCTTCACATACAGCCTTGACAGAAGGTTGTCAGCTGCCTCAGAAAATAGCTGTTTAGGTTGCCACCTCCCTTCCTCCTCCTCTTCCTGCTTCTCAGCTTCTCATCTGATAGCCGTCCCCTCATGATAGCAAAGTTGTGCAGTTTGCAACAAACCACCACTAATCTTGAGACCCACTCAAGCAAATACTGCAGGGCTCCTCCAGAGCTGTCCAGATAGCAGAAAATGTGTTTCAGCATGCCAATGGTTTTCTCCAAAACATTGTTTTTGCCAGCATTGCTCTCATTGTGTGCACACTGCGTATGTGTACATGGGTTGCAAACTGGAGTTATGAGCCACATGGTCAGCAGATAGCCCTTGTCGCCCAGTAGTATTTGATTTTGTGATGGAATCTATGGCTGTGGGGGACCAACGGGGAGTGTGCACAATCTGTTGTCTGAACAGATGACTTGTGGCATGTTCTGTTAAGCGCACTGATTCTGGTTTCAAACCTTGTTTTTTTTTTAGACAGAACTGAAAAGGAAAATAAAGCTGAAACAGAGACTGAAACTAAAACTTCAGCTTTTTGGGGATACTGAAACTGGTTGGAACCAAATAAAAGGACACCAAGCTAAGATCATGCAGGAGTGGACTGCAGGCGGGTTGAAGCAAATGAAGGCTTGATCCAGGAGCTGTTTCTGTTACTTAAAGTAACTGATTATCTACAGCCGGCCATACAGTGCATAGGGTTGTCACTGAAGGGGTCAGATAAAGGTAATACTGGTGGATCTACGCCTTCAAAACTGTTGTGAGCAGAGCTGAGGATGTTCTGGAAAAGTGCACTGTTTGAGGGTGAAGACCATACCCAGGGAGATCGGGTTCAATGGGAACTGCTGTCATATGAGAATTGGTGGCTGCATCTTGGAAGGAAAGGAGCTGGAGATCTACCTGAGGAATTCAGAACTTTGAAGAACCTTGTGGCTGTAATTGGTGCCGTATATGCTGAGTGGACTGCCCAGTAAATCTGTGAGATCGATCTTTGTTGTATCTGATAGTTAATGTGTAATTTATATTACACATATTTATATATATATGTATATATAGACTGTGATCTGTCTGTTAATTCATGTTTAATTTATGTTGATTTTGGTTTGATTGTTAGAGTAAAAGTTACAAAAGTGAAATCTTGTCCCTTTCTTTTTCTATTGGGATCGTTTGGTAAATTCATTTCTTTTGGTTTATTGATCTCCATGGGTGTCATAACAGTTTGCCATGGTGCCTCAAATACAACTAGCACATTGGATTGGCACAGAATGGAGGCATCATAATTGCTGCTAGGACACCGGGCGGTGACCTGCATGATGCGATGCCTGTAGTCACATACCAGCTGGATGCTGAGAGACTGTAATCCCTTTTGATTCTGGTGCATGGCAGAGTTGACATGCAGTGCTTGCAAAACAACCTGCGTGCAGTCAATGACAGCCTGCACCATGAGGAAGCCTGCAATCTGAACAAACTCTTGTGCTCATTCCGCTTGCTTGTCTCTGGAATGAGGTGATGAAATGAAGTTATCTCTCTTTGAATATAAAGCCCTTATGCAACAGTGGATGGCAAATAGTGAGAGCTGCTCCTGAATCTTGCAGATCTATTGTCTTGCTCATGCAAGCTTTAGCGTGAGCAGTTGACAGTCTGATCAAGGTCTTGTCATGCAGACCACCCCCCCCCACCTGCCAAGAATGAGGCATATTAATTTTGTCATATGAACATTGATTTTAAACTGTTGCTGGAGTGAAGAAATTACTTATTTGAATATCACCAGACACTGGGCTGGAAGGACATTAGCATACCAAGAGGCACTGCTTGTGGAGCCAAAGGACTATTCCCTGCTCCAATGAACCCAAATGGATTTTGATCACCAGACATTGAAGGGGTAAGGAAGCGCATTCCAGGCCCTGCTAAGATGATACAATCCACAGAGCCAGGACTGGTTAAACCAGCTGGTCACATGACTAACTGGCTGGTCCAGGTTTTTTGAACTAGCCACAAGATAGTTTGAATTCAGAAGGCAGTTTTGCAACTGAAGCTGGAAAAACCAAGTCTCTCGTCTGGCTGTCTCTCTCTCTCACTTTCTCTCAAGCCACCGGCCCCACAGAAGACATGTAAATCTCAAGAGATGAAAGACTCCTACATCGGAACAAATTGAAGCGTGAACTGGGCCCCAACGAATTGCAAGACTTACTGGCAACCAAAGACTCCACATTGAACTTAAAGGACTGTCACTACCAGATATTGCCTCAGACTTTTCCTCTTTATTCCTTCTACTTTTTCTGTCTTTATCTACGTGTGTGTTTATCGTGTATGCATGCTAGTGTGGTCGTGTCGCATATTCGTAGTCGTTAGTCGGATTAGAGTTTAAGATTAACAAACTTCTACCTTTCTTGTTTAAATCTAAGTAAACCTGTCTGATTTCTTTGCCTTACAATTGGAGCAGTGAACAAGGATTCACTAAGGGGGAGCTAAAACCACGGTATTTTCAAATTAATCCCCGTTACGGTTAAACCAGGCAAAGGCTGAGAGGGAACACCCTCGACCCCTTCTCACCTGGTCGTAACAGTCTCCAGGGTTTGCTGCATAAAAATTCATTGTCACGGTCACCTTCACAGCCACTGGCAATGCAGTCCTTGCCCTGCTCTGAGGTTGTTGTTGTCTTTGCAGCAGGTGGCAGAATTCATTGAGGACCTCCTTATGGCCTCCTGTTGAGAATCCTTCTCCCCCTCTTCCTTCTCCCTCTTCTAGCAGCTTGTCCACTCTGCATGGCATCTGGTCATTCTCCCAGTCACACTCTATTCCAAGAGGAAGGCCTACTAGTGCATCCATGTCTAGGAGAAACTAGTTTGTGCAGATGGCTTGAAGTCAGCGAAAAGTATTTCAGCACCTGCCACACCTCTCCCTGTACACTTTTGAAACTTGAAACAACGATCGAAAGCACCAAAAATGTGTTGAATTGTCACTACAGCCAGAAGAAATCAACTAGCAACTAGCCTGTAAATAATTGATCTCTTTAAATAGTGCCAGTTAAAGGTCCTCTCTGCTGCTTAGAGCATGTTCAGCTGTGCGAAGTTAAGAGAGGATGTCAGTTCGACCATTGAGCTGCAAAATAGCAACACTGGCGTCAAATCAGGCTTGCACGCTGATTGACGACATGATCTGCCTGCTTTCCATACTTCCAGGGGATGTTCACTGTGTGCCCGCAATGCCAGTATGAATATGGCGTTCAGTGCGCTTCATGTCACGAGTGTGCCAGGTGCAGTGAACACTTCTGGAAATCTAGCTCCCAAAAACAGGTGCTACTGAGCTCAATTTCTCGTTCAATGTCTTTTATCATCCAATGTGCCCTTCACAAATGTGATGTCTTGTGCTTTACTATCCATACATTGCTCACCCTTCTGTTTGTAATCTCATGGGACAGGTGAAAAACTGAATGTTATACACTTGCAAAATTAGGAAAGGGATAATTTTATTCATTGAAAACACAATTGTTTTAACATAGTCTGTTAAAATAACCATTGCATATCATCGAACTAAAAAATAAGATAATACAGATTAAGACTGAACTCTTCTTTAGCTATAAGATAATGGGTTAAAAGTAAAGATGTTTGCCAGTTCTGTAGCTTGTTATTGTATTATGAAAGCCTTTTTAAATACTGTTTCTTCATTACCTAACAGTTTTATTGAATTTCCTTTTCTCATGCCATTTCATTTCTAAAGAGAAAATCAACCGCATAGTCACTAAGAGCTGTTCCAAATATGACAGGAAATTTTTCAGGCAGGAAAATTGGGTGAAATTCATCACTGCCTGATTTGCAATATTAAACTGCTTCCAAGGTCCTTCATGCTTTTTGAACCATCCAGAAAGCCACCTGTTGTGTCCTGTCTGAGCTAATTTGCAGACATCAAGATGAGAGCCGGTGGCACAGCAGCTAGGCATCCCCTAGTTTACACTCCTAATTCACTCTTTGTAACTTATACTGAGATTTATAAGATGTAACAGCTGCCAGGACCAACAGATACAGGTGGAAATGAGAAGTGTCTGAATCTGAAAAGCCTAGAAACTTTGAACAGTGATTTCTGCAGCTGGGAAGACAATTTTTTCATGTTTTCTTTTTCCAGTCCACTGCAGATGCCTGCACCACCAGCAGGTTTGCAACCTCCCCACCCCCTCTGCACAGTGAGAGCTTCTCAGGGGCTGGTGTGGCATTCCCGATGGGTGCACCCTTGTGATGGATCAGAAGGAGCAGCACAGGATGGAATAAAGAAGACTCCTGTGAGGAACATGAAAGGATGGCTATTAGGAATAAGTGATACCCTCTGTAGAGGTGACTGATGACATTTGTGTGCAACCCCACTATGCAAGAACAGCACAGACACAATTGAAGCCAGGGCACAACCATGATCCTTATATAAAGCCCATGGTAGGAATGTCCAGGCAGAGATTTAGGTGTCTGGGGGCTCCCTGCTATATATACCTAATAGAGGGCCACGCATGGTCGTAGGGCATATTGTACAACGTGGCATTGCAGAGAAGCCTGCATTCGGAAGAGGATGAGCAACAGCATCAGATGAGGAAGACCTGGGGAAAAGTAAAGAAGCAGAAAAGTCTGTGGACAGGTGTTGATGTAATGAATGGCTGGCACCATTTGTTCACTGCTGTCTACATAACCCCTGCCAGTTTGTACAAATAGATCAATAGCACAGCCAACCCATAGCAGAATCAAACATCAGCATCCATCAACACAAGTGGTACATCTTTGCTGTTGACAGTGCTTCATCATCAATTGCGTGGGGAGAAATGATCTCATAAGACAGTTCACGATTCACTGGAGCACTAGCGCTGCTACATTGACACTGCCATCCAGTTGGGCTCCCTACAGCAGAAGTGCTGTAATATCAATGCAGTAAGATTTGTCAGTAACTTGTCAGTTTTTGACAGATTCGTCCATGTCAGCCAATACTACTTCAACTGTATGCATATTTTAATTTCCATGCCACTGTTAATTTAATCATTAGAAACCATTCACAGCTTCATTCATGGTTTTTAGTACGAGTGATAAGTAACGGCTTTAAATCTTGGCATGTAATAACCCCTGTGAAATGAATTGCCACTTGTATCTGGCTGCAATAGTTGTTAGGATTTCTCAGTGAAAACAAATAGACACATAAGACTTTGCTGAAGTCAAACTTAAGTTTTACTACATTTACTCAAGTTTTATATTGGGTTTAGCAGCAGGTTATTGCCACTGGTATCCCACAGGTGGATCTCGTGCAGCAACCCTAAAGTAAATTTTAATACAAAAGCAAAATACTACGGATGCTGGAAATCTGAAATAAAAACAGAAAATGCTGGAAATACCAAGCAGGTCAGGTAGCATCTGTGGAGAAAGAAATAGAATTAACGTTTCAGGTCAATGACTTTTAATCAGAACTGTGTTAGGACATGGGCATCAGAGCTTTTGAATGACCTCAAGTTTGTGGAGGATAGGACTTGGGATACTGACCAGGAGTATATTGGATTAATCAAGTCTAGACGTAACATAGGCATGGATAAAGGTTTCAGCAGCAGATGAACAGAGTCAAGGTCAAAACAAGGATTGCCAGAAAGATGGGCACGGATTTGGGAGCAACAACACTTTGGAGAGGAAGGGGAGGTTGGAAATAGGGTGATAGTTTGCAAATATGGAAGGGTCAAGGGTTGTTCTTTTTTTGGGAAAGTTGTGATTACAGCAGATTTGAAGGAGAGAGGGACAGTACCTGTGGAAAGAGAACAGTTAATAATGTCAGCTAAAGTAGGAGCCAGGAAGTGAAGTTGAGTGGTCAGCAGTTTAGTAGGAATAGGATCTGGAGAGCAAGAGGTGGGTTTTATGGACAAGATGAACTCAGAGAGGGCATACAAACATATGAACATACGAACATGAGGAGAGATTGTAGAGAAACTAGAGAAAGATGCGAAATAAAGGTTAAGGCAAAGGGGAACCTTAGAGGAAGTTAGGCTCAGAGAACTAGGGGAAGTGAAGGAAGCAGAAGAGGCAAGTCATAGAATCATAGAATAGTTACAACACAAAAGGAGGCCATTTAGCCTGTCATGTTGGTGCCGGCTCTCCGCGAGACCAACTAGCTAGTCCCACTCCCCCGCCTTTTCCCTGAGGCCCTACAAATTTTTTTCTCTTCAGGTAATTATCCAATTCCCTTTTGAAAGCCACAATTGAATCTTCCTCCACCACATTCTCAGGCAGTGCAATCCAGATCCTAACCACTGGCTGCATAAAAAAGTTTTCCTTCATGTCGCCTCTGGTTCTTTTGAC
The DNA here is from genome assembly GCF_036365525.1 of Heterodontus francisci. Classification (NCBI taxonomy): domain Eukaryota; kingdom Metazoa; phylum Chordata; class Chondrichthyes; order Heterodontiformes; family Heterodontidae; genus Heterodontus; species Heterodontus francisci. The sequence goes on along the minus strand of NC_090372.1, from coordinate 155,739,297 downwards.
CTTTGGTCAGGGTCCTCTGGTTCTTGACCCTTCTGCTAATAGGAACAGTTTCTCCCTAGCTAGTCTATCCTCATGATTTTGAAAACCTCTATCAAATCTCCTCTTAACTTTCTCTTCTCAAAGGAGAACTGTCCCAGCTTCACCAATCTATCCACATCACTGATGTCTCTCATCCCCGGAACCATTGTAGTAAATCATTTCTGCACCATCTCAATTGGACACAATACTCCAGTTGAGGCCAAACCAGTGTTTTATAAAGGTTCACAATAACTACCTTGCTTTTGTACTCTATGCCTCTATTTATAAGGCCCAGGATCCTGTATACTTTATTAACAACTTTCTCAAACTGCCCTGCCACCTTCAATGATTTGTGCACATATACCCCCAGGTCTCTCTGCTCCTGCACCCCTTTAAGAATTGCATCCTTTATTTTATATTGCCTTTATATTACCTCATTCTTCCTACCAAAATGTACCACTTCATACTTCTCTGCATTAAATTTCATCTGCTACATGTCCGCCCATTCCACCAGCCTATCTATGTCCTCTTGAAGTCTATTGCTATCCTCCTCACAGTTCACAATACTTCTACGTTTTGTCATCTGCACATTTTGAAATTGTGCCCGGCACGCCCAGGTCTAGGGGCTGGATTTTAAGGAGCCCTCGATGTCAGGTCCGTGGCGGGGGCTTCAAGATGGCCCACTGATGAGGCCTACCACAGACCTCGATGCCGGCAGGGCCCGGCCGATATTATCACTGGCTGCGAGGCCTTGTGGCAGCCGCCACCCCCCCGTCGCTCGGTGATGGGACTGCAATTTAAATCATTAAATACATTTAAACAACTGAATTAATTAATCTCACATCTGCTTTTGATGTCCCGCCGTGATCTCCAGCCCAGCAGCCAGCACTGCTGCGCCTTCAATCCCTGTCCGGGGAAACGAGGCAGAACACTTGCGGGGAGTGAGGGAGGTAAGTTTATCAGTGCCGGGGGGGGGGTGCGGGGGGGTGGAGGTGGTGGTGTGGTGGGGGGATGGGCTGGACAGGGTCAAATTAATGTCATGGGTGTAGGGGACGGTGGGAAGGGTTGTAGTTGAAAGTTTGTGCAGTTTATGGGGGGAAGGTCGGATGATAAAGGTAAGTGTTTTGGGGGGGGAAGGGCAAATAATGAATTTAATTGTTATTCGGTGGGTGGAAGAGGGGCAAAAGAGATGTATTTATTTATTTTAATTCCATTTCCCTTTAAATACTTAAATTTCCCGGTGGAGCTGAGAGCTCTTCAAAAATGGTGCCAGCGCCTGTGCACAGGCAGTTGATGCTATTGCCGGGGATGGACAGCCGGCTGCTCAATGTGATCGGATGGGCAGCACCCCCCTCCCCTCACCACCGGCTATTTAAATGAGTAACTGTGCTTGGAATTGTGGCAGCTCTTTGGCGTGCGGCCTGCCTGTTTTTTGCCCGCCGCTGATTTCGGTGGCAGGCTTATAAAATTCAGCCCTAGGTCATTAATATAGATCAAGAAAAGGAGTGGTCCTAATACCAATCCCTGGGGAACACCACTGTATACAGTCTTCCAGTCCAAAAAACAACTGATCACCACTACTCTGTTTCCTGTCACTCAGCCAACTTCATATCCATGCTACCACTGACCCTTTTATTCCATGGGCTTCAACTTTGCTGAGAAGCCTGTTATGTGGCACTTTATCAAACACCTTTTGGAAACCCATATACACCACGTCAACCACATTATCCTCATCAACCCTCTCTGTTGCCTCATCGAAAAATTTGATCCAATTAGTTGAACATGATTTGCCTTTAACAAATCCATGCTGGCTTGCCTTAATTAATCCACACTTGTCCAAGTGACTGTTAATTTTGTTCTGGATTAATGTTTTTAAAACCTTTCCCACCACTGGGTTAAACTGACTGGCCTGTAGTTGCTGTGCTTATCCTTATACCCTTTTTTTGAACAAGGGTGTAACAATAAGGTGAGAGGGGAGGTGAAGAGGAAAATAAGATTGGCAAAGAGAGAACATAGAAAGGCAGTCAACATTAAAGGGAATCCAAAAGTTATTATTGGCAAGTAAATTGTAAGCGGGTACTAAGAGGTGGAGTGTGGCCGATTAGGGACAAACTTTTTTAAATTCTTTCATGGGTTGTGGGCATCGCTGGCTAGGCCCTTGAGAAGGTGGGAGTGAGCTGCCTTCTTGAAATACTGCAGTCCTTGTGGTGTAGGTTTTAAGTAATGTCTTAAAAGGGGAGAGGTTTAGGGAGGGAATTCCAGAGCTTAGGACCAAGAAAGCTGACGACACAGCTGCCAATGATGAGGCAGCCTTAGGGATGATCAGCCTTAGTGAATGAACCTAAATGGGAATCCAGTGGCATGAATGGTGTCACAAAACCAGTATACAAGCAGCTTTACTTAACTGTTTTAAAATACATGAATATTAACATAACTTGGATAAAAATATATGGTCACTGAATGAAGAAACGTTTTGGCCATTACTCCAGCTTAAAAGGGAACAAGATTGTAGGTTAAAAAAAAAGAGCATCAGCACAGTCAGTATTTTCATTTTGTATCACCTATCTATTTTCTGTGACATTACAGAATCCTGCACATTTGACCATATAGAATTTAATACATAGATTACAAACTTGCTGTTAAGACTTTTTTTCTCCCACTCCCCATCAGCAAACTGCACATTTTGAAGATAAGATGGTTACAAAATCCAGAGGACCAGAACAGATGAAGGGTCACTGACCTGAAATGTTAACTCTGCTTCTCTCTCCACAGATGCTGCCAGACCTGCTGAGTATTTCCAGCATTTCTTGTTTTTATTCCCTATTTTCTTCAGTTTGTCTTCTACACACAATCAGCTAAGCCATTTACAATGGTGCAGATCTATGGGTTCAGAATCTCTCCTTCTTGCCAAAAGGCAATCCTATTGAATTGAATATCCAAAGAGCTGCCTTCATCTTTACTCTGAATCTGTTCCTCCAAGATGGTGCTTGTTTTGAGCACTTTATGTATAGATTGGAGAGTGCTTCAGTGATATCTGACAGATTTATAAGTAGAATTAAGGTTGTTTAGCAAAGTGAGGGGGCTGTTTTAAACAGTGCTCATTTTCTTATACATTATAAAATCAATTTAGACAAAGCAGAAAGGTTCTATTCAATATAAATTTCCAATAGAGATCCAGTTGTGACCAGTTTCTACTGACTACTTATGAGTCAAGAGATTAAGAAGATGATCTTGTGAGTCTAATTTGTTTAGGTGGATTCTACACTTAGAATACAGGATGAGTATGAACAGTGAAGCAAATTAGGAAATAAACTTTCCAATTAACTCTGAAATAAGAGCAAAATACTGCAGATGCTGGATCCTGAAATGAGAACAGAAAGTGTCAGAAATACTCAGCAGGTCTGGCAGCATCTGTGCAGAGGGAAACAAAGTTAATGTTTCAGGTCTGTGACCTTCATCAGAACTGGTAAAAGTTAGAAATGTAACAGCTATCGAGCAAGTGAAAGGAGACAGTGGTGGTGGGGTGGTGGGGAAGAAGAACAAGAAGGAAGGACTGTGATATGATAGAGGGTGAAGAGATTAAATGACAGAGATGTCATGGAACAGAATGCAAATAGAGTGCTAAATAGTTATAGTGAAAGACAAAGCATGAGTGTTAATGGCAGAATAATGAACAGCTCTGTACGAAAGAAAAACATGAAAAATAAGTTTAAGACTAGCACGTGGTTAAAAAATAAATAATTAAAAAAGAAATAAATAATAAATAAACAAAAATTAAAGGGGCTCATGGTCCGAAATTATTGAACTTAATATTGAGTCGAAAAGGCTGTGGAGTGCCGAATCAGAAGATGAGGTGCTGTTCCTCGAGCTTGCGTTGATGTTCGCTGGAACTCTGCAGCAGACCGAGGACAGAAATGTGGGCATGAGAACAGTCCTTCCTTCTTGTTCTTCTTCCCCCTCCCCTTTCACCTGCTCAAAGACTGTTACATTTCTAACTTTTGCCAGTTCTGATGAAGGGTCACAGGTCTGAAACGTTAATGCTGTTTCTCGCTTCACAGATACTGCCCGACCTGCTGAGTAGTTCTGGCACTTTCTGTTCTCATTTCCAATTAACTCATTACTTTTACTCATCTTGTGGACTTTCACCCTACCATTGTTGGCCACATCTTCAGCTGCCTAGGCCCAAGCTTTGGAATTTGTAAGGTTATTAGGTAACTAAAAAGTTACTAACCAGAATATTAATTGTTCAAATTTTGAAAGAAAGGAAGGATGTCGAGTTTGCGAGTCCGGCCAACATACATCTTGGGAGGGAAAACCCTTTTGGGGAGTGTGGAGATTTTTACAGACCCACCAGTGATCCAAGGCACTTATATGAGAATATATAAAGAGGATATATGCTTCAGGCGGGATAGAGAGGGAGGTAAAAGGGGTGGAGGAGTTGCATTACTGGTCAAAGAGGATATCACAGCTGTGCTGAAGGAAGGCACTATGGAGGACTCGAGCTGTGAGGCAATATGGGCAGAACTCAGAAATAGGAAGGGTGCGGTAACAATGTTGGGGCTGTACTACAGGCCTCCCAACAGCGAGCGTGAGATAGAGGCACAAATATGTAAACAGATTATGGAAAGATGTAGGAGCAACAGGGTGGTGGTGATAGAAGATTTTAATTTTCCTAACATTGACTGGGATTCACTTAGTGTTAGAGGTCTAGATGGAGCAGAATTTGTCAGGAGCATCCAGGAGTGATCACAATTCCGTAAGTTTTAGAATACTCATGGACAAAGACGAGAGTGGTCCTAAAGGAAGAGTGCTAAATTGGGGGAAGGCCAACTATACCAAAATTCGGCAGGAGCTGGGGAATGTAGATTGGGAGCAGCTGTTTGAAGGTAAATCCACATGTGATATGTGGGAGGCTTTTAAAGAGAGGTTGATTAGCGTGCAGGAGAGACATGTTCCTGTGAAAATGAAGGATAGAAATGGCAAGATTAGGGAATCATGGATGACAGGTGAAATTGTGAGACTAGCTAAGAGGAAAAAGGAAGCATACTTAAGGTCTAGGCGGCTGAAGAAAGACGAAGCTTTGAAAGAATATCGGGATTGTAGGCGCAATCTGAAACGAGGAATTAAGAGCGCTAAAAGGGGTCATGAAATATCTTTAGCAAACAGGGTTAAGGAAAATCCCAAAGCCTTTTATTCATATATAAGGAGCAAGAGGGTAACTAGAGAAAGGATTGGCCCACTCAAGGACAAAAGAGGAAAGTTATGCGTGGAGTCAGAGAAAATGGGTGAGATTCTAAACGAGTACTTTGCATCGGTATTCACCGAGGAGAGGGACATGACGGATGTTGAGGTTAGGGACAGATGTTTGATTACTCTAGGTCAAGTCGGCATAAGGAGGGAGGAAGTGTTGGGTATTCTAAAAGGCATTAAGGTGGACAAGTCCCCAGGTCCGAATGGGATCTATCCCAGGTTACTGTGGGAAGCAAGAGAGGAAATAGCTGGGGCCTTAACAGATATCTTTGCAACATTCTTAAACACGGGTGAGGTCCCGGAGGACTGGAGAATTGCTAATGTTGTCCCCTTGTTTAAGAAGGGTAGCAGGGATAATCCAGGTAATTATAGACCGGTGAGCCTGACGTCAGTGGTAGGGAAGCTGCTGGAGAAGATACCGAGGGATAGGATCTATTCCCATTTGGAAGAAAATGGGCTTATCTGTGATAGGCAACATGGTTTTGTGCAGGGAAGGTCATGTCTTACCAACTTAATAGAATTCTTTGAGGAAGTGACAAAGTTGATTGATGAGGGAAGGGCTGTAGATGTCATATACATGGACTTCAGTAAGGCGTTTGATAAGGTTCCCCATGGTAGGCTGATGGAGAAAGTGAAGGCGCATGGGGTCCAAGGTGTACTAGCTAGATGGATAAAGAACTGGCTGGGCAACAGGAGACAGAGAGTAGCAGTGGAAGGGAGTTTCTCAAAATGGAGACGTGTGACCAGTGGTGTTCCACAGGGATCCGTGCTGGGACCACTGTTGTTTGTGATATACATAAATGATTTGGAGGAAAGTATAGGTGGTCTGATTAGCAAGTTTGCAGACGACACTAAGATTGGTGGAGTAGCAGATAGTGAAGGGGACTGTCAGAGAATACAGCAGAATATAGATAGATTGGAGAGTTGGGCAGAGAAATGGCAGATGAAGTTCAATCAGGGCAAATGCGAGGTGATGCATTTTGGAAGATCCAATTCAAGAGTGAACTATACAATAAATGGAAAAGTCCTGGGGAAAATTGATGTACAGAGAGATTTGGGTGTTCAGGTCCATTGTTCCCTGAAGGTGGCAACGCAGGTCAATAGAGTGGTCAAGAAGGCATACGGCATGCTTTCCTTCATCGGACGGGGTATTGAGTACAAGAGTTGGCAGGTCATGTTACAGTTATATAGGACTTTGGTTCGGCCACATTTGGAATACTGCGTGCAGTTCTGGTCGCCACATTACCAAAAGGATGTGGATGCTTTGGAGAGGGTGCAGAGGAGGTTCACCAGGATGTTGCCTGGTATGGAGGGCGCTAGCTATGAAGAAAGGTTGAGTAGATTAGGATTATTTTCATTAGAAAGACGGAGGTTGAGGGGAGACCTGTTTGAGGTGTACAAAATCATGAGAGGTATAGACAGGTTGGATAGCAAGAAGCTTTTTCCCAGAGTGGGGGATTCAATTACTAGGGGACACGAGTTCAAAGTGAAAGGGGAAAAGTTTAGGGGGGATATGCGTGGAAAGTTCTTTACGCAGAGGGTGGTGGGTGCCTGGAACGTCTTGCCAGCGGAGGTGGTAGACGTGGGCACGATAGCGTCTTTTAAGATGTATCTAGACAGATACATGAATGGGCAGGAAGCAAAGAGATACAGACCATTAGAAAATAGGCGACAGGTTTAGATAGAGGATCTGGATCGGCGTAGGCTTGGAGGGCTCAAGGGCTTGTTCCTGTGCTGTAATTTTCTTTGTTCTTTGTTCTTTGATAAATAAAGTCATGCTGTCTAAAGATGTTAAATGGGTCTTCGAGTAGAAATGCAAGGTTCTAGAGTTCATTCAAGATAGGATAGGCCAGAAGAGGTTAAAGATAGAGAAGGTAAAAAATAACTTCTGGCTTATAGCACTTAACGGATACAAGGGGCTGCTATGTAGAGAGATAAAGAGGTTGAGTGACTGAGCCAGCAGGTTTGAGATTTGGAGCTGTGCCACAAGTGTACTACTACTCTGTTACAGCAGCAGCATGTCTCTAACCTGAGTGCTGATGCAGCCATGATTGACGCTCAGGAAAATAAAAGTCAGTTGAAACAACAGAAGGAGGAGAAAGAGTGTTTAAAAAAAGATTTGGAACTGCAGGGAAGATTGATGAGACAATGGGCAATTGTGTCTTCAATAACCATGGGAGACATTGTCCCGGCCTCCTATGAGGACGATGGTAGAAACGTAAATTGGGGAGAGCCGGAGTGGGAAAATGAGAGGTATCAGATTGAGGAAAGAGGGACAACTTAAACAAGAAAATTTTAGTAAAATGTAAAGTGAGTAAAAGCAAGTTACTCTGGCTTTTATTCGAGTCTGTATGAATGTTGAAAACTTCCATGAATGAATGTCCTTATTTATGTAGCTTGTGTTCTGTAGAGGTAACGGTCATTAACCCTTGTAGTCTGGCTTTAATGTTTAAAGCATGAGTCTGTTACTTGTTCTAGTTTTACATGTATATATTTTTGTGGGAATCTTGAGTCAAGTTTTGGTTGTGAACTAGTTAAACCTGTGTGTTCCTTGGGTTTGGGACTGAGAATTTAACACAGATTTTGATACTTTGAATTCAGAACATACAAACATACAAACATAAGAACTAGAAGCAGAAGCAGACCATTTGGCCCCTCGAGCCTGCTCTGCCATTCAGGAAGATCATGGCTGATCTATTTGTGTTTTGAATTCCACACTCCCATCTACTCCCAATAACCCTTGATTCCCTTGCCTAACAAAAATCTATCTACCTCTGCCTTAAAAATATTCAATGACCCCGCCTCCACCACCTTCTGAGGCAGAGAGTTCCAAAGTCGCACAACCCCCGAGAGAAAAAATTTCTCCTCATCTCTGTCCTAAAAGGGTGACCCCTAATTATAAAACAGTGCCCCTTAGTTCTGGTCTTACCCACATCCTCTCTATATTCACTCATGTTTCCCTCACTCTTCTAAACTCCAATGAAACCAAGCCCAGTCTGTCCAACCTTTCCTCATAAGACAACCCGTTCATTCCAGGTATCAATCTAGTAAACCTCCTCTGAACCACCTCCAATGCATTTGCATCCTTCCTTAAATAGGGAGACCAAAACTGCACACAGTATTCGAGATGTGGTCTTTCCAATGCCCTGTATAACTGAAGCATAACATCCTTACTTTTATTTTCAATTCCTCTCGTAATAAAGGATAACATTCCATTAGCTTTCTTTATTTCTTACTGTATCTGCATACTAACTTTTTGTAATTCATGGACTAGAACACCTTGGTCCCTTTGCACTTCGGAATTCAGCACTCATTCTCCGTTTAAGTAATATTCTGCTTTTTTATTCCTCTGCTACAGTGAACAACTTCACATTTTCCCACATTATACTCCATCTGCCAGATTTTTGCCCACTCACTCAACCTATCTATATCGGTCTGCAAGCTCCTTATGTCCTCTTCACAACATACTTTCCTGCCTATCTTTATGTCATCTACAAATTTAGCTACCATGCCATCACTCCCCTCATCTAAGTCATTGATATAAATTGTAAAAAGTTGAGGCCCCAGCACAGACTCCTGCGGGACTCCACTTATCACATCCTGCCAATCATAAAAGGACCCATTTATGCATACTCTCTGTTTTCTGCCAGCAGCCAATCTTCTATCCATGCTAATATGTTACCCCTTACACCATCAGCTCCTATTTTGTGCTGTTACTTTTTATGTGGCACCTTGTCAAATGCCTTCTGGAATCCAAGTACAGTAGGTCAACGAGCTCCCCTTTATCTACAGCACATGTCACTCCTTCAAAGAACTCCAACAAATTGGTTAAACATGATTTCCCTTTCTCAAAACCATGCTGACTATTCCCAATAGCCTTGAGTTTTTCTAAGTACCCAGCTGCAACCTGGGTTCGGCGGAGAGTTTCATCTGTTGACTTTTTTTTATTAAAATAAAACCTCCTGAATGATCGATTCTAGCACCTTCCCCACAAAAGACGTCAAACAAACTGGCCTATAGTTACCTGCTTTCTGGTTCCCCCCCTTCTTGAATAGAGGGGTTATATTTGCTATTTTCCAGTCTGGTGGAGTGTTTCCAGAATCTAGTGAATTTTGAAAAATTAACACCAACGCATCTACTACCTCATGAGCCACCTCTTTTAAGACCCTAGGATGAAGTTCATCGGGACCCGGGGACTTGGCAGCCTGCAGCTTCATCAGTTTGGTCAGTACTGCTTCCCTGGTGATTGCAATTTCACCAAGTTCCTCTTTTCCTTCCTCCTCCTGATTTACAGCCACTACAGATATCAATATTTCTAAGCTGTTTTGAATTAAAAACGTGTGAACGTGATTGTTGAGTGTGTTCATTCCAATTTAAGATTGTGCACCCAGAAATGGGATATAAAAACTGAATTATATTTCAAATTAAAGATTCTGGTGTAAAGTTTTATTTTTATTTTAAAAGTTGATTTTGCAACTGTGAAAAGGCAATGAACAATTTAGTAAGAGATAAGTTTCAGCCTTGAAGGCTTGAAGATGTCTGGCAGAAATCCAATTTGAAATTTTAAAATACTTTGCTTTAATTGTACCAAAGATTAAAATCTGCTATTTCTTTTTTGCAGTTTAAAGACATATCTCACTGATTGTTTTTAAATAGCAAACTCAGGAATTGGAAATTAGTTTTAAGGGAGAGAAATGATAAATAAATGAGATATGGGAAGGATTCTGTCTGTTTAAAGTTTGTTTAAGAGACTGGTGTTAAGTCTTTTGTTGTTCAGCATGTTAAAGAACTTTTTCTTTTTTTTGGTTTAATTACAGTCATTTGAAAAGGCACCTGCAGAAAAAGACAAGAAAATTGATATAATTTACCTTTTCTTTAAAAAAAAAGCACATGCTATTCTGTTCTGTGTGTAGTTAATAAGTATGGTCTGAATTAAGTTTAAATTATTAAGGTTGACTAACCTGTTAAGTTGGGAAAACTGGAATTTCATTAGTGGTCACAATGAACTTTAAGTAATCATGTGAAGTTTTGAGGGAGTCTTTAATTCTGGATATAAGGCTTGCTCATATAGCATTGTCAGTTTTGAATTTTAAATACTTATTGCTGTGAATTAGAATTTGGAATCATCTTGGTTGTATCAGAACAAAATCGTTGGTTATAAACCTCTTACAAAAGATGTTAAAAAGTTTGGAAACAATTGGACCTAAATCTAAAATGCTATCTTCCATGACGGAGATGTTTTCCTTTGAAGTTGATAATGTTATGAATGATTTTTGTTGTTTCAGACCCAAAGAATACCAAAAGGAATTGGGGAAAAAAACAGTTTAAAATGGAGTTTAGTTTTCTTAGATTGGGATTTTTTTAAAAGAAGTTATGTAAAGTGACGCACCTGCCCACTTGAAAACTAACAGAAAAATTAACCCCACTCCCACTGTTGTTTTTTTCATTTAATTCACCACATAACTTTTGTATTGTTGAATGTAAAATTTATATATTGGATATTATTATATTTTAAATTTCTAAATTGACAGATATAATTGGACAAATTAACCCATTGAACTTTGGGGCAGAGCCACAATGGATTCTTTGTGTTTTTTTTAAACAGATGACGACGGTTTCCAGGGCCTCATGAGAACTAATGTCACAGAAAGACATCCAGCAGCGTTCAGAATTTAAGAACTTATCTGCAGACATCAAATGTCACAGCATAGTCACAATTTGGATTCGAGGCTTTGCCCTTTCACAAACTTTCATTATTTGTTATCTTCTGAGACAAAGTGTTTGAGAAGGAGAGATATAGAAATTATCTCTAAACTGGTAGCGAGCACATCTGTCTTTAATGTAAAACACTGTGCAATACCACCATGCCTGGGCATAAAGAATTGGAATTGATAAACCAAATTAAATTGATATGAGTAGTTATTTCAAACATTCAAAGAGAAATTTATTTGAAGTTTAAGGGGATAATCAAATTTAGAAAAACGGAAAAAAATAATCTAGGTCATTCCAAAGGTGGGGCCCGCCATCCTTGGTTAACTAAAACAGTTAAAGATAGAATCAAACATAAAGAAAAAGTCTACAATTGTGCAAAGATGGGAGGCAGGTCAGAAGATTGGACAGAATATTAAAAACAGCAAAGAAGGACTAAAAGATTGATAAGGAAGGTAAAATTAAAGAATGGGAGAAAGCTAACTAGAAATCTAAAGACAGAAAGTAAAAGTTTCTATAGATATTTAAAAACGAAAAAAGTTAACAAAGTGAGAATTGGTCCTATAAAAAGTGAGTCTGGGAATTAATAATGAAAAATTAGGAGATGGCAGATGAATTGAAAAAATATTTTGCACGGTCTTCATTATTGAGGATACAAATAACATCCCAGTATTAGCTGTAAGTCAGGAAATGGAAGGGAGGGAGGAACTCAAGAAAATTACAATCACCTGGGAAGTGGTACTGAACAAATTGTTGGAGCTGCGGGCTGACAAGTCCCCGGATCCTGATGGACTTCATCCTAGGGTGTTAAAAGAAGTGGCTAGTGAGATAATTGATGTGTTAGTTTTAATTTTCCAAAATTCCCTAGATTTGGGGAAGGTTCCATTAGATTGGAAAATAGTGAATGTAACTTCTTTATTCAAAAAAGGAGGGAGACAGAAAGCAGGAAACTACAGGCCAGTTAGCTTAACATCTGTCTTAGGGAAAATGTTAGAAACTATTATTAAAGATGTTATAGTAGGGCATTTAGAAAAATTCAATGTAATCAGGCAGAGTCAACATGGTTTTGTGAAGGGGAAATCATGTTTAACCAATTTATTACAGTTCTTTGAGGGAGTTACATGTGCTGTGGATAAAGGGGAACCGGTGGATCTATTGTACTTAGATTTCCAGAAGGCATTTGATAAGGTGCCACGCCAAAGGTTATTGCAGAAAATAAAAGCTCATGATGTAGGGGCTAACATATTGTCATGGATAGAAGATTGGTTAGCTAACAGAAAACAGAGAGTAGGCATAAATGGATAATTTTCTGGTTGACAAGACATAATGAGTGGTGTGCCAGAGGGATCTGTGCTGGGGCCTCAACTTTTTACAATTTACATAAATGACTTAGATGAAAGAACCTAAGGTCTGGTTGCTAAATTTGCTGATGACTCAAAGATAGGAAAGTGAAGAGGACATAAGGGGGCTACAAAGGGATATAGATAGGTTAAGTGAGTGGGCAAAGACCTGGCAAATGGAATATAATGTGGGAAAGTGTGAAATTGTCCACTTTGGCAGGAAGAATAAAAAAGCATATTATCTAAATGGTAAGAGATTGCAGAGCTCTGAAATGCAGAGGGATCTGGGTGTTCTCATATATGAATCACAAAAGGTTAGTCTGCAGGTACAGCGTGTAATTAGGAAAGCGAATAGAATGTTTTCATTTATCGCGAGGGGAATTGAATACAAAAGTTGAGAGGTTATGCTTCAGCTAAATAGGGCATTGGTGAGATCACATCTGGAGCACTGTGTACAGTACTGGTCTGCTTATTTAAGGAATGCTGTAAATGTGTTGGAGGCAGTACAGAGAAGGTTTACTAGACTAATACCTGGAATGGGTGGCCTGTCATATGAGGAAAGATTGGACAGACTAGGCTTGTATCTGCTGGAATTTAGAAGAGTAAGAGGCAACTTGATTGAAACATATAAGATCCTGAGGGGTCTTGACAGGGTGGATGTGGGAAGGGTGTTTCTCCTTGTGGGGGAATCTCGAACTAGGGGTCACTGTTTAAAAATAAGGGGTCGCCCATTTAAGACAATGATGAGGAGAAATTTTTTCTCTCAGGCAGGCATGAGTCTTTGGAATTCTCTTCCACAAAAGGCAGTGGAAGCAGAGTCTTTGAATATTTTAAGGCAGAGGTAGATAGATTCTTGATAAGCAAGGGGGTGGAAGATTATCGGGGGTAGGTGGAAATGTGGAGTAATCAGTTTAGCCATGAACTTATTGAATGGCGGAACAGGCCCGACAGGTCAAGTGGCCTACCCCTGCTCCTCATTTGTATGTTCATATGTTTCTATGAATATGGAGAAATAAGGTTCTTTTGGGGAGAAATCAAGAGAACATTAACAAAACCTATCACCCCAGCAACACTGTTATTTGAATTTGGGATAATTTTGAGATGCAAAAAGTCCAGTGTAATTTAGCAAGTTACTTTTAAGAAACTAAAATGTCAACTAAGATAAAGAACAAAAAAACAAAACATGGTAATGCCTGAAATAAAATGGGAATGTTTGATTTCCTTTTTACAGATATTATGAGTATTGGACAGTAAAGTTTCTCCAGGGCTCGTGAATGAAATAAAATTATAATTAATGGGAATTGGAAGTTAGATCTGGCTAATGCAAGAGCTAATAAAGGAATTTTGGGGACAAACAATAGTAGAATTGGAATTGTTACGGTCGGGTGAGCAGGGGTCAAAAGGCTCCCCTCTTGTCCCTCTCCTTGTTTGACTGCAACAGGGTTTGTTCCTTTTAAAAAGTGAATGTGCTTAGCAATTCAATGAGTGTTTGCACTTTATGTGCATGATTATAAAAGAACCAGTTGGAAAAGTTTTCTTGAGTTTAAACAAGAGGTTAGTTAATTGTACTGAAAAATCTAAACCTGATCTAAGTAAAATAATAGAACTACGCTCCAACTTTCACACACACAGACACACATGAGAATCACACACACACAAATAGGTTACAGAGTGATGAGGAATAGTTTGGTCTGGATTAGAGTCCAGAACAAATTAAAATAATATACAGTCTATGGGGTCTGGTAATTCAGTTGTCTTCTGGGTAAGGTTGTGACCCTGAAGTCTCTGGCTGGTAGAAGTGTACTTTGCAGCTGGCCAACCTGGTTCAAGCTTTCTTGGAGACAGTGATGCAAGTGGCTTTCTTCCCCGGGGTCTCTGTCTGTGGTGATGATAGGCTTGGACTGGATTCGAAGCTCTCCGTATATCTGGAGAAAGAGAACGAGAGAGAGAGAGCTAGCTGTTGCATGGTTAGCTCTCTAAGCTTGCCTGCTGTGTGTAACAAAATTCCAAATTTTGCACAGACTGGGGGAGACTGTCACATGGTTCTCTCAATACCTTTTTTTTAATGAGGTCCAAAGTCAAAAACCCAAATCTCTCTCATGTTGTATTATGTCATTGTTTACCCCATAGAGGTACGTCTCCACTAGTGAATGGTCCAGGATGGCTTTGAATGTCCTGCTAACAAGGGTGATACTGGATAATCTACGCAGCTATCCAAGCCATTGTCCTGGATGGGAGCCTTTTTAGATATGCATCTCCAATTCAAATTCCTGGAATGTGAGGTATTTCAATGCAAATTTTGGTGGCCATTTTGGCTGCCAGCTTTTTAAAAGTTAAACGTAGTATCCCAGCTTTCCTTCTTAAAAGTTTAATGTAGGTTTCCAATCAATGAATTAAAAAGTCCTCATTCAGCAAAGAATGTTTTCTTGATAGAATTCAAACTGTTAAATTAATTTATTGTAGAATTTCCAAGAAGTCCAGAACCTTCCAGTGAAAGTCAGGAAAGTGTAGATAAGACTGATTATTCAATAGCTTTCTCTTGGAGATATTTGTAGCCTTGCCTATGATTTTTTTTAAAGAGAGGATAGTCTGGCCACTACCTGAGATATCAGGACCATGCAGGGGGAGATACACAAAGATCTCAGATAGACACCATAACCCTCCCTTTTGATGATTTGATAAGATCACCTGAGAATTAATAATGTGTGGCATGATATTGGGATGTTGCTTTGAGTGTGCAGGTATGATTTGTTACATGTGAGGCAACTAACATGCAAAATGCAATGTGAAATGCACTGAAGAACGTGCCTCAGACATGCACAACAACTCGACAAACAGCATGGCATGAAATGGTTAATGTGGCCAGTGGAGAGAGAAAATATTTTAGATTATCAAGGCATTGACACATATTCCATAGAGAAAATTACTTTACAATAATCAGGATAAATTAAACACACTGGTAATGGTCAAAGGGAATAAAATTAAAGTTCAGAGAGACAGTTGAAGGGCTGGGAAAATAATACATAACAAGAACTATCCATAAGATAGATACAGGTAACAAGAGAGCTGGAGAATCTTTTAGGTCCATGCATGATGGAAGGATTGTGACATTGTAATGAATGTAATATAACGCATTTTGTGACCAGTGTGATTGGCCCATGGATGTTACCATCATGATTAGGTGGGCTAGAATCAAGGAAAGGGAATGGTTGGTTATTGGTACAGCAGTCAGCACTGCAGCCTAGAATAGAAAGGACAACCACCTTACAAGTATACTCAGTAAAAATTATGCAGAACAATGATTGTAGAATGCAGGAAATGGCTTGGTGACCACCAATGGTGGGAGACTATATAATGTAGTCCAACACCCATGGCTCCAGACTGTCCATGTTTATGATACTAACACAGGCCACTGTATTAGTATTAGGACTCTTAATGCTTTGCTATGTGCTGCCTGCGGGCCAAGTGTGTTACAAAACACAAAGCTTAGCGCTCGCGGCTTTTCTCTAAAATACTAAAATAGTTAATGAGGGGTCAATAAGGATATATTTCTCTCAACCAGGAGAATTGTAAAATTATTAGATTACTAAAAAGTTACCAACCAGAATACTAATTGTTAAAATTTAGCTTTTATAAACTAACAACTAACTTATTATCATAAACTAACATTTAGCTTTATTAGAACCTTTCTTTGTAGTATGATAAAATGGGAAAAGTTAGGAAATAGGGCACAGTCTAGACAAGATGTCAAGGTAGAGGGATTCTGGGAGATTTTGTCAAGTTTTAAAATGCTTACTTGCAATAAAAAGGTAAGACCTTGAGAACAGACAGTGAAAACAGCTTCTGTAAGAACAAAATGTAGATTTGTCTCGTAATGAGGTAATGGGCCACAAAATGTAAAAGCATTGAGATAAAGCAATCAACACAAAGGAGTATTACTTACATAAATCCGAAAGGTTAGCAACCATCACAAAATGATGCTTGGTTGGTTAAGAAAGGCATCCTTTAATACAAGACTAATCACTGATTGGGGAAAGGCAGGGTTAATTGGAAAGCTGCCAGGATAAAAGAAGTTTTGTCTTTGACACTGTATGGCAGAGAATCTTCGACCAACAACAAGTGACAAGAGAAACTACGAGTGAGAGAGAGGGAGAGAGAGAGACACCGAAAATGCTTGAGGACCCCAAAGCTGCAAAAGAAACTAGTCGTGTGCTCTACCATCCAGTCTCTAATACGTGAAGTGTAATCTGTGTTAGACTGTTAATCACTGCTTGAGTTTGTGACTGATAGTTTATCTGAAAACTTAATAAACCTGCCTTTACCTTAATCTCAATAAAGTTGAATCACAGCAAGCTTTGTCCTGCCAAGTCCATTCCCACCTTAGAAGGGGGAATAAACCACCCCCCATCTTATCAAATCTTACAAATTCCTTCTCTCCACCACCCTTTCCTTCTTTAAGACCCTACTTCTAACTCAACATTTTGACCAAGCTTTTGATCACTCCTCCTATTATCTCATATTGCACATAGCTGACAGCACAGCTTTAGCTTTGAGCAGGTAGCAAGCCCAAAGGGATGATTGGAAAATCTAGCCAGCAGGTACATATTAAAGGGACTTGCATACTGAAAGCTTAGTGACTGCATATGGGGATTTGCTTCACCCTTTACTTCAAAATTAATTACAGATATTTGTTAGCCTTAGCCAAGGTCTGCAATGGGGAGAAGTAGTAATCATAAATAGAGCAATCCACTGTAGAAATACAAAATAGACCCTGCCCTGTGTTTGATGGATAGCTAAATGTACATACAGCTGCATGAGGTCAGTGCAAGGCAGGTTACTCAGTCTGGCACTTCAGAACATCTTTGCCAGAAGATAGCAGTGCCATATTGTTAGTCATTTTGTCATTGAAGCTTTTATCTCTTTAAAGGTCCCTTGCCTCCTTTCAGCTGTGGCAGTGATGGCACTCCTGCAGCACTGCTAGGATATTCGTCTCTTACCCTGGCCTGCACTGCATGTGAAATGACTCCTGATCCAGGGCAGTGTCAGAGCAATGGGCAGAGGTCCCACCCCATTGCAACACCAATGCGAAGAAGAAAATCCTGCCCCTCAAGTAATTGTAGAGGAGCCGAGATGCACAATGCACAGTCAATGCCTGAGACCCAGATTGGTATGCATGGGTTATGAGGAGATTTAGTAGAGGTGTTCAAAATCATGAAGGGTTTGATAGAGTAACATAAAAAACATAGGAAATAGGAACAGGAGTAGGCCATTCGGCCCCTTGAGCCTTCTACTCCATTATTGTGGCAGATCTGATTGTGGCCTAAACTCCACTTTCCTGCCTGCCCCCCATAACCCTTGACGCCCTTGTAGATCAAAAATTTGTTGAACTCAGCCTTGAATATATTCAGTGACCCAGTCTCCATTGCTCTGTAGGGGTATAGAATTCCAAAGATTCCAAAGTATACAAGGAGAAACTGCTTCCAGTAGCAGGAGGGTTGGTAAGCAGACTTAAGGCAATTGGCAAAAGAATCTGAGACAAGATGAGCAGAATATTTTTTATGCAGCAAATTTTTATGATCTGGAATGTACTGCCTGAAAGGGCAGTAAGAAGCAGATTCAATAATAACTTTCAAAAGGGAATTGGATAAATAATTGATGGGGAGAAAGTTGCAGGGCTATGAGAAAAGAGTAAGGATGTAGGACTAATTGGATAGGTGTTTCAAAGAGCATGATGGGCCGAATGGATGCCTTCTATGTTGCATCATTCTATGATTCTTATGATTCAATAATAAAGCAGAAATCGCAATGCATATGTGAGTTTTCTTTCAACCAGATTTCCTTTTAATAATCCAGCAAGCTCACGCCGAATATATAGTTAATACTGAAGCTGCATTTACTATTGAATAATGAGGTAAAAAAAAGCATAACTAAGTATAAGTTTGGACACCTGCATGTTGATACTGATGTGGATCTGTGATGTTTCTCACTGCATGCTCAATTTGTGCCTCAAGTTCAATAGTATTTGGGCTACTGCAATGTTTACAGACATGAAGCAGAAAAGCAACTGTAGAATTTATGAGGCCCACAAAAGAATCGGCTTGAAGATGGCAAATCAGTGAGAGAGAAATGCCTGGGGCAGGCAGATACAGGGGTTTGAAAGATGTGGGGAGAAAAGGCTATAATATCTGAGAGAGATGTTTCAAAGAAAAGGCAGTAAAAGCACTTGTGTGGATGAAACAGCAATAGAGTCAGAGCTAAAAGTGAAAGTAGATGGACCAGCGAGAGAGAATAAGAGAAAAATCACAGAAACCAGAGTATTTTGGAAAGAAAGGGGCCATTATTAATTGATATAAAAAGGGTGTTTTATAAGCACTGATGTCTGTTTCCTTGTAACAGAAACAAATTTAGTATGTAACAAAACATGTTTAAACATGTTAAATATTGTTTTAAGCTATTGTTTCTTTGAATGAGAAACAATGAGAATCAAAAGAAGGATGCATATATCAGAACAGTAAGAGATTTGTGGCAAGACAAATAAATGGGTCCCAGTGGAAAACTAACCCATCGCTTTACAAACCATATTTGTCATATAAAAACATAATGTCCAGCCCTCATTTTTGTTACATGAAATATATTTTGCAAAAACATTTACAGCACTGCCTTAAGCTACAACTAGGGATGGGTAACAAATGCCAGTCTTGTCCACATCCTGAACATAATGGGCTGCATTTTACTGACCCCTTGATGCCGCGGGCCAAGGCGCAGGGGCTGGCAAAATTCTGCGGGGAGAGGCCCGCCTCGACCTGCGACGTTGAGAAAGGCCTGCCGCAAATTACAGGCGGCGGGGGGCCTCAGTGCAGCACCCCCCTGCTGCACGGCGGCGGCACCCCCATTAGAATATGTTAAACGGTACTTACCTCTGCAGATTATGCAGCCCCGCTGCCTCTCCATGGACATTTCCTGAGTTTACTTTGAACGGGCGGCTGTCACGTGCCGTCCCGTTCACGATTAGAAAAGCTAGCGGGTCATTGGAGGCAGATGGTTTCGCAACAGAAGGTAAGTTCTGTTTTCAGGGGTCCCACTCTGCATACTGGAAGGGAGGATGGAGGGGGTATACTCAGGGGTCTCACTCTGCATTCTTAAAGGGAGGAGTGGGGGGGTGAATTACAGGGGTCCCACTCTGCATACTGGAAGGGACGAGGGAGGGGGGATACTTAGGGGTCTCACTCTGCATATTGGAAGGGAGGAGAGAGGGGAGAATCACAGGGGTCTCACTCTGCATACTGGCCGAGAGGAGCGGGGATTACAGGGGTCGCAGCTCTGCATTCTTAAAGGGAGGAGGGAGGGGGTCTGGGATTACTGGAGGGCAAGCTCTGCAGGCATGAAGGGAGGCACTGTGAACCCTCCCTCCGTAAACAGGGTACACTCTGCGTTTGTTTGTGTTTGTGAAGGAGCAATGGCACTCTAGTCACCCTGCGTATGGGGAGGGTGTCAGAAAGGGTAGGAGCATTAAGGTTATATTGATGGTGGGGGCAATCGATTCAGCTGGTAGAATCTTGATGTGGTCATGCTGTGCCACTCTGAGTGTTGGCCAACATGGGCAATGCCATGGCATGCCACATAGATGATCCATGAAAGCAGCTGATGTACCCGTCAACACCAATCCCTGCCCTGTTAGGAACCTTCGAATACATGAAGGGTTCAACTTTATTTATCACATGGAAATAGGTATGTCTCATCCTACATTGTGTGATCCTCTGCTCCTGAGGATCCGTATGCACCAGAGGCAAAATCACCAGGCAGGTGCGATCCACATAGAGGATCCCGGTCATGAGCTGCAGCCCCCAAGGGGAGCTCACCAATACGTTTGCTGTGCATCTACAGGCCCTACATGACATGCCATCAGATGTCAGAGCACCAGCGTCAGAGGCGATTGCGTATGTAGAGAGAGGGTGGTGACACGTCTCCGTGCCCTGCTCAAAGATGACCTGCAGACCATGGGCTTCGGTGGATATCCTATGTCTTTCGTCCTCATAGTGGCAGTGGTTCTCAAGCTTGATGCCTATGCAGCTTTTCAGGGGCCCACCAGAGACGTTTGTGAGGTCACACAGTCAGCAGTGCACCACTGCATCTGGGAGGTCACCATGCCCTGCACCGGAGGGCCAGTGAGGATGTCCACTTCAGGACGGACTCTCACAGCCAGGCCCAGACAGCCATCGGTTTCAGCACCATTGCCAAAGAACCATAGGTTGCAATGTTCATAGACTGCATTCATGTGGCCATCAGGCCTCCTGCCAGGCTACCACCTGCAGACGTCACTATTAAAGGAATCCTCTCAATTTAGGTGAAGCTGGTATGTGATCACTGCAGATGCTTCATGCAAATCTGTGCCCGCTTCTCAGGCAGCTACCATGACACCTGGGACCTGTGTCAGTCCCGGCTGCCACCGCTGTTCACCGAATGGAGGGGTGGCTTCTTGGACATAAGGGCTATCTTTTGCAGACATGGCTTCCGACACCAGTGAGAGACTCCACCACTGCTGCAGTGGAGAGATATAACTCCAGCAACTGAGCTATGTGAGCCACCATTGAGCAGGAGATCGACATGCTGAAAGAGTGCTTCCAATGCCTGGATGGATAGGGCGACACCTTGTACTATGGGCTGAAAAGGCCAGCTCCTTTCTGTGCTGCTCTACACAACTATGCACCCAATAGGGGCCAGGCCTGGCACGATGAGGAGAGACGTCAACAGGATTCCTCCTCGACTATGAGGAAGCTGAGGACTTACAACATGAAAGATGCATGGGAGAGAAGATGGCACCCAGGCTCTGCACGCAGGGCTAGCAGCAAGCTAGGGATGTACGGCAGTGGCTTATCAGACAAAGACATAGGAACTGACATGAGCTCTGCAAGCCACACATCACCCTCACTCACCTGCTGTGCCCCAGTCCACATTTGCAGCATCCCGGTGTAAACCATTAGAGGCAGCAGCTGACTGAGGCAATGTCCATGTCACTACATCCGTGGAGATGCTCATGAGTAACGGTAGCATGGCAATGATGTTATTGCATACGTTGGCTCTCCTGAAGGGCCAAAGGTGCAAAGGGAGGTGACACTGGTGCTACATGCTGGCACATATCATTCACACAGAGCAAAGGACACACATGTCGGGAGGAACATTTAGTGAAAGACATATTTACATTGCTGTGACACCCGTGCATTCCCATTTGTGTCAGTGTGTTCTCTGTAAACGGAGAGGTTGCCCCTTCTTGGTGCAAGCTCTGCACTAGCAGCCTGACTGGAGGAAAGCTGCTGATCTGATTGCCCTTTGGATGTGGATGACTTTGGCACTCATACCCTGTGCTCACGAGGCGTAGTGGGCCTTGGTTGGCTGGAGGAGTGCTCATTCATCCCCTTCCAGCATTGGACCCTTTGTGGCGGCGGATGGCCCCAGGGCAATTCACCTCCTCTGCTATCTGCAGACAGACTGCCTTGCTCAGGCGGGAGAGCCTCTTTTTACTATTGATGGTGAAAAGGACCTCCCACCTTGCCTGCACAGCCTGGAGGAGAGTGAGCAGGGAGGCATCGCTGAACTGTGGGGCCACCCTCGAGCACCTCTCTGCCATCCTTGGCTTTTGGTGTGGTCCTTTAAATGCAAAGGTGCCTCCACCGTATAACAGCTCTAACTTCTGGCTACAAGGTTTGACTTGCACATGTTTGAAAGCCAATGCGGGACGAGTGAGGAAATCTGTGCTGTTGTCATGGTTTTTCAGTGTCCCTTCGATAGCTCAGTTGGTAGAGCGGAGGACTGTAGAGGCAAATCAAAGCAATGACATTGTTAGTTCAACTCTGGCTTGAAGGAACAATGACATTTGGGGGATTGGTTAGCTCAGTTGGCTAGACAACTAACATGCAATGTCGAAAAGCACCAACAGCATGGGTTCAATTATCTGTGGTAGCTTATGGAGGCCTGCCTCTTCACTTTACCCCATGCTTGAGGAGTGGTAATCCTGAAGTAAAACATCATCAACTCTCTGTCTAATGGGGAGAGATTCCTTTGGGACCAAGAGTAGAGCAAAAGCAATTCAACCAATACACATATTCGCAAACACTTTGTTTCTGCAGCAGCTGATCATATTTATTGGTGCAATATTTCTAGTTGGCAATGCAGCTAGAATATAAACATATTTCATCCAAAATGCAGAGCTGAGAAAGCATGAAACATTGACAATGAACCAACATATGTTGATTCTGGTATCCACCGACAATATTCAGTAAACTAGCACAGGTGTGAAGAGCAGTATGAGTGAAACCCAAGGGCCAAGAGTAGTAAACCCCACAGAGCCAGAAGACAGTACATCCACTGGCTCAGTGCAGATGGTGTTTGACAAATTTATAAGAGTTCTTTTAGGATGTAACAAGCAGGTTGGAAAAAGGGGAACCAGTAACTGCCATGAGCTTGGATTTCCAAAAAGCATTCAATAACGTGTGATATAAAAGGTTACTGCGCAAGAGCTCATGTTAGGGGTCATATGATAGCATGAATAGAGGATTGGTTAACTAACAGAAAAGAGAGTTGGGATGAATGGGTCATTTTCATGTTGGCAAATTGTAACTAGTGGAGTGCCACAGGGATCAGTGCTGGGGCCTCAACTATTTACAATCTATATTAATGACCTGGATGAAGTGACTGAGTGTGTTGTAGCCAAATTTGCTGATGATATAAAGATAGATAGGAAAAGCAAGTTGTGAGGAGGACATAGAGAGGGCCGAAATTTATATTATTATATTTATATTATTTTATTTCCACCGCCATAATTTCCATCCACCATTGACATGCTGTTCTCCCTTCGCCAGCTACAGGAGAAATGCCACGAACTACAGATGCCCCTCTACGTTGCTTTCATAGATCTCACCAAAGCCTTTGACCTCGTCAGCAGACGTGGATTCTTCAGACTACTAGAAAAGATCAGATGTCCACCAAAGCTACTGAGTATCATTACCTCATTCCATGACAATATGAAAGGCACAATTCAGCATATCCTGAGTGGCATGAAACAGGGCTGTGTTCTTGCACCTACACTGTTTGGGATCTTCTTCTCACTGTTGCTCTCACATGCGTTCAAGTCTTCAGAAGAAGGAATTTTCCTCCACACAAGATCAGGGGGCAGGTTGTTCAACCTTGCCCGTCTAAGAGCGAAGACCAAAGTACGGAAGGTCCTCATTAGGGAACTCCTCTTTGCTGATGATGCTGCATTAACATCCCACACAGAAGAGTGTCTGCAGAGTCTCATCGACAGGATTGCGGCTGCCTGCAATGAATTTGGCCTAACCATCAGCCTCAAGAAAACGAACATCATGGGACAGGATGTCAGAAATGCTCCATCCATCAATATCGGCGACCACGCTCTGGAAGTGGTTCAAGAATTCACCTACCTAGGCTCAACTATCACCAATAACCTGTCTTTCGATGCAGAAATCAACAAGCGCATGGGAAAGACCTCTGCTGCTATGTCCAGACTGGCCAAGAAAGTGTGGGAAAATGGCGCACTGACACGGAACACAAAAGTCCGAGTGTATCAAGCCTGTGTCCTCAGTACCTTGCTCTACGGCAGCGAGGCCTAGACAACGTATGTCAGCCAAGAGCGACGTCTCAATTCATTCCATCTTCGCTGTCTCCGGAGAATCCTTGGCATCAGGTGGCAGGACCGTATCTCCACCACAGAAGTCCTCGAGGCGGCCAACATCCCCAGCATATACACCCTACTGAGCCAGCCGCGCTTGAGATGGCTTGGCCATGTGAGCCGCATGGAAGATGACAGGATCCCCAAAGACACATTGTACAGCGAGCTCGTCACTGGTATCAGACCCACCGGCCGTCCATGTCTCCGTTTTAAAGACGTCTGCAAACGCGACATGACGTCCTATGACATTGACCACAAGTCGTGGGAGTTAGCTGCCAGTGATCGCCAGAGCTGGCGGACAGCCATAAAGGCGGGGCTAAAGAGTGGCAAGTCGAAGAGACTTAGCTGTTGGCAGGAAAAAAGACAGAAGCAGAATGAGAGAGCCAACTGTGTAACAGCCCCGACAACCAATTTTATCTGCAGTGCCTGTGGAAGAGTCTGTCACTCTAGAATTGGCGTTTATAGCCACTCCAGGCACTGCTTCACAAACCACTGACCACCTCCAGGCGCTTACCCATTGCCTCTCGAGACAAGGAGGCCAAAGAAGAGCCAGCAGCAGACGAAAACAATGGAGGTCTGCCCATATGGGCTGCACATCACAAAGCTGCCATGATATTAAACGCAGTGGCTCATTTAAATAGCCGGGGATCCAAAGTCACGGGAGTGCCAGCCACTGGCATGAATATTGCACCAGGACAGACGGCGGGAGCATTTTTTTATTCATTCATGGGATGTGGACGTTGCTAACCAGGTCAGCATTTATTGCCCATCCCTAATT
Source organism: Heterodontus francisci (assembly GCF_036365525.1). Taxonomy (NCBI): domain Eukaryota; kingdom Metazoa; phylum Chordata; class Chondrichthyes; order Heterodontiformes; family Heterodontidae; genus Heterodontus; species Heterodontus francisci. The sequence continues at coordinate 155,714,519 of NC_090372.1, read as the reverse complement.
GCCCTCGAGAAGGTGGTGGTGAGCTGCCTTCTTGAACGACTGCAGTCCATGTGGGGTAGGTACACCAACAGTGCTGTTAGGAAGGGAGTTCCAGGATTTTGACCCAGCAACAGTGAAGGAACGGCAATATAGTTCCCAGTCAGGATTGTGTGTGACTTGGAGGGGAACTTGCAGGTGGTGGTGTTCGCATGCATTTGCTGCCCTTGTCCTTCTAGTTGGTAGAGGTCGCGGATTTGGAAGGTGCTGTCTAAGGAGCCTTGGTGCGTTGCTGCCATGCATCTTGTAGATGGTTCACACTGCTGCCACTGTGCGTCGGTGGTGGAGGGAGTGAATGTTTGTGCTGCTTTGTCCTGGATGGTGTCGAGCTTCTTGAATGTTGGAGCTGCACCCATCCAGGCAAGTGGAGAGTATTCCATCACACTCCTGTCTTGTGCCTTGTCGGTGGTGGACAGACTTTAGGAAGTCAGGAGGTGAGTTACTAGCCACAGGATTCCCAGCCTCTGACCTGCTCTTCTAGCCACAGTATTTATATGGCTACTCCAGTTCAGTTCCTGGTCAATGGTAGCCCCTAGGATGTTGATAGTGGGGGATTCAGTGATGGTAATGCCATTGAATATCAAGGGGAGATGGTTAGATTCTCTCTTGTTGGAGATGGTCATTGCCTGGCACTTGTGTGGCGCGAATGTTACTTGCCACTTATCAGCCCAAGCCTGAATATCGTCCAAGTCTCACTGCATTTCTACACGGACTGCTTCAGTATCTGAGGAGTTGCGAATGGTGCTGAACATTGTGCAATCATCGTGAAGGTAATTAATTCCTTTACCTAAATCTATTTGAATATTTAAATTGGGCTCCCATCGCCGAACGGCAGGGGAGCCGCCATGAGGCCAAGCCTCCGCTGGCAATATCGGGATGGGCCTGCCCAGTGTTGAGGCCTGTGGCAGGCCTCTCTTGGAGGCATTATCCGGCCCCTCTGCTTCGAGCCCCGATGTCGGGAGGTCTGTAAAATTCACCCCAGAGTCTGCAAAGGGATATGGATAGGTTAAGTGAGTGGGCAAAAATTTGGCAGATGGAGTCTAATGTGGAAAAATGTGAGGCAATCCACTTTGTTAGGAAGAAAAGCAAAGCAAAATATTACATAAATGGAGAGACTATGGTCGGAACGTTTACAGCTCGCTGCCGATCGCGGCTCGGCGATGGGACTGCCATTAACATATTGAAATAAATTCAAATTAACAAATTAATTAGCTTCACGTTCCCGCTGTCTGTCCCGGTGCGACATTTGTGCCACCAGCCGGCACTCCCACGCCTTCGGATCCCCGTCCAGGGAACCGAGGTGGAACACTGGTGGGGAGGGGGGAGGAAGTAAGTTTCTCAGTGTGAGAGGTGGGGGACTGGGGTCAAAGTAATAGGGGATGATGGGAGGGATTATAGTTTAAAGTTTATGCACTTGGGGCGGGGGGTGGGGGGAGGTCAGGTAGGCAAAGGAAGTGTTTTGTGGAGGAGAGGGCAAGTAATTAATTTTATGGTTATTGGGAGGGTGGGAGAGGGGCAAATTAAATGTTTATAATTATTTTTATTACCTGTTTCTTTAAAAATTTAGATTGAATGTAGGGCTTGAAGCCCGTTAAAAGTGGTGTCAACGCCTCCGCACAGGCAGCTGACGCCATTGTCGAAGACGGACAGCCCGCCCCCTCCATGTCATCGGGGGGCGGGGGGGGGGGCGGTGGGTGGTGGTCTGCCCCGGCTATTTAAATGAGCCGCTGTGCTGAATAGAGTGGCTTTTCATAGCTGTCTGGGTGGTTTGTAGGTGTTCCGGAGCCACTGCACAGGCTCTTGTAACCATTCTCGGAACATGGATATGTAATCTAACAAGGAGCATTCGTCCCTGTGTCCTAAAAATCTCTCCTTGATTAGTTTTAGAGGACCTCTCACCTCGTGTCCATAAACTAATTCAAAGGGACTAAAGCTAGTGGACCCTTTAGATTGAATTTTACTAGCCCTCCATCATCGGGGGTTGTGGTGGGGTTTGGGTGCGGTGGGGGCCGGAAAATTCTTCCAGGAGAGACCTGCCACGACCCCCGAGGCCGAGAAGGCCACGCTGCATTTTATTGTCAGTGGCAAGGCCTCGCTGCGGGGCCTTCATTTTCATATGCAAATGATATTAAAATTAAATAATTATTTACCTGGTAGCGACGGCCGTCCCACACCGATATTCCGGACAGCGGCCGGAACTCCTGCGCCTTCAGAACTCCGTTCAGAGTTCCGAGGCATGACACCGGAGGAGAGGGGCCGAGGAATGAAATTTTCAGGGCGTGCAGGGGGCAGGTAATTGCAGAATCCTACGCGATGGTGGGGTGGGGGGGGAATGCTGGGAAGGGGTTGAAGGGTAACGTGGTGAAAGGTCAGGGGGGAAAGGTCAGTATCTAATTTTTTATATTTTTGTCTGGAAAGGGCTATTCAGATATAGTGTTCTCATTGGAGGGGTGGGAGGGGGGATTTGCACTGTTGATAAAGCTTACACTTTAACGTTTTGACACGAGTCCTCGGTGACTCGAAAGGGTAATTTACTTTACTGCTGTTAACTGGGGGAATTGTTTGGAAGAAATCGGCAACTGCCATTGTCTGTGGGCGGGGGTTGAAAGAACTTGGCAAGTGGTATGTCTGTGAGGGGGATTTGGGAGAACAGCTGGACTGGAGCCCAGGCTGCTGATCATGATGCCCCTTGACTTGTGATGACTTTGGCAGGCGTCATCTGGGTGCCTGAGGCCTGGGGGGCCCCGGCTGCCTGAAAGCTTCCTGCACTGGTGCAGGAGTGCACTCAGGCATAGCAGCTGCTGGAGCTTGGCTCACTGGCAGAGGGGATGAGGAACGAATGTGCACACTCGAATCGCCCTGAGGGAAGACCCGAGATGTGGAGCGCATCTTGTCCTCCTCCCTCTCAAGGCTCCTTGGAACCTCCCTGCTCACTGGAGAAGGACTGGGAGCTGGAACATTCTCCGGCTTCCTGGTCCTTCTCTCACCCTGCCACTGCTGAGCGGACGTCATAGCCAAGGTGAAGTTTTGCATGTCATGGTGCAACTGTGGAATGTCGCCAACCTCTCGATGGATGAAACCATACGCTTATGTGCCTGGGACATGGCAGCAGTCATGGCATGGGTGGACATCCCCACCACTGGCTTAAGGCTACGTCAGATGTTGCCTTACCTCTCCCTGCAACTCCAGCATTCCCTGTGCTTCCGAAATCAGAGGCTCGTCATCAGCCTGGGACTCAGCATGGGCCTGGCCACCCACAGTCCTCCGACTATCAGTGGCCACGGCTGTCTCAGCCTCAGCCAGCTGCTCAGGTGCATGTTTCATAGAGTCATAGAGTTATACAGCACAGAAACAGGCCCTTTGGCCCATCGTGTCTGTGTCGGCGATCCAGTACCCAACTATTCTAATCCCATATTCCTGCACTTCCGGCCTGCAGCTTGTATGCTATGGCTTTTCAAGTGCTCATCTAAATACTTCTTAAATGTTGTGAGGGTTCTTGCCTCCACCACCTCTTCAGGCAGTGCGCTCCAGCTTCCAACCACCCACTGGGTGAAAAATTGTTTCCTCAAATCCCCCCTAAACCTCCTACCCCTTAGCCTAAATCTATGCCCGCTGGTTCTTGACCTCTCCGATAAGGGAAAAAGTTTCTTCCTATCTAACCTATCAATGCCCCTCATAATCTTGTACACCTCAATCATGTCCCCCCTTAGCCTTCTCTGCTCCAAGGAAAACAACCCCAGCCTTTTCAGTCTCTCTTCATAGCTGGAATGCTCCAGCCCAGGCAAAATCCTGGTGAATCTCCTCTGCACCCTCTCCAGTGCACATCCTTCTTATAGTGTGGTGACTAGAACTATACACAGTACTCCAGCTGTGGCCTAACTAGCATTATATACAACTCCAACATAACCTCCCTGCTCTTATATTCTATGCCTCGGCGAATAAAGGTAAGTATCCCATATGCCTTCCTAACCACCTTATCTACCTGTGCTGCTGCCTTCAGTGATCTAAGGACAAGTACACCAAGGTCCCTCTGACCTTCTGTACTTCCTAGGGTCCTACCATCCATTGCATATTCCCTTGCCTTGTTAATCCTCCCAAAATTCATTACCTCACACTTTTCAGGATTAAATTCCATTTGTCACTGCTCCGTCCATTTTACCAGTCCATCGAAATCTCCCTGTAATCTAAGGCTTTCCTCCTCACTATTTACAACACTACCAATTTTCGTGTCATCTGCAAACTTACTGATCATACCTCCTATATTCACGTCTAAATCATTAATGTACACTACAAACAGCAAGGGTCCCAACACCGATCCCTGTGGTACACCACTGGTCACAGGCTTCCAATCGCAAAAACAGTCCTTGACCATCACCCTCTGCCTTCTGCCACTAAGCCCATTTTGGATCCAATTTGCCAAATTGCCCTGGATCCCATAGGCTTTCACCTTCTTAATCAATCTCGCTTGCGGTATCTTATCAAAGGCCTTACTGAAATCCATGTATACTACATCAACTGCTTTACCCTCATCTACACATCTAGTCGCCTCCTCGAAAAATTCAATCAAGTTAGTTAGACATGATCTCCCCCGACAAAGCAATGCTGACTATCCCTGATTAATCCCTGCCTCTCCAAGTGGAGATTAATCCTGTCCCTCAGAATTTTTTCTAATATTTTCCCAACCACTGATGTTAGACTCACCAGTCTGTAATTACCTGGTTTATGCTTACTACCCTTCTTGAATAATGGCACCACATTCGCTGTCCTCCAATCCTCTGGTACCTCTCCTGTGGCCAGAAAGGATTTGAAAATTTGTGTCAAAGCCCCTGCTATCTCCTCCCTTGCCTCACATAACAGCCTGGGATACATCTCAACTGGGCCTGAGGATTTATCCACTTTCAAGCCCGCTAAAACAGCTAATACTTCCTCCCTTTCAATGCTAATATGTTCAAGTATATCACAATCCCTCTCCATGATCTCTACACTTACATCGTCCTTCTCCATAGTGAACACCGATGAAAAGTAATCATTTAAAACCTCACCTATGTCCTCCAGCTCCACACAAAGATTGCCACGTTGGTCCCTAATGAGACCTACTCTTTCTCTGGTTATCCTCTTACCCTTAATATACTTATAAAATGCCTTAGGATTTTCCTTTATCTTGCCCGGCAGTGTTTTTTCATGACCTTCTTCGCTCTCCTAATTACTTTTTTAAGTGCCACCCTACAATTTCTGTACTCCTTTAGTGCCTCCGCTGTTTTCAGCGATTGGGATCTGCCATAAGCCTCCTTTCTTTTCCTGATCTATGTCCCTTGACATCCAGGGTTCTGCTGTCAGCACATTGTGACCCTGATTGTAAAGCCGAGTGGATTCCCACTGAGGTGAAAGTATCTGTGCTGGTGGAAGGTGCAGGAAAGTCATGGGATGGTGCATCCTCTGAGTGCACCTCATCCTCAGAGGCTGTCGTCAGTCTCTCAGGGTCTGTAGTCTCCTGTGAACAACGACCTGCAAGATACAATGAAAGCAACACATGTGTGGGTTAGGTTACACATATCCCATTAAGGACAGCATGCCGGAGCTAATTTACCATGACTATTGCATTTGTATCTGATTGGCAATAATCACTCTCTTGCGCTGGGACATGAGCTCCATGTCTGAGATGACGCGTCCTCTTTGGCTCCTGGCTATTTGCAGTGCCTCCTCTTCTGCCTGACTTAAAGGATGCAGGTCAGGCACTCCGCCACCAGTCCTGTCTGCCTCCCTCCTGTTTTGGGCTCCTCTTCTCCTTAAAGAGCAAGGATGCAGATATTGAACATTGCCAAACATCAACATCACAGTTCTGCTAACATGGACGCTTCATCAGCACCTGGGGGATGCTTTGTCTGGCCTACTGACTCAACATGTCATGGATCTAACTTGCTCTGAGGTATTAATGAGGGAGACTTGATTCACTTATGCAGCCAGTCATCTGCCAGCAATCTCTATGACCTCCCTGTCTTTGAAATGGCAGTGGCACCCATGTAGTGTCAATCAGATCACACTGAGCAATTTTGGAATGTGCCACTTATCTTTGCTGAATGCAAGAGGTCATTGACCCTCTTCCTACACACTGGACCCAGTTTTGTTGGGTGACCCCATGGCTACTAACCTCCTCTGCAATCTCTGTACAGGCTTGCTTGCTCAGGCAGGAAGACCTCTTCTTGCCATTTCTGGAGAAAAGGACCTCCCGCCTTTCCCTTGCAGCCTGGAGGAGAATAAGCAGGGAGGCATCACTGAATCATAGGGCCAACTTTGCTTGGACCTCTGACATGATCAGATGGATTCCCAGTGGGGCGGCTTGCTGAGATTTAACTTTTCGGAACAGCACAGAAGTGTTGCTTCAATGAACTTCTATAGAATTCAGGGAGACAGTGGGCTGAATTTTGTTTTCCTGCTGCCAGGAGCAGAAGTGGGCGAAAGGAATGGTGGCCAGCACACACAGGCTGTGCGCCACAATACTGCCAGATTTGTGAGCTCGGTAGCTCATTAAAATATGCAGGGTGGCCGCCACGAAACCCCGCACCTCCCCCACCCCCCCACCATCCATGACGTGGTGGGGGCCGCCTTGGCAATGCTGTGAATGGCGTCAGCTATATCTGCACAGCTGCTGGAGCCATTTTCAGAAGGCTATCAGCCCTACTTAGAGAATGCAGAGTTGCCCCCGTTCTCCCCTCCACTACACTGAAAATAAATGTTTGGCCCATCCCCTGCTCCAGTTCACTGAAATTACAGAGTTGACCCCTTCACCCCACAACTGCACAAAGTGCAGAGTTCACCCCTCTCTCCCCCCTGACTAAAAATACAGAGTCGATGCCATCTCTGATTCCCCCTTCCCCACCTTGGCGGCGCCAGCTTTCCCGGGACGGGAAAGTAAAGGCACGTGAGAGCCACCCGTCGCACTGAAGATCCGGATCCGAAGGTAGGATCGTGGGGAATTAGATTGAAATGTATGCATCACGTTAATTTCAATATTTAAAGTTGGGTCCTGTTGCTGAACGGCAGAGGGGCCACCACGGAGCCTCGCCGCTGCAAAGAAGATTGGGTCTAGCAATCCTGGCGTCAGGCTCCATGACTCTGATTTCCCCCCCGCCCCCGCCCCTCCACAGAGCCTGACGTCGGGAGCTGAACAAAACTCAGTCCAGTGAATGCAGGGCTGGCAGGCTTTTAAAGGTGGCGCCAACACCTGGCCCTACAATAGGTGATGCCATGAATGCCATCTCCATTTCTGCCCCCACCACATGATTTGGGGGAACGATCACTTCCATTATGCAAAATGGCCAGCACGACATAATCACGGTGCAGCAGATTATGGGGCAAATGGGAGCGCTGTCAATTGGCGCACCCGCCACTGCTCCTGGCGGCATGATCAGAAAATTCAGCCACATGTGTCTACTTCGCACCTTCTTTGTCTCAGAAGAAAACCATTCATTTCAGGAACATTTCATCATGGTTTCAGGATACATGTAGTCAACATCTCTTAGTCTGGAATGTATCCTTTTGTCCTTTCAAGACAATGACACAATTTTTGAATACACAGGCCATGTTATCTTACCTTCGGCAGCCATTTTGCAGCACATTGTCCATTTTTCCAGAGGAGAAGTCAGTTTCAAAGAGTCCACATTGTTTAAAGTTTGTATCTTAATCGTACAAATATGATATATCTTTACCGGGCATGACAGTCCCGCCACACAAAAAAAAATTGAATCTTGAATACATTTTTTTCTACATTGTTTTCAGGGTAAAGTAAGGGCAACATGAACACACATTCCGCACTTATTTTGACATCCATACCTCAATCTTACAACTGCTACAGCTGGCATTGTCTGCAACAGGTTCAGGTTCGACTTTCTCATCACCTCTTTTTTGAATGTAGACCTGAGGTCTGCAGCCACTACTTTTTGTACATTTTATATTTTTGCATTTTACTTCTGCCTTGCATTTGCTTTGAGTCATAGAGTCATAGAGAGATACAACACCAAAATAGGCCCTTCGGCCCAACAAGTCCGCGCCGTCCATCAACCACCCATTTATACTTATCCTATATTAATCCCATTTTTCCTCTCACATCCACAAGGATCTGTTCTGGGACCTCTGCTCTTTGTGATTTTTATAAATAACTTGGATGAGGAAGTGGAAGGCTGGGTTAGCAAGTTTGCCGATGACACGAAGGTTGCTGGAGTTGTGGATAGTGTGGAAGGCTGTTGTAGGTTGCAACGGGACATTGACAGGATGCAGAGCTGGGCTGAGAAGTGGCAGATGGAGTTCAACCTGGAAAAGTGTGAAGTGATTCATTTTGGAAGGTCGAATTTGAATGCGGAATACAGGCTTAAAGACAGGATTCTTGGTAGTGTGGAGGAACAGAGGGATCTTGGGGTCCATGTCCATAGATCGCTCAAAGTTGCCACCCAAGTTGATAGGGTTGTTAAGAAGGCGTATGGTGTGTTGGCTTTCATTAACAGGGGGATTGAGTTTAAGAGCCGCGAGGTTATGCTGCAGCTCTATAAGGCCCTGGTTCGACCACACTTGGAATATTGTGTTCAGTTCTGGTCGCCTCATTATAGGAAGGATGTGGAAGCTTTAGAGAGGGTGCAGAGGAGATTTACCAGGATGCTGCCTGGACTGGAGGGCACGTCCTATGAAGAAAGATTGAGGGAGCTAGGGCTTTTCTCATTGGAGTGAAGAAGGATGAGAGGTGACTTGATAGAGGGGTTCAAGATGATGAGAGGCATCGATAGAGTGGATAGTCAGAGACTTTTTCCCAGGGTGGAAAGGGCTATCACCAGGGGGCATAATTTTAGGGTGATTGGAGGAAGGTTTCGGGGAGATGTCAGAGGTAGGTTCTTTACACAGAGAGTGGTGGGTGCGTGGAATGCGCTGCCAGCGGTGGTAGTAGAAGCAGAAACATTAGGGGCATTTAAGCGACTCTTGGATAGGTACATGGATGATAGTAGAATGAAGGGTAGGTAGTTACTTAGATCTTAGAGTAGGTTAAAGGTTTCGGCACAACATCGTGGGCCGAAGGGCCTGTACTGTTCTATGTTCTATGTTCTATGTTCTATCCCCACCTTCCCTCAATTCTCCGACCACCTACCTACACTAGGGGCAATTTTTTTTTACAATGACCAATTTACCTATCAACCCACAAGTCTTTGGCATGTGGGAGGAAACCGGAGCACCCGGAGGAATCCCACGCGGTCACAGGGAGAACTTGTAAACTCCAAACAGGCAGTACCCAGAACCGAACCCGGGTCGCTGGAGCTGTGAGGCTGCGGTGCCAACCTGTATTAAACCAGTAGTGAACTTTTAAAGGTTACTAGTGTGATTGTACTCTGATTAAGTCAAGTAATTAATCAATTATGTAATCAATGACAATCAATAGTAATATTATTAACTATGTACTTGCTTTCCCCAAGAACTCTTTCCTTTTGTTTTCATGCTGCTCAGGGAAGGCCATGCACAGCTGTTGTTTTGTCTAAACTACTGTTTTTCTCTTGAAAATAACAGTTGTTTTCCCATTGTTTAAACAGAAGTCAGTTCTTAAGGTATTCAATGACCCTTGAACTACAAGCCAGGACAATGGATAACCTCGCACATGGTCCACTATGATGTGAAGTCAGAAGATGGAACCAAATTGATAGGTGAGAGACAACATTAAAGGATGTGTAAATAGCCTGGCAGCCTCATAGTGTTTGTGAGAGGAATTCGATAAGGACTCATGGTTGTCAGACTCTTGTTTTGAGAAAGTCTGATGGAGGCCTCAGAAAGTTGGAATGGAGCCAGAAATTGGACTTACTGGGGCACAGCATCCAACTTTCGGGGCTGAAGCCGTAGTGGACTAGTCAATTACTGAAGACTACGGAGGAAGGGACATTGACAGAGTGACCTACCTGAGAGTCCACCACTCTGCAAGGTTCTCCGGAGACTTGGTGACGTATGTACCTAGGGGGAACACAGTACCATTTTAGGGAGCTGTCTTGAACAGACTAATTTGGGGTTATAGCAGTTGTGCTATAAACTTTTTTGTCTTTCTATACTCTTTTCCTTCTTTTCTTTTTAATAAAGTTAATTTTCGCTCTGTTTTTATCATTAATAATTGTTCAATAATTACTCAATAAAATTACTGTTTTAACCCGTTATTTGATGTTGAGTCACTCATTTTTGTTGTGTCCAGAGTACGGCTTTGAACCTAAGTGAGACTCCAGCCAACATGGATGAGGCACAATTATAATTGAATTTCTTTTTGGGTGTTAACGTTTAGCGCTAGGAAGACTTCTGTTTAGAAAACTTGGTGTTTACTATCCGTTCCCTACTTTTAAATCCAAGTTACATGGTGGCGAATAGGGTTGGATTTCTCTAGCATCTGTTTGAACACAGGAACATAGGAGCAGGAGTAGGCCATTCAGCACATCGAGCCTGCTCCGTCATTCAATACAATCATGGCTGATCAATGCATTTTTAAAAAAAAAATTCTTATTTTAAAAAAAGTGTTCCGAATTGATTATATTTAATACCTTTTGTGAAAACAGGTTTACACAGCTTACAAGTCAGAATATAATCTTGTAAACAATCTTGGCTTCCATTCTAAGCTTCGCCATTTTCTTGTTGGTTTTAAAACTGAGACAATGACCAACCTCAGTCCCACTTGGGAGACATTGAAAAAATATCAATTACTTTTAAGCCTCAGCACAGATTTTAAGACAAAAACAAAAAAAATCAGCACACTGAAAATACTGCATTTTCCAAATCTTCTTACTGACCCCAAAAAACACTTTGTGTGTCCCAAAAGTTTTTTTTTGTGTCAGTGATGCCAGAACAGTGTAGCTTTAAAAAGTCATGTTTGCAGTACTTTGGGAATTTAATACCATCAGACATGTGCCTTTTGGTGACTGTTGGGTTCATCAAAAATTTGAGTTGGACTAGTGGGTCCTTGAAGGGATCAAAATTTCACAGGCTGCTGTAGAAACATCTTTTCTGTTCCAAGGTTTACATATGAAAATTTCCATTACTGCATTGTTTCTGGTTGTTGACAAATTTTATTGCTTGTACGGGCCTTTAACGCTTTACTACTGCTTCCATAACACATGGATTTAATAGTTCAGGTTCTGGCACATTGACTGGCACTTTCAACATCCTGGAGATTACCATTGACCAGAAACTGAGCTGGACCAGGCATATAAATACGGTGGCTACAAGAACAGGACAGAGGCTCGGAATTCTGCGACGAGTAACTCACCTCCTGACTCTCCAAAGCCTGTCCACCATCTACAAGGCATAAGTCAGGAGTATGATGGAATACTCTCCACTTGCCTGGATGGGTGCAGCTCCAACAGCACTCAAGAAAGTCAACACCATCCAGGGCAAAGCAGCCCACTTGATTGTCACCCCATCCACCACCTTCAACATTCACTCCCTTCACCACCGACGCACAGTGGCAGCAATGTGTACCATCTACAAGATGCACTGCAGCAATTCACCAAGGCTCCTTCGATAGCACCTTCCAAACCCCCGACCTCTTCCACCTAGAAGGATAAGGGCAGCAGATGCGTGGGGACCTGCAAGTTCCCTTCCAAGTCACACACCATCCTGACTTGGAACTATATCATCATTCCTTCAATGTTGTTGGGTCAAAATCCTGGAAATCCCTTCTCAACAGCACTGTTGATGAACCTACACCATTTGGACTGCAGCAGCTCAAGAAGATGGCTCATCATCACCTTCTCAAGAGAAATTAGGGATGGGCAATAAATGCTGGCCTAGCCAGCGATGCTCACATATGGTGAAAGAATAAAAAACAAATTATTATCTCTAGAGTGACAGTGGGTGGTAAACTGTTTTTTAACCCCTGTGAGGCATCTGGGTTCTCCTCCTGCACTTTGTCCAGAGTGGGTTCTGAATCTAATTTGCTGGGTTTGGTTAGCTTGGATTTAGAATCTGACTGTCTTCAGTGGACAAATCCACACTGACCTCACTTTTATTTTTCTTGTGGCTTTCACAAGTGCTGTTTACCTTGGAACAGAATACCTTCCCTTTTTCCTTTACTTCAGGGATTTTTTCCCCCCAATCTGCCTCACGTCCTCTGGGACACTGCTGCTTGCAGATGGCTGTACAGGTTCTGCTGCACTCCCCTGTGGCACTTCAAATAAGTTTGGAATCTCCCTCACTTTTGAGTTGTCTGTTTGGGAAATTTCTTTGTCCCTATTTAAATCTTTAGAGAAGGGTTCTGCTAACTATACCTCTGGTGTATTCTCTTCAACCTCTGCTGCTCTTACTTCAGCTCCTTTACTTTCCTCTGGCTCTGTCTTGGCCTCTCTAAATTCTACTTATTATCTTTAACCTCTTCAAACTTTACTGGCCCTATTGACCCCCTCCCCCCCAATACCACACCCCTATGGGACTTCTGGGACTTCCTCAACTCTCTGCAGATGTGCAGGATTTTGTTTCTTCACCTCAGTTTCCCCAGTCTCTGTGGACTGCTCTGGACCTTCTCCAAACAATATCATGCTTGCTGCTGAGTCATTGCCCAGCAACAAATTGCCCCCTGCATTGGTAAGCTGGACTGACCCTAACCGTCCCTACTCCAATGATCAACTTACTCTGTAGGTCATTTTTAACTGAGAAAACCTTCAAGTATTTACCAGTAAGCTCTTTTACCAATACCGTGGTATTTGTTCTGCTTTTGGGTGGCATCCCTGTAACCTTTCCCTCTGCTTCCTCTCTTCTCCTCTGCAATTGTATTTCCTCTTTTTTAAACTGAAATTCTCTTTCCTCTCTTTCCTCTTGAAGTTGAAACTCTCTTTTCTCTTTTTCCTTTTGCAGCTGAAACTCCCTTCCTTTTCCTCTTTTAATTGCATTTCCTCTCTTTTTATTTGCATCCCTTCAACTGAATTCCAGCTAGGATTATTTTCTCAGATTCAGATTCCATACTTTCTTCTTTGGGTTGGAGGGTAAGTTTAAAATGGTTAGCTAAACTCTTCACTATTTCAAATTACTTTGCCTTTTGTTTGAAAGTGACTCCCACCTGGGTAACTAAGCTGTTTAAATCTTCAATACTTAATTTATTTAACTTATCATGGGAAATGTCTCACTGCTGTACAAACTCTGTAGCATTCAATGTGGCTGTGTCTTTTGTTTCTAGCACCCGACAGAAGAATGATATGGGAAAACCTGTTTGTTAAATTTTCCACAGTTTTAGAGTTCAATTTTCCTCCCTTTTACAAATCTCTCACTTAGTCTCATTTTCAGAATCTTTGTTTCAAGCCCACAATTTGTTACAGACAGTTGGTAAGAGGTATGGGTGCTCCCATTGTTTACCTCACAACTGACTGCAATGGTGTTTGTTTAAAATGATGAGTTAGCCCCTGACTGTTTTACATGCCAAATAAACAGACAGTGATAGGTTTTCTTATAGTTTTAAAACAGAATATTACTGAACAATATTCATTCCCTGAAATGTTCGCAACACCACTCACGCACACATTCTCTCTCACATGCACTCTCAACAGAAGATTGAAAGAAGTTAAAGGGAAAGAGTTTAAGATGTGGTGGGTGTTTGTAGTCTTGAACTTGTTGAGATTAAGATTTCAGACTGGAGGTGGTGGTCAATTTCAGTTCTCTGCTGCACCAAGTTGAAGTATAGAATTAGCAACAGGCTTCTTCATCTTGTTTAGGCTGGATCTTTCCACAGCCCCTGGCTGGGCTTTCTTCTGTGAGGTTGATGTGATCTCCCTCTCTAATTCCAGATGGTTACCTTTTAAGGTCAAGCTTCATCATATTAGCATTATTGTTTTTTGACTCATGGACTTCTCCCCTGGTGTGACTACACAATGGAGCAGAATGTGGAATTCATGGCTATCTATTAATTACTGGATGAGTATCATTCTGTTATGATCTGTCTACTTCACACCTTCTTTATCTCAGAAGATATCAATTCAATTCAGGAATGTTTCTTAATGGTTTCAGGATGAGTATAGTTGACATCTCTCAGTCTGGAATGTATCCTTATGTCCTTTTGAGACAGTGAGGCATTTTCTTAATACACAGGCCAGGTCATCTGACCTTTGGCAGCCATTTTGCAGCATATTGTCCACTTTTGTAAAAGAGAAGTCAATTTCAAAGAGTCCACATTGATTAAAGTTCTTATTGTTATGACCACGGTGGGACCAACGCACTATCAATTCAGTCCCATCACTCCACAGGTCACAACATAATATTAAAGTTTTCACACCCAATCGGAAGACAGGCAAATTAAACGGTTTAGTAACCCCTGCAATAAAACAGACCAACAAATTTTCTTTAGACAACAACAAATTAACTATTTATTAAAACTAAATCTTAAACACTATTAAGATAACCTATGTCTGAAGACCTTATTACTTCCCCATTCACACACATCCCCTCAAAAATAACAGTAGTTAACCTGTTTTAAAAGTGCTGTTTTTAAAATTAGCTGTTTTTAAAAGAATAAATAGATAGGTTACATTTCTGATGGATGACAAATTTTAATGTGAAAATAATCAAATGCTACTCAAAGTCTCCATGTGGATTTGATGAAGTTGTCTGATCTTAATAGGCATTCAAAACACTTTGGCTGCAGCAGGCATCAAACTGGTGAATTCCAGAAAATACTATCAGTCAAGAGAGATTCAATCTTGAAGCAAATACTTCCTGGCTTGGAAGTAAAGAAAAGGAGTTTTACTACCTTCAGCAATACAAATGGTCTCTTAAAAGAAAAGGTTTTTCTCCCCCTCCTCAACAGGCAATCAACCTGGCCCATTGCTCCCTGTAAAACCTTTGCTGAGAGAAAATAGACAGTTCTTCAGTAACATGCCTCACTGGAAAGTCTCTCAAAACAAACTGGTTCAGACTGGTTTTTGCCAGTTTTACACACAGTCAAAGTGAAACAGTATACCATGTGACCTCCCTCTCCTGCTGTTGCCTAGGGTAACAAGTGCAGCTGGCACACTGTGTCTCAGAAATCCAAAATTTATCTCCCTGTCTTAAAGGTGCACTGTTTTTAATGGAGTCTTAAAGGCATATTGTTGTAATCCGAGGAGAAAATAAATACAGTTCTGTGACATTATCTTAAAAGTACAATTATAATATCTCTTTACTGCGCATGGCAGTAATTTCTACATAATTTCTCACTATGATTTTATCTATTTTACATTAATTTAACCAACATTCTCTTTATTCCAATCAACAACTGAAAGAATTCACCATAATAGTACATTCACTTAATCATATCCATCTCCCACTCTTATAAAACAGCATATCCTCCAACTACATATGAGCAACACCACTAGTATAAATTAAATTCTTGCACCTATCATGTACCTGTCACATTTCAGTCATTAACTTCAGATATCATACATGAAAAATTACAAACACAGACAATAAAACCTGAGAGAAATTTGGGTTTTAGACTTTGACCTCATTAAAAACAAAGGGCATTGAGGGAACCAAGTGACAGTATCCCCAGGCTGTGTAAAACTTAGAGCTGGATTTTATCATAGGCAGATGGGACTTCGCCACCGATGTAAAGGTCAGTGGTGAACCTGCTTCCACCTGGCCTAGGGTTCTGACCTGCATTTTACAGGTCCCCGGGCTTGTTTCAAGCAGGTGGAAGTCCCACCTCAGTGAGCCGCCGGCCAATCAGCGGGCTGGCAGCTCTTAGTCCCAGCAGTGCCACCTGGAGTGGTGGCCACCGCTGTGACCGCAGCCCAGCCGATGCCACGGAGCCTCAGGTAAGTTGGGCTTGTCTTGCCGGGGGGATGGTCAATTGTGGCAGTGAGGCAAGGGTAGTCATTTGAGGGCAGGGGTGCGTCTTGGGTCCCAAGGGTGGGTTGTGGGTTGGGAGGCAGGGTTGGCCCTCAATCGGGCACCCTGTGCCCGACTGCCTTGGCCCGCCTCCGGCACGCAGAAAAGTTGGTAGCTATCACTGCACGGCATTT
Organism: Heterodontus francisci; assembly: GCF_036365525.1. Classification (NCBI taxonomy): domain Eukaryota; kingdom Metazoa; phylum Chordata; class Chondrichthyes; order Heterodontiformes; family Heterodontidae; genus Heterodontus; species Heterodontus francisci. The sequence continues at coordinate 155,698,494 of NC_090372.1, read as the reverse complement.
CATGTCCCCAGCACGCCCGCTTGCCATGAGTAGAATACACTTAAGGGCCTCGATTGGCCTGGGGCAGGCGGACAGGCCGTTTCCGCTGCCCCCCACCCCCACACCTGCCGACCGCTGTAATGTTGGCCGGAGGTGGGAGCGGGAGAGGGACAGGAAGACCTCCAGGAGCCTTCCACTCAATTTCACGCCACCCGCATCTGCCCCCATGCCACCTTCCAACCCGCTGGGGTGGCATAAATTCAGCCCTTGGAGTTTTGTTGCACGCTGGAGAAAATGTTTGAGTGCTAACCAGACGGAACACCAGTGGGGATGTCTCTCTCCCTCTGTCCAGATAATATTGCAAGTTTGGAACCTGTCTGTGACAGCGGAACATCCAAGTCTACCATTGTTACAGACAGAGACCCCTTGGGAAGAAAGCCACGTACATCATTGTCTCCAAGAAAAACCTGAGCCAGGTGGGCCAGCTGCAAAGTACTTCTACCAGCCAGAGACTTCAGAACCACAACTTCAGCCAGAAGATGACTGACTTACCAGATCCCACAGACTGTATATCATTTTCACTTGTTCTGGACTTGAATCCAAACCAAATTATTCCTCATCACTCTGTAGCCTATTTGTGTGTGTGTGTGATCCTCGTGTGTGTGTGTGTGTGGGGGGGGGGGGGGGGGGTGGAAATTGGAGTGCAATTTTATTATTTTACATAGATCAGGTTTAGATTTTAAGTACAATAAACTAACCTCTTCCTTGTTTAAACTCAAGAAAACCTGTCTGATTGGTTCTTTTACGATCACAACAAAGGTAAAGGATTAAATACTGACTGAATTGGTAAGCAGATCCACTGTTTAAAAAGGAATAAACTCTGTTGTAACTTGCTGATGTTCAATATTCAATATATTCACACCTAATCTGTACTAATGCTTTGTCTTTCAACACACCATTAACATATTGTTTGCCTTTGCTCCGTGACCTTTTGGTCAGCTATGTGGCCTGGTCCAATCTGCACCTTCTCCTTTGTTATCTCTTGCCCAACCCCCACCTCACTTGTTTATAATCTGTGACTTTTCTAATATTTGTCAGTTCCGAAGAAGGGTTACTGACCCAAAACGTTAACTCTGCTTCTCTTTCCACAGATGCTGCCAGACCTGCTGAGTGAATCCAGCATTTCTTGTTTTTGTTTCAGATTTCCAGCATCCGCAGTATTTTGCTTTTATTATAAACTCTGTTGTGGTGAGACGAGGAGAAGGATAAGAGGGGAGCCCTCCTCACCTGATTGTAGCAGATTACAAACCCAATTTTGTGAAATCTTGTTTCCTCAATGAAAATCTTGTTCTTCGCCTACTGGGAATACATATTGCTAAATAGTGGATGCACTCATCATGACTTTCTATCTTTAATTTTAACAGACGGAGAATCATGGGGAGCACATTGATGATTTCCTGATAATTGCGTCCAGCTGCAGAGGCTCCATGATGGAAACATGTATGCCTGAGCTGAATACTTGAGCAGTGTTCTTACAGGGGCAAGTCAGATTAGCAGCTCAATGTCACTGTGTTCCATTCCTTAGACCATAACATAAGCATTGCCATAGAGGATGTTAATTTAGTTATATTATTTTACTGATTTACAAGTATTTCAATAAGCACTCCTTAAAACTGCTCAAATAGCATTGCATTACTGTGCAAGAATGTTACATGCTTGTTATGCTTAATTATAGTCTTATTATAAAATATGAAATGTCATGAAATATCTCAGCTTTAATTAGATCGCTCTCTACTAAATGTTACACTACTGCATCATCATTTCAAGATGCTTATTAGTTTGTTCGGTTCCATTTATCCCTTTAATCATCATGAACCATTCCCTTGAAGTCTCAATTCATTTTTTATTTATTCATCTCTTGCCTTTTCATCTCTTCCCTTTTTCTTTGCTTGCTGATGAAACAAAATTGGCAACTTGGAACCGACAGTATGCGTTACCAAGATGGTGCAGTGACTGAGGCAGAGAACAGGAACTGGGATTGATACTGAAGCAACTGGAGGCTGCAGCATGAAGGCTCACACTAGTACTGGTGCGCAGCAGGTTTACAAAGTGACCCAGGAGGCTGTGGTACAATGCATCAACAATCCGGTGCAGTAGATTTGGCAATGACATCCAGTTTGACCAGCTTGAATGTTTTCAACTGTGACTGCCTGGAGGTATTGTTAAATTGAATAGTGATAACAGATAGCAAATGGCAACAGATGTTGGGAGCAGACCCTCATTTTGGAAGCAAAATTACTAACTTCTGTTAGCTTCCAGTCCTTTGAACAATTGTATCAGGTACTTAAGTTTTAAAGAACGATTTTCAATTTCCGCTTACACATCTTGCTCTCTAGTCTGCTCCTGGAGCTTCAATCCTCAAGATCGGCTTTCAAATGCAATATTTCTAATGCCTGAGAAATCAGTGCCCCTCATTGTTGCTTTCATTTTTTCCCCCTCAACCGTGCACAACAATCATGGTCTTTTCTGTTCATGTGGCCTTGCTGCACTCTCCTAGCATTGTGCTCTGCTATTCCAGGCCTTCCCTCTGGCCTTAGTCACTCCTGACACTTTTCTACAAACTGGAATGCCCCCTCCTTCTTAGCTGTAACCTCAAGGCTGCTAGGCTCTAACAACCCCAGATGAGAGTTATTAAAAGCACCTTCCTAATCCAGAGCTTAAGTATGTAATGATTTTTTATTCATTCTTGGAATGTGGGCATCACTGGCAGTGCCAACATTTATTGCCTATCCCTAATTGCCCTTGAGAAGGTGGTGATGAGCCACCTTCTTGAACCGCTGCAGTGCTTGTGGTGTAGGTACACCCACAGTCCTGTTAAGAAAGGAGTTCCAGAATTTTGACCCAGTAACAGTGAAGGAACAGCGATATAGTTCCAAGTCAGGATGGTGTGTGACTGGGAGGGGAACTTGTAGGTGATGGTGGTCCCTTGCGCCTGCTGTCCATATCATTCTAGTTGATAGAGGTCGGGGGTTTGAAAGGTCCTGTCGAAGGAGCCTTGAGAGTGTCTGCAGTGCATCTTGTAGATGCAGGCACTGTGCTTGAGTGAATGTTTCAGGTGGTGATTGGGGTGCCACAAGCTGGCTGCTTTGCCCTGGATAGTGTTCAGCTTCTTGAGTGTTGTTGGAGTTGCACTCATCGGGGAAAATGGGGAGTTATTCCACTACACTCCTGACTTGTGCCTCGTATATGGTGGACAGGCTTTGGGGAGTCAGGAGATGAGGTAGGCACTGCAGAATTCCCAGCCACTGACCTACTTTTGTAGCCACAGTATTTATGTGGCTGATCCAGTTAAGCTTCTGGTCAATGGTAACCCCATAATGTTGACAGTTGGGGATATGGTGATGGTAACTCAGTTGAATATCAAAGGGAGATGATCAAGTTCTCTCTCGTAGGCAATGGTCATTGTCTGGCACTTGTGTGGCACAAATGTGACTTGCCATGTATCAGCCCAAGCCTTGATGTTGTCCAGGTGCTGCTGCATGCAGCACAAACTGCTTCACTATCTGAGGAGTTATGAAATGAACTGAACATTGTGCATTTATCAGCAAACATCCCCACTTCTGACTTTTGAACAATGGAAGATCATTGATGAAGCATTTGAAGATTGTTGTGCCTAGGACACTGCCCTGAGGAACTCCTGCAGTGATGCCCTGAGGCTGAGATGATTGACCTCCAACACCCACAACCATCTTCCTTAATGCTAGGTATGACTTCAGCCAATTTTTTTTTTTATTCATTCATGGGATGTGGGCGTCACTGGCCAGGCCAGCATTTATTGCCCATCCCTAATTGCCCTTGAGAAGATGGTGGTGAGCTGCCTTCTTGAACCGCTGCTGTCCATTTGGGGTAGGTATACCCATAGTACTGTTAGGAAGGGAGTTCCAGGATTTTGACACAGCGACAGTGAAGGAACGGCGATATAGTTCCAAGTCAGGATGGTGTGTGACTTGGAGGGGAACTTGCAGGTGGTGATGTTCCCATGCATTTGCTGCCCTTGTCCTTCTAGTTGGTGGAGGTCGTGGGTTTGGAAGGTGCTGTTGAAGGAGCCTTGGTGTATTGCTGTAGTGCATCTTGTAGATGGTACACACTGCTGCCACTGTATGTCGCTGGTAGAGGGAGTGAATGTTTGTAGATGGGGTGCCAATCAAGCGGGCTGCTTTGTCCTGGATGGTGTCGAGCTTCTGGAGTGTTGTTGGAGATGCACCCATCCAGGCAAGTGAAGAATATTCCATCACATTCCTGACTTGTAGATGGTGGACAGGGGGGCAGTCAGGAGGTGAGTTACTTGCCTCAGGATTCCTAGCCTCTGACCTGCTCTTGTAGCCACGATATTTATATGACTATTCCAGTTCAGTTTCTGGTAAATGGTAGCCCCTAGGATGTTGATAGTGGGGGATTCAGCGATGGTAATGCCGTTGAATGTCAAGGGGAGATGGTTAGATTCTCTCTTGTTGGAGATGGTCATTGCCTGGCACTTGTGTGGCGCAAATGTTACTTGCCACTTATCAGCCCAAGCCTAGATATTGTCCAGGTCTTGCTGCATTTCTACACGGACTGCTTCAGTATCTGAGGAGTCACGAATGGTGCTGAACATTGTGCAATCATCAGCGAACATCCCCACTTCTGACCTTATGATTGAAGGAAGGTCATTGATGAAGCAGCTGAAGATGGTTGGGCCTAGGACACTACCCTGAGGAACTCCTGCAGTGATGTCCTGGAGCTCAGATGATTGACCTCCAACAACCATAACCTTCTTCCTTTGCACTAGGTATGACTCCAGCCAGCAGAGGGTTTTCCCCCTGATTCCCATTGACCCCAGTTTTGCTCGGGCTCCTTGATGCCATACTCGGTCAAATGCTGCCTTGATGTCAAGGGCAGTCACTCTCACCTCACCTCTTGAGTTCAGCTCTTTTGTCCATGTTTGAAGCAAGGTTGTAACGAGGTTAGGACTTGAGTGATCCTGGTGGAAACCAAACTGAGTATCAGAAGCAGGTTATTGCTGTGTAAGTGCCGCTTGATTTCACTGTCAACGACACTTTCCATCACTTTGCTGATGATTGAGAATAGACTGATGGGGCAGTAATTGGTCAGATTGGATTTGTCCTGCTTTTTGTGGGCAAGACATACCTAGAAAGTTTTCTACATTGTTGGGTAGGTGCCAGTGTCGTAGCTGTACTGGAACAGCTTGGCTAGGGGCGCAGATAGTTTTTGAGCACAAATGTTCAGCACTGCAGCTGGGATGTTGTCAGGGCCCATAGCCTTTGTTGCGTGCAATACATTCAACCATTTTTTGATATTGAGTGGATCACTTTGGCTGAAGAACATACGACTGGCATCTGTGATTCTGAGGACCCCAGGAGGAGGTCAAGATGGTTGCAAATGTTTCAGTTTTGACTTTTGCACTGACGTGCTGGGCTCTGCCATCATTGAGGATGGGGATGTTTGTGGAGCCTCCTCTGCCCATTAGTTGTTTAATTGTCCACCCCATTCACGACTGGATGTGGCAGGAATGCAGAACTTTGACCTGATCCATTGGTTGTGAGATTGCTTAGCTCTTCCTATAGCATGTTGCTTCCGCTGTTTAGCATATATGTAATCCTGTTCTGTAACTTCACCAGGTTGATACATTTTCATGTATGCCTGGTGTTGCTTTGTCATGTTCTCCTACACTCCTCACATAGCCAGAGTTGCTCCCTTGACTTGATGGTAATGGTAGAGTGAGGGACATGCTGGGCCATGATGTTACTGATTGTAGTGGAGTACAATTCTGCTGCTGATGGCCCACAGCACCCCAAGGATGCTATATCTGATCTGAATCTATCCCATTTACCATGATGGTAGTGCCACACAACATGATAGAGGGTGTCCCCGGTGTGAAGACGGAACTTCGTCTCCACAAGGACAGTATGGTGATCACTCCTAACAATACTGTCATGGACAGATGCATCTGTGACAGGTAGATTGGTGAGGACGAGGTCAAGTAGGTTTTTCCTCATGTTAGTTCTCTCACCACCTGCCGCAGGTCCAGTCTGGCAGATGTATCCATCAGGCCTTGGCCCCCTCGGTCAGTTATGGTGCTACTGAGTCACTCTTGGTTATGAAGTCTCCTACTCAGGGTATTTTCTGTGCCCTTACAACAGTCAGTGCCTCTTCCAAGTGATGTTCAACATAGAGGAGTACTGACTCATCAGCTGAAGGGGGGGGGGGGGGGGCTGGGGATAGGTGGTAATCAGCAGGAGATTTCCTTATCCGTGTTTGATCTGATTCCATGAGACTTCATGGGGTCCGGAGTCAATGTTGAGAACTCCCTCCTGACTGTATACCACTGTGCCGCCAGTTCTATTGGATCTGTCCTGGGACAGGACATACCCAGGGATGGTGATGTAGGAGTCTGGGACATTGGCCCTAAGATACGATTTGGTGAGTATAACTATGTCAGGCTGTTGCTTGACTAGGCTGTGGGTAAGCTCTCCCATGTAAGTACCCAGATGATAGTCAGGAGGACTTTGCAGGGTCGGCAGCATTGGATGTGCTTTTGTTGTATCATAAGATCATAAGAAATAGGAGCAGGAAGAGGCCATTTGGCCCCTTGAGTCTGTTCTGTCATTCAATAAGGTCATGGCTGGTCTGACTGTGGCCTTGACTCCATTTTCCTGCCTGCCCCCATAACCCTTGACACCATTGTAGATCAAAAATCTAACTCACCCTGGAATATATTCAATGACCCAGCCTCCACTGCTCTCTGGGTAGAGAATTCTAAAGATTAATGACCTTCTGAGACCACTTATTTTGAAACTATATCCGATGCACTGGTCGATGCCAGGTGGTTCATTCTATTTTACTCTTATTTGATTTTCCTGTGGTGGTTTTGATACAACTGAATGGCTTGCTAGGTCATTTCAGAGGGCAGTTAAGCGTCAACCACATTGCTGTGGGCCATAATCAAGGTTGACACTGACGGTGCGTTGGAGATATTGTCTTTTCACTGCAAGTTAAACCAAGATCACATCTGTCCTCTGATGTGGATGCAAACGATCCCATGGCACTATTCAAAGAACAGCAGGGAAGTTGTCCCACTGTTCTGGCCAAAACTTCTTCCTCAACTGACACACCCACCACAGATTAACCCATCTTTTATCTCACTGATGAAGGTGGACCAGACTGTGCTCAAATTGGCTGCTGTGTTTGCCTACATTACAACAATGATGACACATCAACAGTAATTAATTGGATATGAAGTGTTTTGGGTCAGCTTGAGGAAGTGATAGGTACAATATAAATGTGAATTCTTTCTATAGATGCTATAGATTTTTATAATTATTAGCCTGCTTAAATTTTCATTTATATTTTCAACCACACAAAAGCACTACGATTGATTTCATTTGAATCAAAATTGGATAGACTCTACAACGAGTGGACAATCTGCTTTGCCAGATTACTGCCCATGCGGTGAGCAGGAAAATGTTAGCAAACTTAACTGCAATCAATAATGATAACAAATGAAATAGTCGCAGAGATGTCTGTAAATAATCAACACAATTGTAAAATTTTGCTTTCAAAGGAAATGTTAAATTTGCAGGAGACTAAGTTTTCGAAGTCCAAACCCATCACATGCAGGGTTTGTTGAGAATAAAACAGTTGAACAAAATGTACATGCTCCATCCATCCTTCGTGTCTGGTATGAAATACTGCATGTACATGCTGTCCATACTTAGTACAATGTCAAATTTATGTCTGTACAGCACGTTAGCATGACTGTTTAGAAGATAGTCCTGTAGTTTTATTAAGCAATACAAAATAACTGGTTATTCATTTATAGTTTGTAAGCTCTAACCAGATATTCACATGTGGCTTTGGGAGATATATATTGTGGTTACTATGATGTGGGGTAGCATGGGTTATTGCTATCCTAGATAAGCTGACAATTAACATTGAAACAAGGATGGAAAGGAAAAAATTTCTGTAGCAGTGAAATGGTTAATAGGTTTGTGCAGCACAGAGAGAGTGTTGCATTGATAGAAGTGCTGTACTTGGGATTTAGATGTTAAGCCTAGGAAACTTATACATGTGCAGGTGGGCATTAAAGGGGAAAAATTTTGAAAATCAACTAGACAGAACCTTGCTAGACTTGAGTACAGGTTTAAGATAGGACTATAATAATTTAGCCTGGTTCTTCAACTTGCACTTACTCGATTTTATGGTCCCCCCTGAGGTGGGATCAGAGGCCGGGTGGGGGTGGGGGGGAGGGGGGTGTCACAAAGTATTGCGATGGGTGGCAGGGGGTGGCGGCGGGACCCATCGCCTCCTTGTCGCCCAGTGATCTGCCTGGGGAGGGATAGGCTGATGATGGCCTTCCCGCCCAGAGGCAAATTGAGGCCCTTAAGTGGTCTATTAAAGGCCAATTAAGGGCCTCTTACTTCTGCCGCTGGGATCTTACCAATGGTGGGGGGAGGGCCTCCGCCGTGCAGGGAGGACACATTATAAAATGAGGCACCATCCCTGCAGGCATGCTGGGGGGAGGTCCTCCTTTGTGGGCAATTTATGGCCCACGGAAGAACCCCACTAGGAACAACTTTACCCCCTGCGACGCCCCTCCCCTTGGACTGAACCATCACCTCCCCACCCCTCTTGCCGGGGGTTCCACACATACCCCGCCACACATACCTCTTGCCCGGGGTTCCACTGTTGGGCTTGGGTCTGAGACCTCTGGCAGTGGCCACCGCTTCCGATGGCACTGCCGATACTGCTGAGCTGCTGGCCTTGTGATTGGCTGGCAGCTCTAGGAGGCAGGATCCCCATTTTACATTTGTTGGACGGCGGGCGAGATGAAGAAGCCACTCTCTGTCCGATTTAAGGCAATTAAGGACCAATTAAAGTAATTACAAAGGCAATTGACAGCCTGTTTATGTTGGCTGTTGGATTTTCTGTTGAGTGAACGGGTCGGGGTGGGGGGGCGGGGGTGGATCGCAAACCCAGCAGCTTTAAAACAGCGGCAACCACTGCGTCAGTGATGGACTTGGAGGTACATGAATTTTCATTTCTGTCTGTTGCGTCTTTGGGTTAATTGCAAGGTTGGGGCTGATATTGCTGGCTCACCAGGGCTCACCTGAGTGAGCAAAACTCCTGGTAGGGCCACAGCATCAGTGATTTATCCTGAGTACTGGAGAGGGGTTGCGAGTACCTGTCCTTGCAGCAGGCAGCAAATAGCTGTCCCCAATACATCATTGGGATGCTGTATCCATGGACAATGCCCACTCTGGAGGAGGGTCCTCTAGTGAGGAAGAGAACGCCACAAGGAGAGACAGGAGGACAAGTGGCCAGGAAAATCAGAGACCTGCTGGCCAACTGCAGCCTGGTTATGGGGGAAGGGCAGAAGGCCACAGAGTGCACCGGGAGCAAACACCTGTGAGGAGACGAGTCTACCCAGCAGGCAGGGTATACTATCAACAGCTGAACTTTCTGCGGATGTCGGAGCGCCAGTGCCTTTGAAGACTACGCCTGTCCCGTGAGACTGTCACAACTCTGTGTGAGCTGATGACAGCAGAGTTCAGCTGCAACTGTGTGGGTGGCCATCCAATGCTGGTGGCACTAAAGGTCACAGTCGCTCTGAATTTCTATGCATCAGGCTCATTCCAGGCTTTCATAGGAGACATGTGCAGAATCTCACAATCAGCAGTGCAGCACTGCATAAAGGTGCTAACTGATGCAATATTCAGGTGTACCAACCAGTTCATCAAGTTCCAGACAGACTCCGCCAGTCAGGCTGAGAGAGCCAGAGGATTCAGCTAATGGGAAGATTCTTGGTAGTGTAGATGAGCAGAGAGATCTTGGTGTCCAGGTACATAAATCCCTGAAAGTTGCTACTCAGGTTAATAGGGCTGTTAAGAAGGCATATGGTGTGTTAGCTTTTATTAGTAGGGGGATCGAGTTTCAGAGCCACAAGGTCATGCTGCAGCTGTACAAAACTCTGGTGAGGCCGCACCTGGAGTATTGCGTGCAGTTCTGGTCACCGCATTATAGGAAGGATGTGGAAGCTTTGGAAAGGGTGCAGAGGAGATTTACTAGGATGTTGCCTGGTATGGAGGGAAGGTCTTACGAGGAAAGGCTGAGGGACTTGAGGTTGTTTTCGTTAGAGAGAAGGAGGAGGAGAGGTGACTTAATAGAGACATATAAGATAATCAGAGGGTTAGATAGGGTGGATAGTGAGAGTCTTTTTCCTCGGATGGTGATGGCAAACACGAGGGGACATAGCTTCAAGTTGAGGGGTGATAGATATAGGACAGATGTCAGAGGTAGTTTCTTTACTCAGAGAGTAGTAGGGGCGTGGAACGCCCTGCCTGCAACAGTAGTAGACTCGCCAACTTTAAGGGCATTTAAGCGGTCATTGGATAGACATATGGATGAAAATGGAATAGTGTAGGTCAGATGGTTTCACAGGTCGGCGCAACATCGAGGGCCGAAGGACCTGTACTGCGCTGTAATGTTCTATGTTCTATGTTCTATGTTCTATCGCTGGGTGCCCCATGGTCCAAGAGTGATTGACAGTACACATGTGGCCATCAGAGCACCTGCAGGTCTGTCAGGGGCCTTCATTAATCGAAAGGGGTTTCACTCAATGAATGTGAAACTTGTCTGCGACCACTGTAACAGTATATTGCAGGTGTGTGCTCGTTATACAGGAAGCAGTCATATTGTATTCATTCTCCGGAAATCCCAGGTGCCAGTGCTTTTCAACCCCCCCTCAAGTGCCTGGAAGGACGGATACTTGGCGACAGGGGATACTTGGCTGAAGATATGGCTGATGACACCTGTAAGGAACCAATGGAATGAAGCAGAAGAATGGTACAACGCGAGCCATGTGACCGCCAGAGTCACCATAGAGCCGACCATAGATTTTCTGAACATGAGATTTAGGTGCCTGGATCACTCAGCTTGTGCCCTTCAGTATTCGCCAGCTCGGGTGTCTCTCATTGTTGTTGTCCGCTGTGCCTTACATAACCTGGCACTGCAGATGGGGGAGGCCCTGGATGCTGAGGATATTGTTCAGCACCAGGCATTCTCAGATGAGGAGGCTGAAGGGTTGAGGAGGAGGAGGAGGAGGAGGGGGCGCAGTTGGAGGTTTGCAGGAGTTGGGTGCAGGGGAGGCTCGGGAGGCTCTAATACTCAGGCGTTTCTCCTGACCTGAGGTTCATGAGCCAGGTAGTATGCCAGCGACTGACATGTCAATCTGAATTCAGGCATTCACATCTGCTGGAAATGCAAAAGCGCTCACCTGCAGGCTCTAATCTCAGCTGCAATGGTCCACCTTCCCCTCGAACACACCATGGCCCAATATGACAACTCCCCCAAGTCTCCATCTCATGCAAAAGAAAAAAAATCACCTCATGCATCATCAGTGACTTGAGACATAAATAAGCCAAGTGAGAAATTTAATACATTTTGGGGACGGTAGAACATAAATTAACATTATTCCAAATCGCACCAGTGCACCCTCAGTGCAGTTAATGTGATTTTTAAAATCGTTTCCCAGTGCTCACATGTGTGGACGGCCCCTTGCTGCCAGCCGCGGCAGAGTCAGGTGGTTGTTCAGGATGCCCCGTGGCTTCGGAGGACCTTGGCGGGCGTCCTCTGGCTGCCTGAAGCCGTGAGGGCCCCGGCATGTTGAGGTGACCCTGAGCAATCTCAGGACCACCCTCTGTCATCCTGGGATTCTGAGGTGCTAAAGTCACTGGCAGAGGGGAGCCGCTGTTTACATCAGGAGTGCCCTGAGAGGAGCCCCAGATGCATACTACTTTTGCTCCTGTGCCCTCATGAGGCTCAATTGGGCCTCGCTGCTGACTTCAGAGGGATGAGAACCTGGAGGATACCCCAGGACCCTCGTTGATATTTTTTATTTATTTTTATTTTTATTTAGAGATACAGCACTGAAACAGGCCCTTCGGCCCACCGAGTCTGTGCCGACCAACAACCACCCATTTATACTAACCCTACAGTAATCCCATATTGCCTATCACCTCCCTACACTAGGGGCAATTTACAACAGCCAATTTACCTATCACCTGCAAGTCATTTTTGGATGTGGGAGGAAACCGGAGCACCCGGCGAAAACCCATGCAGACACAGGGAGAACTTGCAAACTCCGCACAGGCAGTACCCAGAATCGAACCCGGGTCCCTGGAGCTGTGAGGCTGCGGTGCTAACCACTGCGCCACTGTGCCGCCCTCTGCGCCACTGTGCCGTCCTCACTGAGGCACTGCTGCATAGAGCTCACTGACTCTGTGAGGGTTTACAGGTCTTTGTGCATCCCCAGCAGGCTTTGGACGGTCTGCTGGAGCGGGCCCTCCACTGCAGCTGCCAATCTGTCAATGGAGGCACAGATGACAGGGACTGTGCGGAACTCGTGGCCTGGAGGGAGACCTCCAAAGTCCAAGCCAGAACATGCATTGTCTCTGGTAACTCCACCAGATCAGCACTGGCCTGGCCTCCCACAGTCCTACAAGTGTCAGAGGCATCAGCTGATACTGCCTCTGGCAGCTGGTCCGGCACTTGTGCGGCGCCGCACCAGGTTCTGAGCACGAATCCGAAGACGCTAACAGTCCAAATGAGGTATCTGAGCTGGTCCTTGGTGCGGAGAAAGGTTGTGTCGCTGCACCCTCTGAGGTCCCCTCCTCCTCCTCAAAGGTGGACAGATGTGCCACGGAGACATCGCCTGGCCGCTGTTGCGCTTCACCTGTCGGGGAAAGCAGAATGATCAGGTGTGAGCAACACTCTGGAAGGAAGTGTTATAGACTGCAATGTGGCCATGTATGTGCGAGTTTGAACTCGCGAGCAACCTTCATTGCTTGAGCCAGCAACCACCTCCCCCCCCCTCCCCCCACTCCCCCGCCAATGTGCCCACACTCTGGGGAACTCTCCCTCCTGGCCAGGTGCTGCAGCCTCACCTTCGGCAACTGAATGGCCTCCGTTCTCCCCAGCAAGCAACATTGCCTCCACCTCCTCCACACTGGTGAGAAATGCAAGATTTGCAACACCGCCACCGGTCCGTGCCTTCTCTCAGGCATTCTGGGCCCTCTTCTCCTGCGGAGACACATGTTCAGTTCAGTTCAGTTACTTGACTTGAAGGAGCACCCGCTCATCCCTTGTGCTGAATGCTGCCTCTGGGACCATTGCCATTCAAGTGTAAGGTTGGCACACTTCTGGTCCATTGTGCGGCTCAGATGTGCCCAGCATATGCCCCATGACAGGACTGCAGCCATTCACTCCAGATGGATGGCTTCCACTTAGCAGCATCAACACCTGGTTACCCACCCATATGAGTACACAGCAACGAGGACTGAGACATGCCCCTTACCTTGGCAGAGCGGAGAAGGTCGTTGACCCACTTGCGGCATTGCATCCAAGTCCTCCTGACTATATCCCGCTGCTGACCTCCTCTGCAACTTCCATCCAGGCTTCTTGGTGATCTGGGGAGGCCTCCTCCTTCTGTCTGATGGAAGAGGACCTCCTACCTTGCCTCAGCCACCTGGAGGAGAACATGCAGGGCATCATCGGTGAACCTTGGGGCCATGCAATTGCCTCCCTGCCATTGCTGCAGGCGAGCTCTGGTCCTCCAAGATCTCAGGTAGCTTTATTGCAAATGATGGTGGGTCGCCCCTTTAAGTGAAAGGACAGCTCCTGTTCCCCTCAGCCTGGTCTTTGTCTGACCTTGTACTCTTGCTCCTCCCACCATCCTTTGAGAAACAAGCAGCCCTCTCAGAGCCACTAAAGGTGCTGACAGGCCTTTTAAATGGCTTTCACCACATTCTTCTGGTCCTTGCCCTGCCCCTGCTGATGCACCTTTTCTGACCAAAACTCCGCTGCCAAGACACTAATTGGTCAATTAGTGCTCGATCGGGACGGCAATAGAGCTTGGAGCAGGAGCACCTTTGGTATCCGCTTCCGCCTCCCAGACTGCGGCCCCGCTGGGACATGAAAAATTCCGGTCCTTGACACAAAAAGACCGCAGGATCGCTCTGGTGGTGGACAGGGGAAAGACAGAGGCAGCGATCCCCCGCTTTTTTGGCCCGGCACAGGGAGCCCCGGCCTCCAGCACAAACTCCAGCCGACTGTGTCCAGTTTTGGTCCCTTCACGTGGTAAGTGGTATTGAGGCCCTGGAAATGGACTGCAGCGGTTCAGGAAGGTGGCTAACCACTACCTTCTCAAGGGCAATAAATGCTGTCCTAGCCAGCGATGCCCACATTCCACGAACACATAAAAAAAACAATGGAGACGCTGTTCACGGCATCACCTGAAGTTGGAGCAGGTACTGGTGCCATCTTTAAAAGGCTGCCAGCCCTGCATATAGTCTCTCTGAACATTGAGCAACCTTCTATTAAAGCAATACCTCTCTGTTTTGAATTAAATCTCTCAATCAACATGCAAGCTGCCAGGCAACCATGCCAGATGTCAGAACAAGGGTGGCCCCATGGATCAGTGATGCCTCCCTGATGTTTATCAATTTTTGCTCTACAGGATGCCTGTGGTGGCTCTATAGTTGAGATTAATGTTGGTCTGACAACTTTTCCAAAAGTGGGAGCCTTCACAACCATGCTAACATCATTTAAACTACCCTGTAATGGCTCTCCCCCTCCACCCCACCCCCACCAATAAACACAGCTTATACATTTTCAGAGACCCCTCCCTTCACACACAGGCCCCTTGCCGATTCAGCATCACGGCAATGTATGCTGCAAACCCCACTCCCCCTAAAAACTACGGTGAAGTTATCTTCCCTTTTGAGGCACTGAGGACTCTTGCCTCAGTGTCATCAGGTTCTGAAAGTCAAGAAAATGAAGGCACGTGAGTGCCACACGCCAAATACAAAATTAAGAGCCCTTTGTTGGTTTGTGGTGAATGACATTCAAATGCATTTTAATCAGTATGTAAAACATTTAAATGATGATGCCCTGCGTCGGGGGCATCAGTGCCATCATGGTACATTCCTGCCTTCGACAAAATCAGAAAAGAGCATTACGGCGCCGGGTTCCATGGCGGACATCTCCGTGGCGATTCACTGGCCCCCAAGCCAATGATCCCGCGTCAACAGGAGCATAGAATTCAGCCTGCAATTGGCCTTGCACACAAATTCATCATCTATAATAATCTCCTATCAAGTGAGAGTTTGCAATGCTTGTGCAAAAACTATATATTTTGATGTTGCTGATTGCTGTGCTTAATTAAGCCATTTGCACATTTGCAGGTGTTTCAATTCTGAGGCTTTATTACTGAAGGAATAGTTTCATGTCTTCAAAAAATTAATTCCTTTGAATTAAAACATGCCTTAATTCACTTCACATTGAGTTTGTGACACATATGCTGGATGAGGAAACATTTGTGTTGTTAGACCAGCAGGTGTGTCATTTTTTTTTCCTGACAGTTCCTATTTGGAGTATTCTGGTCTGTAATGACTTGTGTAATGAAGATGAATAGGTCTTTTACAGACAGGTAATTCCATGACATTAGATTCTTGCTATTTAACACTGCCTAAGTTATTTTCAGTAGTGTTGAAACTTGCCTGTGTGTACCAGTATTAGGTTTAGCCATGCAATGATCTGTGATGTGTACAGTTCATTAATTCTGTGAGAACAGCTGTCACTGTCTGCTTTAGATCAGATTACAGGATGTGATTAAACAGCATTCTACATCTGTAAATGAATCGGAGTCATTACCTTGTGCTGAGTTGTAGTCATAATTCTTATTTTACAAAGAAATACAGATGGCAAAATAGCATTAGTCTAGAAAATCCAGCACGACTGAAACAAATACAGAGAGCTTTACTTTGTATGCGCTCTACTCACTGTGGCTATCAAGTTTATTTATAGAAAGCTTTCTTGAATTCCTTTTGTACTGAGAAATAACTTAGTGGATTTGATAAAAGTGCAGCAGCTGGTTGGATATCAGCAGTTTCTTTGATCTTCTAGCACCAATGGTAATGCTGGGAGCTAGGTTGTGCTAAGTAGAACTGTCAGAACAGATGAAAGTGTAGAAGAGGAAAATGCAGTTCAGCCATTAGTTCTGTTCCATCTACAGACCATGTACAATGTACCTACCATGGCCTGTGCTCCACCCATTTAATATTCTGAGGAAAAGGTCTGCAGCGTTTCTCCCTTTTCACCCCAAAGGTTCATGAAATAACACTCCAGGGAACCTATTTTACCTTACATATTACATTATCGACTGAATTCTCCTCCCATTGGTAGGTTCGGATTGGTGGGGGTGAGGCGGGGGGATGGAGGTGGTGCTTCTGCCCATCACATGACTCGACTTCTAACCTGTGAAACATTCCTCCTGGATCTGTCCGAGTAGGATGGGTTTGGAGTGGGAATTCTGCTCTTTATAGGATTACTGATGCTGAAAGGGAGGTCAGGAGGAAATTAATTACCTGAAATCAGTTGCAACATATAAACATTTTAAAAGGCTATAGCTGTGCAAGGGGTGGCTTTGTATTTTGAGCAGCAGGAAACACAACTGCAAAAATGTCTGAAAGAGCAGTGGCTGCCTCAGTGGAAGGGTTTCAGCAACAGAAAGGGCTTCCATATTCTCTGATACATCCGCAGAAATTTTGCTGGGTGAGAAGGGCTTGACTGCTGGGTACTGAAGGCAGTGAGCCCAGTGAAAGAATGGTCCATGATGTTTGGAGAGAGGTGCCACCTCTCAGTGCCACCATCACCACTCCAAGAACTGCCAAATAATCGAATTCCTCTCGAGGGTTGCCAAGGCCCCAGTCCATATCCTGCAGTATTGGTACAGCTTTCACTTACTTTGTTACCTGAGCTTCCAAAATTTCCTAGATTCTGAAACAATCCAAGTGGATTGGAAAGTAGCAAATTTTACACTGCTATTCAATAAAGGAGTAAGAGGGAAAATAGGGAACTACAGACCAGCTAGCCTGATATCAGACAACGGGAAAATGCTGGAATCCATTGTTAATGAAGTGATAACAAGTCACTTAGAGTCATAAAGCGATATAGCACTGAAACAGGCCCTTCGGCCCACTGAGTCTGTGATGACCATAAACCACCCATTTGTACTAATCCTACATTAATTCCATATTTCCTACCTTCCCTAAATTCTCCTACCACCTACCTAAATTAGGGGCAATTTACAATGGTCTATCAACCTGCAAGTCTTTGGCTGTGGGAGGATACCGGAACACCCGTCAGAAACCCACGCAGTCACAGGGAGAACTTGCAAACTCTGCAAAGGCAGTACCCAGAACCGAACCCGGGTCGCTGGAGCTGTGAGGCTGCGATGCTCACCACTACACCACTGTGTGCCAGTCAAGTGGGCTTCTTTGTCCTGGATGGTGTCGAGCTTCTTGAGTGTTTTTGGGGTTGCACCCATCCAGGCAAGTGGAGAGTATGGCCTACTCCTGCTCCTATTTCTTATCTTCCTAGACTCTTTCCCTGTTATCATCTGGATGTCAGGGTATCTCACTTATTCAAACAGGTGAAACAGGGGTAATGCCCTCTGCCATGTGGGCAGACAGCCCAGTAAAAGCTGGTGGCCTCCTTGCAGTCTTGGGATGGAGACCCTCCTGTTCAGTCACCCTGAGGCCCGTATAAATCCCTCCATTCTCAAAAATGACCCCCACCATAACCCTCACCAGGGCCTGCATGACTGGCCCTGGTGAGCTGACAAACTTACCATCATTCCGGGGCCTCCTCCATGTGGCTGCTTCTGTCCTGCTGCAGTCCCAGCTGTGGCCATCGCTCCCGGTTGCGCTGCTGTGACTGAAGAGGTGTCGGCCATTCGATTGGCCAGCAGCTCTTGGAGGCGGGAACTCTGGCCTGAAAGGGATGGAAGACCTGATGCCAGGCAGTTAACTGCCTGATAGCCGTGCAACTGCGCCAGGGCTTCTGAAAATGGCTGTGGCGGGGTTGTTCCCAGCTTTTTGGCAAGTGGACATGGCCATTAAATTCAGCCCATAGAGTCATTATGGCACAGAAGGAGGCCATTCGACCGCTCAAGTTCATGCCAGCTCTCTGTAGAACAATCCAATCTGTCCCATTCCCCTGTTTTTTCCCTGTAGCACTGCAAGTTTATTTCCCTCAAGCACCCCTCCAATTGCCTTTTGAAATCCTGATTGTCTCCACTTCCACCACCCTCATAGGCAGCAAATTCTAGGTCATTATCACTGGCCGCATAAAAAAGCTTTTCCTCACATCCCCCCTGTCTCGTGCCCAAGACCTGAAATCTGTATCCCCTAGTCCTTGTACCATCAGTTAATGGAAACAGCTTTTCTTTGTCTACCTTATCTAAACCCATCATAATCTTGTACACCTCTATCATACCTTCCCTCAATCTCCTCTGCTCCAAGGAGAACAAACCCAGTTTCCCCAAACTAACTTTGTAAGTAAAATCCCTCATCTCTGGAAGCATTCTGGCAAATCTCCACTGTACCCTCTCAAGGACCCTCACATCCTTCCTAAAGGGTGGTGGCCAGAATTGGATGCAATACTCTAGTTGTGGCCTAACCAGAGATTTCTAAAGGTTCAGCATAACTTCCGTGCTTTTGTACTCTGTTTATGAAGCCCAAGATCCCATATGCTTTGCTAACTACTCTCTCAATATCGCCTACTTAATTCAAAGATCTATGCATTTGAACGCCCCAGGTTCCTCTGTCCCAGTACACTCTTTGGAACTGTGCCATTTATTAGTTTAGTTTAGTTTAGTTTAGAGATACAGCACTGAAACAGGCCCTTCGGCCCACCGAGTCTGTGCCGACCATCAACCACCCATTTATACTAATCCTACACTAATCCCATATTCCTACCACATCCCCACCTGTCCCTATATTTCCCTACCACCTACTTATACTAGGGGCAATTTATAATGGCCAATTAACCTATCAACCTGCAAGTCTTAGGCCTGTGGGAGGAAACCGGAGCACCCGGAGGTAACCCACGCAGACACAGGGAGAACTTGTAAACTCCACACAGGCAGTACCCAGAATTGAACCTGGGTCGCTGGAGCTGTGAGGCTGCGGTGCTAACCACTGCGCCACTGTCTTGCTATCTCTTTTGCCAAAATGCATCACCTCACACTTCACTGTATTAAATTCTATCTGCCACTTGTCTGCCCATTCTGCTACCATATCTATGTCCTGTTGCAGTTGATTGATATCATCCTCACTTTTAGCCACACCCCCAAGCTGGGTAACATCAGCAAATTTTGAGAATTTAGTCTGTATTCCAGTATCCAAATCATTTATACATAGAAAAAAAAACAATGGTCTCAGACTGATCCTTGGAGAACACCACTGTCTACCATCCTCCAGTCCAAAAAACAACCACTTATCATGATTTGTTGCTTTCTGTCCTTAAGCCAGTTTTTTTTATCCAAACTGAGACTGACCCTCCTATTTCACGAGCCTTAATTTTGTTAACCAGCCTTTCATGTGCTACTTTGAAAAATGCTTTCTTAAAATCCACATAGACAACATCCATTGCTTTCCCTTTATCAACCTTCTCTGTTACTTTGTCATGTGGGAGGGGATTTGGGGGTACAGTGTGCGAGGGAATCTGGACATACCGTAGGGGAGGGGATTTGTGGGGATAGTTGGGGGAGGGGACAGAGGAAGTTTGCCATGGATAAGTGGAGAGATTGGAGATGCTGCGATGTTCTTCTTAGTCCAGAGAAACTGAAGCAGAGCCCTAATGGAAGTATTCAAAATTATGAGCGATTTGATAGAGCAAGTAGGGAGAAACTATTTCCTTTGGCAAGAAGATTGGTAACCAGAGATCGTAAATTTAAAATAATTGACAGAAGAACTAGAGGAGAAATGAGGAGGAATTTCTTCACACATAAGCTTGTTAAAATCTGGAACACATTAACTGAAAATATAATGGCATCAGATACCACAGTAATTTTCAAAAGGCAATTGGATATGTACTTGAAGAGGACTACTTTACAGCTTTATCGGGAAAAGCTGGGGTATGGGATTAAATTGGACAGCTGTGTCAAAGAGCTGGCACAGGCATGATAGGCCAAATAGCCTCTTTCTGAGCTGTACAATTCTATGATTCTATGACAATGACAACTACAACTTGCATTTATATAGTTTCTTTTAATGTACAAAAATACCCAAGTTATTTCATAGATAGGTCTGGAAAGGTACAGTTAGGAGGGGTGATTGAGTTGAAGAGATGGATTCTGAGAATGGGTTGAACAGCGGAGACAGAGTTGGAAGGATAGTATGGATTAGCAAGGGACTTTGAAAGATTAGGACACAGGTGGCTGAAGACTTTGCCACCAGTGTTCAGGTAAAGGGATGACAGGAGGCAGAGAGAGGAAAGTAGTGTTGGAGGAGGATTATAGAGCCAGGGAGATAATAGAAATAGTGTGGGTTGGCAGGATTTAAAGACCACAACAAGGTTTTAAAATTCAATTCAATGGGGGAGCCTTTGTAGTTCAAAAAATATAGGAATAATGGGCATGTGGGACAGGATACATGCGGCAGAGTTTTGAGCAATTCTGAATTTTTGGACAGGAGAGGATGAGACTTCATAAAGAAAAGTGTTGAAGTGTAGTCTGGAGGTGCAGAAGGGTATCAGTGATGATGAGGATGAGGTAGGGGCAGTGGGCAGTGATAATGTTGCAGAGATGTAAGTAACCAGCCTTTGTGTTGGAAGGAATATGGAGTCTGAAACTCATTTTGCCATTAAACTGGATGGCAAGTTTGCACGGGGTCTGGTTTAGCTTAATAAAGTGGCCGGACAAGGAGAAGGAGTCGGGGGGAAGAAAGCAGAATGTTCTCAGTGTTGCACTGGCTCACTACTATACTTTGTGATACTGAGCACGCAGACTAGGAAAGCTGTGGGGTCAATCCCCAACGTATGCTGACATTGTTGATCTTAGCTGGAGCACTATAATTGAGCTCAGTACTACTCAGATATGGAAGAGAAAAAAAATCAGTCAAGGTGTTAGATTGAGTGAGCCCCGCTGGAAGGTGCATGTTTGCAGTCACTGAATAACCCTGGGATGAATCTTAGCCAGACTCCCCTGTGTGATGTACTGAAGGACTGCCCACGTGAGTCGGTGACTTCAAAAGTTGAAAGGAGTATCAGTCAAATATCCCCATTCTGGCTTTCAGCATCTACAAGCATCCAACCTGTCACCATGGCAGCCATGATTTTAATTCATGGTGGTTCCCTGTACATGAAAAAAAAAACTGACCATACAAGAAAAAAAAAATTCCATGTCTTTTATTTAAGATATATAAAATACAAAGGAGCTGTAACACGTAATTTGTGTAAATAGAACATTGCATAGGAAGTTGGCAAAGGAATCCTTTATAACCTCATACTGACTTTATTACCATAACTTAAATGACCTACTTCATTTGTAGATAAATAACTACATATGTAATATTCCCTCTGAATCTGCTGAATGGCGACCACTTCAGTACCCAAGAACATATCATTGATGATTCCTTTTTTTGCTTTATGTTTTTCTGGATTACTGTCAGACTGATTTAATGTCTTCTCAGCAATACTTTTAGCACATCCATTGATGTGTTCAAGTAAATTCTTTGGCGTACTAGTTTGATGCAGTTGTTAACCTGTGGGCTACGACTGCATGAAAAACAACCCAGAGAGGAATTTATGTCAACACATTAAATTAAATTAACATTAAAATAGGTCTGTGAAGAGATTTTTGTCTGTTTGTATTCATGACATTTTATTTCTGCTGCATACCAGGAATACATATTGGAATACAGAGTAAAATTTCAAAATTTACTGATGATACCAAACATGGAGGTGTGACAGACAGTGAGGATGATACCAATCAACTGCAACAAGACATAGATAGGCTATTAGAATGGGCAGGCAAGTGGCAGACTGAATTTAATACAGAGAAATGTAAAGTGATGCATTTTGGCAAAAAGGATAGGGAGAGGCAATATAGACTTAATGGCACAGTTCTAAAGAGTGTGCAGGGATAGAGGGACCTGGGTGTTCATGTCCATAGATCTTTGAGTTAGGCAGAAGATATTGAGAGAGTAGTTAGCAAAGCATGTGGGATCTAGGGCATCATAAATAGAGGTATTGAGTACAAAGGCACAAAAGTTATGCTGAACCTTTATAAAGCTCTGGTTAGGCCACAACTAGAGTATTGCACCCAGTTCTGGTCACCACATTTTAGGAAGGATGTGAGGGTCCTTGAGACGGTGCAGAGGAGATTTACCAAAATGGTTCCAGGGATGAGGGATTTCAGCTACAAGGGGCTGGATTTTACCAGCCCCCGATGTTGGGGGTTCATGGCGGGGGGATGGGTGCAGAAAACACCTCCTGGAAAGGTCCGCCACAGACCTCGATGCTATGAAGGCCCCACTCCATATTAGTGAAATTTAATTTAAGGTCAATCACTAGAGAAAAACCTTCCCAAATAAGCAACATATACCATGATAGAAGCTATAGAAAATTGGTCAGTAACGACTGTAACTGTGGTCCCAATATCCATGGGAAGGATGGGAGGGACCGGTGTGGAGGTGGGGGATAGTTCTTGTGGGAAAACCTGCAAGAATGAATTTCCTGAACGTACTGCAGGACTGATCTTAAATTTTTTCATCAGGTTTCCTGCTGGAAAGTCATCAGATCAACAGCCTGGCTGCCTGTCAGTTGGAAAAGCCAGCGGCTCAAGACCACAGCTGAGGCGCAGAGACCAGGGAGGGAGGGAGATTGTTGGAATGGAGGAAACATGGTCAGGGATGGGGGAGAGATTGCGGGACAGAGGAGAGCATGGCGGAGCAGGATGGTAGGCCAATCACAGGGTATCAACGGGAGATGGGGGAGTCGTGGTGGTTGGGTTTGGCTGATTGGATGCAGGGAAGCAGGTAGGTTTCTTGAGCCTGGAGGAAACCCTCCTGCTCCTCCCGGTCCACAAGCAGTGCTGTAAAGGGACATATCTTATGGATACATTCTTTCTCACCTCCCTTTACCTGCTGGGTTTCCCGAGGCCCAGGAAACCCATTCGAAATGGGTAAAACATAAAAATCATGTATAAATGAAGGCACACACCCTTCTTAAAAGCTTTTATTGACCGACCCACCTCCTGAGAGCAGATAGGTTGTCCGCCCCAATCTGTTGTTACGGTCAGGTGAGGAGGGGTCGAAAGTTTTCCCTCTTTTCCCTCTCCTTGTTTGACCGCAACAGGTTTAATTCTTTTTTTAAAACAGATGCACATGCCAATTCGGTGAATTTTTATGTGCTATGATCATAAAAAGAACCAATCGGACAGGTTTTCTTGAGTTTAACAAAGAAAGAGATTAGCTTTATTGTACTTAAACAAATCTAAGTAAAATAATAAGCCAGGCTTCAACTTTTACACACACATACACACTCGAGGTTCATACACACACAAATAGGTTGCAGAGCGGGGAAGGGTAGATTGGTCAAGTTAGAGTCCATAGAAAAGAAAAGGATATACAGACTGTAGAGTTTGGTGATTCGGCTGGCTTCCAGCTGAATTCGGTGGTCCTGAGGCTTCTGGTTTGAAGAGATAGATGGCTGGGCGGGATGGTAGGCTTGGAGATGGGTGGGTGTCTTGGAGACAGCAATGCAGATGATTTCCTTCAAGGGGTTCTGCTCATAGCCAGAGAATGAAGAGATGGTTAGTCAGCGGGCAGGGTTTGAAACTTGCAAGCTGGAATGAAGAGAGAGAGGGACCCCCACTTGGGTCTGCACTTGTCAGAGTCCAGAAGATTGTCAGACTTCTGCAGAGAAACACCAGCTTTAAAACATACAGATGGGGGTGGGGGTGGGGCATTGGTGGGGCTTGTCACATGACAGTCACCCAATGATCCAAGCATGGTAGTTAGCAGTGTATTTCTTCTTGCAACTAACACAGTCCATGTCTGGGGATTCTTTTCTTGTAACCAAGGTCCTATTGTTCAAGCAATAGTCTTGATGCCTTGCTAATGGAAACAGGCAGTTCCCTTAAATTCCCCACGCCTTGGTTGTTGCTCGGGCGGGGCAGACTCTTTGGGCTGAAATTTATACTCCCACCACCGAAATCAGTGCTGGGCGAAAACAATGGCAGCCCGCCTGTATGGGCCACACGTCCTGGAGCCGCCAGGATATGAAGCCTGGCAGATCATTTAAATAGCTGGGGCGGGCCACCTCCCCTCCCCCCCTCCCGTTCCCGGGTGACCTGGCGGGGGCGGGCTGTCCTTCCCCGGCAATGGCATCAGCTGCCTGTGTGCAGGCACTGATATCATTTTTAAAAGGCTTCGAGACCTACAGTTCCATTTAAATATTTAAAGAGACAGTTAATAAAATAAATTAAATACATTTATTCTGCCCCTCTCCCGCTCCCCAGTAACAATTAAATTAATTACTTGCCCTCTCCACCCAAAATACTTATCTTGTCCACCTGACCTTCCCCCCCAAAGTACATAAACCTTAAACCATAACCCTTCCCATCATCCCCTATACCAATGATATTACTTTGGCCCCACTCCCGCACTGAGAGACTTACCTCCTCCCCCCTCCCCACCAATGTTCCGCCTCAATTCCCCAGACAGGGATCCGTAGGCACTGGAGCGCCGGCTTGCAGCATGAAGATCTCACTGGGACAGACAATGGGAGCATAGGTCTCATTAATTCATTTATTTTAATTAATTTAAATATTTAAATTGCAGTCCTGTCGCTGAGCGGCTTGTGGGGGGGGGGGCGCCTCGAGGCCTTGCCGCCACTGGCAATATCGGGCCGGGCCCTCCCAGCGTTGGGGTGCGTGGTGGCCCTCTCCGGAGGCATTTTCCAGCTTCCCTGCCACGACCGCCAACGTCGGGGGTCTGTAAAATTCAGCCCTTCATCTCCACCTCACAATACAGGGTTGCAAATTATGTGGCCATCTTAAGCTGCTAGCAAAGTCACCTTTTATCTGTTCCTTTTTAGTTTCTTTAAAAGAAATTCAAGTCTCCAGTTGGTGGGTTTCAAAAAAATAATTCAACATAGCATGTTGGCGTGACACTGTCAATGTTAAAATCGGAAATGAGTGGATTGGGGCCATGTTTGAAATTTTTCAAATTTTAACTTTTCATCTGACCCAGACATACCTATTCTTGAGGGTTAATATTCCCCTCCATTGTTCAGAAAAAGCAATTCATTGAATTGAAGCACGTTGAGAGGTTCTGGGAACATGAAAAAGCGCTACATAAATTTATTGGGCCAGCAGCTACAGCTGAACATTTTAGATTTAGATTAGATTAGAGATACAGCACTGAAACAGGCCCTTCGGCCCACCGAGTCTGTGCCGAACATCAACCACCCATTTAGACTAATCCTACACTAATCCCATATTCCCACCAAACATCCCCACCTGTCCCTATATTTCCCTACCACCTACCTATACTAGTGACAATTTATAATGGCCAATTTACCTATCAACCTGCAAGTCTTTTGGCTTGTGGGAGGAAACCGGAGCACCCGGAGAAATCCCACGCAGTCACAGGGAGAACTTGCAAACTCCACACAGGCAGTACCCGGAATCGAACCCGGGTCCCTGGAGCTGTGAGGCTGCAGTGCTAACCACTGCGCCACTGTGCCGCCCCAAATTTGAAAGGATTGGAGTGACAAGGGCAGGGACACACTAGCACTGAGTAAAACATTAAAAGGCTAAATGCAGAATGTTGGGGGTGATAAGGGGGTGAAATATCACAGATTAAAGAAAGCAAGAGAATGATATTAAAAAAAGTATAACTGCATAATATTCAAAATGTAAATAAATGTTATAAGTCATGCTACATCAGAGAATGGAACCCTCCATGACATGTATATTACAGTGAAGTATTATTTGACTGGTACCCAAGAGAACCAGCCCTGGAATAAAGCAGTCAGACTGTCTTTTTGTCCATATGCTTGAGTGGCTGTGCTTTGATTTACTTGAAAAGTAACTAGGGACTGAATTTTATGTGCCCTCTGCCGATTTTCTGTGTGGCAGCTCATTTAAATAGCTGGGGCGCGCCCCTCCTCCTGATCATGTGGAGGGGGCAGGTTATCCGTCCTTGGTAATGGCGTCAGCTGCCTGTGAGGATGACGCCATTTTTACAGGGCTGTCAGTCCTACCAGGAAATTTAAATATTTTAAGGTGAAGTAAATAAAATTGATTAAATACATTTCTTTTGCATCTCTCCCACTCACTCCCAATAGCAATGAAATTAATTATTTGCCCTTCCCCCAAAACACTTACCTTTACAGTCTGGCCTTCCCACCCCCAAACTGCACAAACTTTCAACTCCAACCCTTTCCACCATCCCGACACCCCTTCCCCCCCAACCCACACTGATAAACCTACCTCCTCCCCCCCTCTCCCCCCAGTGTGGCGCCTCATTTCCCCGGTCGAAGATCCGAGGGCGTGGGAGTGCTGGCCACTGGGCCAAAGATGGTAGAGGGACATCAGGCGGCGATGTGAGTTTCTTTAATTAATTCATTTTAATATATTTAGATATTTAAATTGGGGTTCCATTGCTGAGCGGGCAGGGGGGCTGCCACAAGGTCTCGCCGCCACCAGTAATATCGGGCTGGGCCGTCCTGGCATCAGGGTGCGTGGCGGCCCTCTCCCGCATCTTCAGGAACCCTCCTGCCCCAACACAGAATCCAATACCTGGGGGAGAACAAAATCCAGTACTTAGGTGTCCCTTACTTCCAGCCTTTATATGCAGGGAAATAAAGCAGTGGCTGTATTTCTGTCATTTGCATGCTGCTGTTATACTTTCACCACATTTAAGTTATTTTCCACCCTTCTTCACCCAAATTCACCGGAAAAATTGGTGGGAGGGAACCTGAAAATCAACACTCCAACATGCTAACAAATGCTGTGGCACATCTCCAGTAAAGAGAGAGGCTTCTGCTGCTATGGTGACCCTGCTCGAACTCCTGGCCTCTGGGCTCTTTTAAATACTGAGGGCAGCCTTGCTGGCAAAAGCACGGTGGAAAGTTCCAGCAGCGAGCCTCAGAGTCCTGACACAGCAGGAATATGGCACAGTTTGAGATGCCTGTGAAATTATATATTTTTTAAAATTCAAGCATTGCACATTTTGCCTGGGGCTTGTGCAAAACAGGGCTCTGCAAGCACTTGTACAGGCCTTGCCTGCCTTAAACGCTTCCTTCCTCTTTTGGCCAACTATTGAATGTTGGATGCTCGGGGCAAATAGATGTCCTTTGTTTTCAGTGTTCATAGAGCAGGCAATAAAACAGAGGCAGTATTTTCCTCATTTGTATGCTGCTAATATACTGTCACCCACATCTGGATTATTTTCTACCCCTGTTTAAACAAATCCATCAAAAAAATTGCTTGGAAGGGAGGTGAAAATCAACACACCATCATGCTAACACATGTATACGTCAGTGTTTTATGTACTAGGAAGGAAACATTTATCTTCCGCACCCATGATCTATAACTCCTGCAGGTTGAAAAAGTAACCAGTGTCAGAAGTTGTACGGGAGGAAATGACTTGAAGCTGTTCTGTTGAATTGACAAAGGAGTAGGGCTGAAATTAATATGGAATATCTGTCAGAGCACAATATGATGTTAATTGTTCATAGGTAATAGGGACCCAAAAGGAGAGTTACAGGTACACAATTACACAGTACAGATATTTCTTACATTAGATACAGGAATAGGTAATTAATAAGAGCCAAATTGATATAATTTAATCCATTTTAATTTAAGAGACACAGTTGCAATATTCATATGACTAAAGTCAAAATAATTTTTGTATTTATCCCCAGTTTTCCCTGTAGCCACCTCTTTTAAAACCATAGGGTAAAGGCCATAAGGTCCAGGGCATTTGCCAGATTTTTGTCCCATTAATTTCTCCAGTACTATTTCTTTATTAATACCAATATCCTTAAGTTTCTCTTTTTCATTAGATTCCCATTATTCCTGGAATGTTCTTTTGTGTCTTCTACTGTGAAGACAGATACAAAGGGCTGAATTTTATAAACCCCCCCGACATCGGGTGTTTTGGCTAAAGGGCCCGGAAAATACTTCCGGGAGAGGCCCGCCATGGGCCTCGACGCTGGGAAGGCCCTGCCCCATTGTACCAGCGGTGCGAGGCCTTGGGTTAGCCTCTCTGCCACTCAGCAAAACAAAATCATTAACATATTTAAATAAATTATAATTGCACAATAATGTCTTACCTTGCAGCGATGGCCGTCCCATGCCGATATTCTGGTTGGTGGCCTTAAGTCCTGCACTGTCGGATCTCCATTCCGAGGCGGAACATTGGTGGGGAGGGGGAAGGAGTAAATTTTTCAGGGCGGGAGGGGAGGAGCAGCAAAATCTAATGCGATTGGCGGAGGGGATGGTGGGAAGGAGTTGAATGTCAAAGTACAGAAAGTTCGGGGCAAAGGTCGGGATTGAGAATTTTCATTTTTTGGGGGAACATAAAAAATAATGAAGTGATTATTCATTGGGGCGGTGAGAGAGGGGATTGGAAGTGTGACTAAATTTTATTCATAATTGTTTCACAAACCTGTCCCTTTAAAAATGTAAAGACAACTGAAGGGCACGAAGCCCTTTAAAAATAGCGCCAGTGCCTGCGCGGTAGCACTGGACGCTATTGCTAGAGACGAAGCGCCCGCCCGCTCTACATCATTGGGGGCGGGTGGTCCGCCCCTCCATGTTACTGAGCCAGCGTGCGAAATATCACGGCGGCTCTGTGGTGTACTACCGAGAACGGCGGCGAGCTTATAAAATCCAGCCCAAAGTCTTTGTTTAATGTCTCTGCCATTTCCTTATTCCCCGATATAATTTCTCCTGTCTCTGTCTCTAAGGGACCCATGCTTACTGTCACTAATCTTTTCCTTTTTACATAGTTATTGAAATTTTTACAATTTGCTTTTATGTCTCTATCTAGTTTACTTTCATATCCTGTTTTCTGTTTTTCTTTATCAATTTACTTGTCTTCCTTTTAAAATTCTCCCAATCCTTGGGGTTACGACTCTTTTTTGGCAACATTATAAGCCTCTTCATTTAATCTCATAGTATTTTTAACAGTTCTTGTTAGTCATGGTTGGACCACTTTTCCTGTGGGATTTTTACCCTTAAACAGAATATATAATTGTTACAAATTATGAATTAATTCTTTAAATGTTTACCATTGCCTATCTACCATCATATCTTTTAATTTAGTTTCCCAATCTACCTTAGCCAACTCATCTCCCATACCTATGTAGTTTGCTATAGTTTTGCGCTGAAATAAATCATTCTCAAACTCAAAATAAATTTCTATCATATTATGATCACTTTTTCCCAGATGGTCCTTCACTACAAGGTTATTAATTAACACTATCTCATTGCACAAAGCTAGTTCTAAAATAATCTGTTCCCTCGTTGGCTCCTTGACATACCACTCTCACTCATCCTCATCCTTATGCAATTTCTTCCTTCTCCCTGATACTCACACTCACCAAATGAACTCCATCTATTAGCTGAACACATGCCATTACACTCACTCATTGGCCTGTTCTTTCCCTCGTTGCAGAAGAGAGCACAGAACACCAGGGAGGGGCAGAGAAACGGAGGTGGCCCTCCAGCCAGCTCACAACTAACAACTGCAGAGAAGGCACTGGTGATCAATAGAGTTTCAGTATGCCTGACTGTTGGAAATGGGGAGTTGGGAGCTCCCAGCTACCTGGTGACACAATTACATGTCATACAGCACTCAGTCATATTGACTTGATTTCAACGAGTGCAATATGATAATCTTGAGAATGATAACTTGAAATATTCTTACCTTGCCAGTGATAATTCATGTCTTTCATCTCCACCAGGGTGATCACACGTGCAGCTGGAGTTTGTGGATGACAATTTCTCAGAGGAGCTGAATCAATTTGTCACTGGACTCATGTTTACCACACACCAGCTCAGATACTTGCACTTTGGTGGGACCTGATAGACAGATAGTGAGGAGGCTACTTCATGCATGAGTGGATTGATGCTGCAGGCCTTTGAGATGATGTGTTCTTCCATGGATTGCGTAACTAGTGCTATTGAATGTCAAACATTCACATCAAATATATCCATGCACTCCCTGACCACAATAGTGCAGAGTCTAGATGCCAATAAGTCTGCCACCTTAAATGGGATGGCAGGTACCTTAGCCTTTTCCTTACAGAGAAGCACCAAAGTGCTTTCCAGCCCAGTGGGAGCAGTGAAGGTGCAATTGGGCCATTAGAGAGATGATTGTGAAAAGGGTCATGGAAATGAGGACTCCACTCAAAACATTTTCACTTCTCACCCATTGCACTGCCCCTCATCCCCCGCCCAGTTACTTGCCCATAGGTTGCCTCATCTACCGATTGCTGAGTCTGCTCCTGCACAAGTGCCGGGGAAGCAGTCTTTGACAGGGCCTTCATGGGTTCCAAAACCCAGAAAACATCAGCCAAAAACATGTTGGCAGTCAAAGCAAGGATCTGAGCAATCAGTCTCTACCTCTGCTTATGCCACAGGGCTGCACAATGTCGGCGTTGTGGGAAAAGGAAGAGTAGGGCTTTCAGGATATTCACATGTGAAAGCTCTGTCACAGATAAAAGACACGAATTATTGTTGGTAAGTTAAGAATGTTTCAAGCTATGAGAAAATGTTGTGTTGCTAATATTCTGTTCTTTAGGTAGAAAAGTTGAGACTGGTGGTGACTTTGACAGCCAATATTAATGCCTGACCACCAGGTCCAGCAGGGAGCAGGTCTTCTTCTAGGAGGCTGTAAATATCTGCCACCACCTGACGTGCATCCTGGGTCTCCTGAAATACCGCCATTCAAACATGTCAAGAAAACTGAGCCTCTGTCTGTAGATCCTGTTTTGCGAATAGTGCCTCTTCTCAGCTGCACCCCTCTGCTGCTGCTCTCTCTGTTGTGCAGTTACAGGTCTGTGACCAGCAGGCAACTGGTGCTGGTGCTGCTACCGCTGGATATGTTGTTGCTCATCTGAGGTCCACTTTAAGGCAGCCAAAGTACCACCCGCCCTGATGTGATACTTTCTTTTCTACACCTCAGTGGTTTGTTCTATCAGCAAATGTACGATGAACACCTTTTCCCACCAGCAGCTAAGAAAGTAGCTGAGTATTTATTGCCATATTTTCATGGGATAGATTAAATCCCTAAATTGCTGCTGATACTCACCTCGCTTTCGCTGGCAAGTTTCAAGAAGCCTGAGAAACCCAAGCACCCAATGTTAAAGTCAAAAGTCTGTGTAAGTATTGCTCGAACAGAGACGAGGAGAATTTTTTTTCTGTCAGTGGGTTGTGTGACTTTGGAACTCTCTGCCTCAGAAGGTGGTAGAGGCGGGGTCATTGAATATTTTTAAGGCGGAGGTAGATAGATTCTTGTTAGGCAAGGGAATCAAAGGTTATGAGGGGGAGATGAGAGTGTGGAATTCGAGACACAAACAGATCAGCCATGATCTTATCGAATGGCGGAGCAGGTTCGAGGGACCGAATGGCCTACTTCTGCTCCTAATTAGTATGTTCGTATGTTAATTGGGTGATTCACAAACAGCAATTGACAAACGTCCTCTCCCAAGGGCGATCTGCGCATGCAGCCTAATGCGCTTGAGTGAAATGTGGAAATCGGCGGGTTGGAGCCAGCTTTCCAACACGCAGTTTTTATAGGTGATTCCATAGTCGGGGGACAGACATGCATTTCAGTAACTGTCATCATGTGTCCCGCATGGTGTGTTGCCTCCCTGGTGCCAGGGTAAAGAACATCATAGAGAGGGTGCAGGATATTCCGCAGGACAAAGGGAGTGAGCCAGAAGTTGTGATATACGTTGGTACCAATGACCGAGAGAGAGCAGGTATTGAGGTTCTATGGTCAGATTTTCAGGAGCTGGGGATGATGTTAACGAGTAGGACCTTGAAGATAGTAATCTCTGTATTACTCCCAGTGCCTCATGTTGGCGAGAGTAGAAATAGGAAGATAGGGAAGATCAATGTGTGGCTTGAAGCATGGTGTAAGAGGGAGGGCTTCAGATTCTTGGGGCGTTGGGACCAGATCTGGGGCAGAAGGCAACTATTCAAAAGGGACAGGTTGAACCTCAACAGGACAGGGACCAATGTCCTCGTGAGGAGGTTCACTAGTGTGGTAGGGGAGGGTTTAAACTAAATTGGAAGGGGAATGGGCACCAGCATATAGAAGTAGAAAAGAGGAATAAGGTGCATAATGTTGGACAGTACTAGAGAGGGGAGTAGTTCCATATTAAATAGGAACAGACTGAGAAGGGCTATGAGGAATGCAACAACAGGATTACAATGCATGTATGTAAACGTGGTAAGTGTGGTGAATAAGGTTGGTGAGCTACAAGCACAAATAGCAGTATGGGAATATGATGTATTTGCAATAACGGAAAAATGGTTTAAAATGGTGAGGACTGGGTGCTTAATATATAAGGATATAAAGTGTTCAGAAAAGATGGAGAAGGACAAAAGGGAGGTGGGGTGGCAGTATTGATTAGGGAAGACATTGTAGTGTTGGAAAGAGGGGATGTCCTTGAGGGGGCAAAGACAGAATCATTTGGTTAGAGTTGAGAAGCAAAAAGGATATGATTATGTTACTGGGGGTATTCTATAGGCCTCCAAATAGTGAGACCGAGATAGAGGAGCAAATCTGCAAAATCACAGAGATGTGCAAGAACTATAGAGTAGAGATATTGGGGGAGTTTAATTACCCAAATATCGAATTGGGTAATGTTAGATAAATGGAAAAGGAGGGGAGGAATTTCTGAAATATATTCGGGAGAACTTCCTTGATCAGTTTGTTCTAGGCCCAACTTGTAAGGAGGCGTTGCTGGATGTGGTGCTGGATAATGAGGTGGGCCAAGTTTCTGTGGGGAACACAGGTAAGAGTGCTCATTATATCATAAGGTTTAGACTCATAATGCAGAAAAGCATGGAATGATATAAGGTAGAATGGCTAAATTGGAAGAGGGCTACTTTCAATGATTTGAAAAGGGATCTAGCCAGGATAAAATGCAACCAAAGACTGTCAGGAAAAACTGTTTCAGAACAATGGGTTATTTTTAAGGAAGAGATGCTTCAGGTAAAGGCTAGGTGTATTCCATTAAGGCCGAAAGGTAAGGGAACCAAAAACAGAGCTCCTTGGATGCCAACTGAGATAGAAATTATGATGAAACAAAAAAAGAGGGTGTATAATGCGCGTCAGGTGAATTCTTCAAGTGAGAACCAGACCAAATACAATAAGTTGAGAGGGGAGGTGAAGAAGAAAATAAGACTGGCAAAGAGAGAATATGAGAATAGAATGGCAGTCAACATAAAAGGGGACCCAAATATCTTCTACTGACATGCAAATAGTAAGCAGGTAGTAAGAAATAGAGTGGAGCCTATTCGGGACAAAGAGAACAAGAGGTTCAGGACAAGGCTTGAATACTTAATGTGTGCATTGTATCAGCATTTAGTGAGGAAGAGGAATCTGATAAAATATCAGTAGAAGCGGAGAGAGTAGAGGCAATGGATAGGGTAAAAATTGAGAGGTGGGACATACTGGAAAGTCTGACTATACTTAGGGTAGATAAATCACCTTGTCCAAATCGCTTGCATCCCAGATTGCTAAAGGAATTGGAGGTGGAGATAGTGGAAGGGCTTGCCACAATCTTCCAATCTTCCCTCGATATGAGGGAGGTACCAGAGGATTGGAGAGTAGCAAATGTGACACTGTTACAGACAGGTGTTAAGGGGTGTGGGTGGTTCCACTGTTCACCTCCCAACTGATAGCAATCGCGTTTTGCTTAAAATGATGTTTTACTTGCCAAATAAACAGACAGTGATAGTTTTCTTAAAACAGAAGATTAACTATTTATTGAACAGTAGTCATTCCCCGAAATGTTCGCAACACCACTATACATGCATTCACTCTCACATGCAATCACAAGATAAGATAGATAGAAGGTAAAGGGTAAGAGTTCAAGGTGTGGTAGGTGTTTGTGGTTTATGGTAAACCTGTTGAATCTACTAAGTAGAACCGTTGATTTTAAAGGTGCAACCTGGGTTGTTGTAGTCTCGAATTTGTGATGGCATTGTAGATTTCTGCTGGTTACAATTCCAGACTGGAGGTGGTGGTCACTTTCAGTTCTCTGCTGCACCAGGTTGAGGTGTAGAATCAGCAGCAGGGATTCCTCTTCTTGTTTAGGCTGGGTCTTTCCACAGCTCTTGGCTGGACTCTTTCTGTAAGATTGTGGTGATCACTCTCTCTCCAGAGGATTGCCTTTTAAGGTCAAAATCCAACAAATTAGAGTCTTTGCTAGTTGACACATGGTCCTCTTCCCTGTTGTGACTACACAATGGACCAGGATGTGGAATCCAGGGCCATCGTTGATATCTGGTTGGGTATAATCCTGTTACTTCACGCCTTCTTTGTTTCAGAAGAACCCATTCAATTCAGGAATGTCTCTTGATGGTTTCAGGAAGGGTGTAATTGACCCTTATTAGTCTGGAATGTATCCTTTTGTCCTTTTGAGACAGTTTGACAGTTTGAATATACAGGCCAAGTCAGCTGACCTTTGACTGCCATTTTGCAGCACATTGCCCACTTTTTGAAGGAAAAATCAAGTCAAAGATTCCACATTGAATGAAGTTTATATCTTAAAAGTAGGAATATGATATCTCTTTACTGGGCATGACAGACATCCTTATTCAAGAAAGGGTGTAAAGACACTCCTGGCAACTATAGGCCCGTTAGTTTAACACCGGTGGTGGGTAAGATTTTAGAAACAATAATCAAGGAAAAAAATCAACAGACGCTTGGAGAGAATCCCCGAGAATCCCAGACCCTTCGATCTTAACCTCTGACTTATCTCACCTGTTCCAGAAACCAACACAGAGACCTGCGCTGAGGAAAGGTAGTTAGCCAGAATCAGGAAAGCTCATCAGCTAAGACACAAAGCACAAGTGACCCAGAGGAGTGACAAGTGCGGGAGGATGTGGTTACTTCTCCAAAAAGGCTGAATAGAAGGTGGCTAAGGATTTTACAGTGCTGGAACCCAGACTGCATGGGCACTCACCTCAAAAATCACTGGAAATTCACAAGCAAACTCAGAAATCAAGCAAAAAAGTTTGGGGGCTCTTCAGTGCTCAAACTCCTCAGGTATGTTGAAATCAGGTGGTGTTGTCATGCTGTGCCCATTCTATTGGCACATGAATCTCCCCCTTGGCATTCCAACAATGCAGCTTCAGCATTACTTCCCTGTTCCCCTTGGCCAATGAGCCTCTTTTTCATTTGGTGCTGAACAGAAGCAACACTTATGGACGCTAGAGCGACCTGCTCCTTTCCTGAGTCATCCTTGGTGTTTGGTTCCAGTGCAGAATGCAGAGAAGCTTGGGCAAAGAGCTGCACATTATACAGGGAGGAAAATTGTGAAAAAATGTGATGAAAATTATAAAAATTAATTACAGCTATAGAGCTTGCAGCTAAGGTCCCTGTGATTTCCATAAATATTTTCAATTTCTTCCATATATTTCAGCATTTACTGAGTGTTCTGCTTTCTCTGTGAATGAAGCTGTGTGCAATCCAGCCAAGAAATGCGGGCAGCATCCAGCTACCTGGTATATCATCAAAGAAATAATTGAAATAGTATTTTCTCAACTTTCATCAAATCTTTGTCATCCCAAGTTTGCACTGTCCCACACTGCCAGGCTGGTGCAATTACTCTCTGATTCTCTTGCATTAAGACAATAGAGTCATGTGATTGATCATATTTTTTTGTTTGCTGTTTATTTTGTAAGCTTTATTTCACATTCACAAGAATTAGTGACAGACTGTAAAACATGCATATACATTTAAACATGCAATAAAGGTTCATCTCATAGGAAGGGAAGTAAAGAAAATGGTGGATTGCCACAGAAATTCCAAATACCAGGGACCATTCCTGACAAAGACTTAGAAAATCATCATAACCAATGTGAGAAATTTATGATTGCTTGTTGGAGTTTCCATATTAAAAATATTTGAATGGATATAATAACTGGTAATAATTATCCTTCTCAACAAAGAAAGGTAAGGAATCAGCATTTAGTAAATCTCCACAAATACTCTGGAGCCCACTTGAAAGTCTTCTTCATCTAGCTTTTGTTGATCTTCCACCTGAATGCGTGTCATTGGAAGGAATGCAGAGTTAATTGGGACTGGGGAATTTAAAGCCACAACCGCCGCCTTAATCAACCTGATTTATTGCCTTGAAAAGAAGCTTGGCCACTCTGCACAGATCATGATTTTAGGAGGAGATACCAGAGAGATATACAGAAGAATGCAAGCAGTTTATACCCAAACTTGAATTTGGAATAACACAAGTTCATTTGCAATATGTTTATTATTTTGAAATAAGATAAACTCAACCAAAGAAGTAATGCTGCAGGAATGTACTCCAGCACAAGTGGCTGGACGTGGGTTTATGCCTATGATTCTGCAAGGAATCTGAACCACACTCAGGATAAATTAGAGATTCAATTATTCTGAGCTACCTTTGTACACTATCAAACATTAGGTTGCAGCTTCGTCTGAGAAAGATCCTGGTGACAGGAAGGGCAGAAAATGTTGAGGATGGTGATTAAAAGATAAAGGACATGCTGTGGAAGTGAATAAAATGGAAGCAGGATCCCCTCCCCACATTTTTAAGGCATCAGAATTCTCAAATCTGGCTGTGCATCTATGTGACCAGAGAGGAGTTAGGAAACATATTATTCTCCAGACATAATTAAGTTAGAATTAAGTATAAATACAAATTTATGATATAAATACATCTAGATTTGTATTTATTGTGAAGACAGGCTTTCAAGATTATTTTAAAACAGCACATGTCCAGTCTTTATGAATAATGATTTTGCTTTGCTGAACAGAGGGTCGGATGTTAAGACAACATAAAGAGGAAGCTAGATAGCAGCTTTTGTATTTGTTTGCTGAATATATAGAAATGATCCTTTATAACTGCTGCGTTTTCTTTTTTTAAAGAAATTCTTCTTTCAGATTTATTTTTCTGGGAGTAAAGAACAGCATGAAAGCAAAGATTCCATTGTTTCTGGCGAGTTGCAGTTAACATGAAAGGCAGTATTTTGTAAGTATAGTTAGACCTGTCAATGGGGCTTTGGCACTTTCAATGTTGGCATTGAAAATATGTGGGAATTGCAACATAAAGAAATAGGTTCTGTTCAGCCATATCATTTCAGAAATCTTTCAACCAATAGTGCAGTAATCTGACATGAGCTATAGTTAACAGGTTGCAATTAATGACAGTAATTAAAGTAATTTTGTATAATTTCCAAGTGAAATGACATTTTAGAAGAAGAGACCTTTTTGTTATCATATACAACGTTATTAATTACATAAGCTCCTCATGAAAAATTAATTTTGTAGTCATTATGTATTAAAATTACATGATGAAAACTGAGGTAAAATCTGCTGCCGGATTCAAACTGTGTTGAAAGAGCTAGAATCCTTTTCTGTTGGACCACATAAACCACAGTTCCAAACATTGTTTTTTTCGATTTGCTGCCTCATTTTTTGAGATTTATTTTCTTTCCTGACTGTTGGATCTTCTTGTGCCACACCTTACTCCACAGCAAAGTCGGAGAAGAGATGAACTGCTCCTTGACTTCGGTTAACGTTAAGCTTTAATCAACTATGAGATGCATTAAAGCAGTTCAACATGATTCTTTCTCCTCCAATTTTAACATATGATTGGTTGTGGAGGCATCTTACCCCCTTTATTCACCTCTTCCCTTTGATCATCATCATGTGAGGAAATGCAAGTGCAAGCTTTGGTTGACCAATTCATAGTGCAGACATTAACACACTGTGCTGCTGTATCCAAGCAATGTTTGGAGTAATTTCTAATATAGGACTCTTAGGGAATTAGGAAATTAAAAGTTAAATGCCTGGATTAAAAAGAAGGGTGTGCGTATTTTGTGTTTAAATAATGATATTTCTGTTGGAATTGAATCCAGCCTTTCAAAGTGTTAAGTAAATACATGCTCTGGACATCTGAAAATGTACAGTTTTCTATTCATCATATTGTTTTAGTTGATTATAATGGTGAGTAAGAATATTTTATTTCAATAGACTAAACTGTATCTGGCTAGCAACTTATCACCAGATATATGGAAGAGGAAACAACAGCAACAACTTATAGTTACATAGTACCTTTAATGTAATAAATGTCCCAAGGCGCATCCCAAGAGCATTATGAAACAAAATATGACAATGATCCAAATAAGGAGATGACCAAAAGCTTGGTCAAAGAGGTAGGTTTTAAGGAGTGTCTTAAAGGAGGAAAGTGAGGTGGAGAAGAGGAAAGGTTTCAGGAGGATATTCCAGCACTTGGGGCTTAGGCAACTGAAGGCATGGCCACCAATGGTGGAATAATTAAAATTGGGGATGCACAAGAGGCCAGAATTAGAGGAGCTCAGATATTTTGGAGAGTTGTAGGGCTGGAGGAGATTACAAAAATAGGGAGGGGCAAGGCCATGGAAGGATTTGAAAACAAGGATGAGAATTTTAAAATCAAGATATTGCTTGACTGTGAGCCAATGTAAGTCAGCGAGCACAGGGGTGATTGGGGATTGGGACTTGGTATGAGTTAAGACATGAGCAGCAGAGTTTTGGATTACCTCAAGTTTATGGAGGATAGGATGTGGGAGACAAGCTAGGAGTACATTAGAATAGTCAAGTCTGGAGGTAAGGAGGCAAGAATGAGTGTTTTAGCAGAAGATGAGCTGAGACAGGAGTGAAGTCGGGCAATGTTATGTGGGTGGAAATAGCAGTCTTCGTGATGCTGCTAATATGTGGTCGGAAGCTCATCTCAGGGTGAAATGTGACACCATGGTTGCAAGCAAACAGGTTTAATCTCAAACTGTTGCTAGGGAGAGGGATGGAGTTAGTAGCTAGGGAGCAGAGTTTGGAGCGGGATCGAAAAGCAGTGGCTTCAGTCTTCCCAATATTTAATTGGAGGAAATTTCTGCTCATCCAATACTGGATGTCAGCTAAGCAGTCTGATAATATTGTTACGACCGAGGTGGGAGGAGTGCATTGTCTTTGTCTAGTTCCACTTCTCCACGGGTCACAACATATATTTAAATGTTTTACGCAGTTACCGATACGACCAACTATATACTCTATTTTTGTTTCAGAATAAAATCCACCAACCAGGTTTCTTTAATAAACGACTAAATTATTAATTTATTATAAAACAAGACTAATTCAATAAAGATGAAAGCATTAACACACAGGTTGAAATATGAACGTTCCCTTCTAAATTAGCCCAACACACACGCACACACAGACACCGGTTAAAAAAAAACATAAAGAAGTTTTCTCTGCGGAAATCGCTTTACAAAAAGACATAAAAATCTTTGACCAAATACTTGTTAATTCTTGAAGGAAAAAAGGACAAGATATGCGATGTACTCCGCTGGTCCTTTTAGTCTGGTGTCCAGATACTCATTGACGGCTGTCACTGGGATCATTTTTGGAGCAGTTCTCTTCAGGTGACATTGAGGATTAATTGGGCAGGCTTTTCAGGAGAAATGCAGCATCAATTTCTCCAGTCCACACACTGGATTCTCAGGGTTTCTCAAAGGGGTGGAGACGATGAGCTGGTGGCTTCCTCTTAGTAGGCTGACCCCCAACTGACTCAAAACAATGTCCAAAATGAAACCAACTCTTGACCACCATAAATCTTGAGCTGTCACTTCACTGTATACAACTCCCCTAGTCACCAAGGCTCCTGTTGTTCACTTAGCTTAAGACATGTGCCATCCAGTAAGGGTTTTTTTTAAACAAAATTTCAAGTCCATCCAGTGACATTTAATTAAAAAAACAAAGTACAACATCTATGGAATCTCTTTCGTCTTTCAAATGAATCCATTTCCACAATTTTTAAACACGAGTCCTCAAAAAATATTTTAAAAATGGAAGCACATTCACAACAAAAGAAAGGTCTCAGCCAACTTTTATCAAAATTTTTAAAACCCCTTGCCATTCAGAATTGAAGTTAATTGTGCACATTTTTAACATTGTGTAGTTAATAAAAGTACATTCGATAGTCTTAGATTCATAGTCCATGAGAAAAATATTCCTTTTGGATGGTGAATTTGTGAGTTGGTAGTATCCATTATTGGATGTTTGAGGAAGTGAATGGATTAAAATGCAAATCTTTTCAATGATAGGACAATATAGATCCCATGGACTTGTCATCTTTTTAGATTTTTTTTGATGGCTCCTCAGGGGCATCTCATTTTGTTTATATTTCTTAAAAGAATTGCTATAGGAATCAACAACGCATTCAGTTCAATTCAAATGTCCAAGTACACTAATCTGCTAGTACCAGATCAGTAAAATCTCCCCTTTGTATTATCTGAGAACCATACATCCTGAAATATGGAAGCCCCTAAATTAAACATACTGCATTAAAGAAAGGATAGGACTCACATTTTTATAGTGCCATTCACATCCTCATAACATCTCAAAATGCTTCACAGCTATTGAAGTACTTTTGGGGCTGGATTTTAAAAGCCCGCCGCCACAATCGGCAGTGGGTGGAAAAATTTGCGGCCCACACGCACGGGCACCCACACCCCCCTCCAACTGACATGGAGGGAGTGGGCTGAAAGACGCTGTAAGCGAGGTCAGGTGACAATTGATCAGGTGATGCCGCCATATTTAAATGGCAGCCAGCCCTGAATTACTTACAAAGGTGAACTCTAACCATTTTGTCTGCTGCTGCACACTGCCGAACCCAGAGAAACATCTTGACAACAACACCTCTGCTACTTTGAAAGATGTCAGAGGCGCGATCCAGGGTGGCCCCATGGTTCAGCAATGCCTCCCTGCTCAGTCTCCTGCAGGCTGTGCGGGCAAGGCGGGAGGTCCTTTTACTCAGCAATGCGAAGAAGAGGCCCTCCCGCCTGACCAAGCAAGCCAGGTTGGAGATTGCAGAGGAGGTAAGCTGCCGTGGGGTCACCCGTCCCGACTGGGTCCAGTACCGTAACAGGATGAATGATCTTATTTGCTTGGTAAAGGTAAGTGGCACTTTTTTTGGGGGCCCCTTCTGACCCGGGTTTGCCCACATAGAGTGGCACATGGATGAAGCACAGGGAGGCTGGGCGGGGAGATTGATGCCGCATGGGTGTCTGCATGTGTGAAAGAGTCAATCCCTCATTGCACCCCAGAGCATGGCACCTACATGACAGGCTGTGTCCATCTGACACACCGACTGTCACCCACCTTTTGTTGTAGCACCCCTGTTGTGCAAAACGTCATGTAGTTGTATGCCAATGTTTAACATTTGCATCCTTGTTCTTCCAGGCAAAGAATGCACACAATGCGAGGAAGTCCTCCAGGACTGGAGGAGGGGTGCCAGACCTCTGACCACTGAACCAGGCTGAGGAGGAGGCTCTTGAAATAAGTGGCGGTCATGGAGGACTTCCAATTTCAGAAGTGGAGCTTGGTTCTGGGGTGAACATTCATCTCTTTGGCAAATGCAATAATTATTCAAAACATTTCCTCTGTGGACACAATGCTGTCATATTAGTGATACGTACATCAGTGAACCTAAAACTGTGCTCTTCACATTGTATCTTGCAGTGAGACGCTCCAAGGTGGCATCGGAGGCCCCGGAGAGTGCCGGCACCTCTGAGGGGGAGATGAACTGAGAGGAAGCGGCATCCCATGACTCTCCTGCACCTTCCACCAATGCAGAGACATTCACCTCAGTGGGAATGCGTTCAGCTCTAGAGTTTAGGTCACAAGCTGGTGCGAGCACCAGACACACGCCTGAGCAGCTGGCTGAGGCTGAGACAGCTGTGGCATCTGACAGTCAGAGGACTGTGGTTGGCCAGGCCCATGCTGGGCCCAACTTTGATGATGATCCTCTGGTGTCGACAGAACAGGGCATGCTGGAAATGCAGGGAGCGGTAAGGCAACATCTGACGGAGATGCCACAGGCCATGCGCAGCCATGAGCGGACGATGGGGGAGTCCAACCATGCTATGACAGCTGCTATGTCCCTGGAAAATGAGCGCATGGCTTCCTCCATGGAGAGGATGGTGACCCTCATGGAGCGTCACATCCCACAGATGCGCGCTGACCTGCAAACCATCGCATTAGACAAGAGCTGGATGCAGCAGTGACTGGGCAAGAGAGGGACAAGGGGCCTGGAAACGGTCTCTGCACCTGGTACTTCTCAGGAGAGCAGCAAGGTTCCCACGAGCCTTGAGAGGGAGGAGGCGAGCCAGCTGTCCAT
This sequence comes from Heterodontus francisci, assembly GCF_036365525.1. Taxonomy (NCBI): domain Eukaryota; kingdom Metazoa; phylum Chordata; class Chondrichthyes; order Heterodontiformes; family Heterodontidae; genus Heterodontus; species Heterodontus francisci. Next base: position 155,656,164 of record NC_090372.1, on the reverse strand, counting down.
ATGTGGAGGCTACTTTCAGGGCGCTTCTAATGTGGAGATCGGTTCCTCAGCCCCTCCGCTGGTGAGTCCAGCTGCAGTAGCCACGATGTCAGAGGAGAGTCCTGCAGTGGTGCAGGAGGCCCTTAGGCAGCCAGGGCCCTCCAGACCTCGTGGGCCCAGAGTACGACCACAAAAGTCATTCAAAGCCAAAGGGCATCCTGATCAACAGCCTGCCTCCAGTCAAGCTGCTAGCGCACAGGTTATACAGTGAAGGAGCACCTGCAAACAGCTAAAAAAGACACAGTGACATATATGGGTTATCATGGGTGCAACATATATATTTTTTTAACTTCTCATTAAATGTGTTTGTCTAACAGGTGTCTTCTTTTTACTGTGTTAATGATGCATGCCAGCATGTGCTGACTATGTCTCCTCCTATGACATCATTGTTCTGGAGCAATGCCAATGTATGGAATAACATCATCACCATGCCAGTATGCGTGACGAATGCACTGCATGGGTGCAGTCACATGGGCAACGGCTCAGTGATCTGCTGCCAGTAATAGTGGTGACACAGATGTCACAGATACAAGAAACTGTCTACCAGATGCAGCACAGTGATGTGTGAGATGGAGAGCATATTCTGATCCTCAGGGATAGTGGAAGTGCTCAGCAATAAGGTTTTGCCGAGCATCCCTTGCTCTTTGCTCGCCCTGTCTGCGATGCCTCGATGATCTTCGTACTCCAATGCAGGAGTGCTGCTGCACCTCCTCTGTGTCCTTGTCATACGAGCTCATGTCTCCTGCTCATGTCTCTACTTTTCCTGCAAGGTCTTCCCCCTCTGTATTGCAAAGTTGTGCAGAGCACATCACACAGCAACGATGTGTACTACACTTTCTGGTGAGTATTGTAGGGCCCCACCTGATCTATCCAGGCAACGGAAGCACATCTTGTGCATGCCGATGGCCTGCTCGATGGTAGCTCGTGTTGAGCCCTGGCAGGCGTTGTATCTCTCCTCTGCATTGCTGGTGGGGTTTCTCACTGGTGTCAAAATCCCCTTTTGCAGATCCCTGGTCTCAGACTAGGCCCTGACATTGAATATCCCAAGTTCAAACCAAACCTTCAGAGGATATGCACTTAAATTATTTCCTATATGTAGACCCCAGGTATTGTTACCAAAACCACCCCCACCCCAACTGCGTGCAGTCACTCTTTACTTCCTCTCCAATTTATTTTGTGTCTAGACTTTGACCACATGCACTCCTACTGTCCAAATATGACAGGTGAGGAAGGTATATACAAGTGCTGTATTGTAGTAGCTTTGGTACTGAGTTACCACAGTGAATTGTGCAAATGAATTCAATAAATCTGGTCATTTGTGGGCTGGTACCAGGAAAAATAGTCAATTAAAACTGCCAGCTTGTCGGAAAAATCTTTACAAATGTCCCTACCTGGGTCTGATTTATATGAGCCTCTGATCCACACTCTGACGCTGTCTCTTTTTTTCTTACTAATTTTTGAGATTGGGACATTGCAGGACTGCCATTTATTTCCTATCACCAGTTGGCCCGAGAAGATGGTGGTGAGGCTCGTTCTTGAGCTGCTGTAGTCCATATGGCTAGGGTGTAATCTTTGTAGTGGTTGATACAATGGAGTGACTGCTTCAGAGGGCAGATTAAAAGTCATATACATTGGCGTGGGACGGGAATCACATACTGGTCAGGCGGGTAAGGGCGGAAGGTTTCCTTCTCTCAAGGATATTAGTGAACCAGTTGGAGTTTTATAACAATCCAATAACTTTACATCATCATTTTTACTGTTACCAGCTTTTTATTTCTATATTTTTAAAAATAGACAAAAATCTATTCCAAAAATTTATTCCAGGAGAATCAAGTATATAGAAGCTAATTTTTTGGCTGTATCCATTCTGTTATCTAACTTGCTATGAAGTAGTTCGATATTGTTGTAAGTAGTCTGGTTTGAACATGAAGAACGGAAACAAAAGTGGAGAGAGGTGGAGCATAGGACTGATGCCTCAAGGCTGGCGTTTAGTAACTGCACATATGGATGCTTTGTGCTACAAAAGGCAAAACATCCCTGAGCAATGAATTGCACCCTTTAATTGATATGCATAGGATATGAAGGTGACAGATCTTTATGGCCCTACAAGATAAAGAATTTATAGTGTTGCATACTTGCAGTGTAACTTTCCACCCTAGTGTCACACATTACTTGATTTATAGTTTGATTTATTACTGGAGCAGTGCACCTTCGTAGGTTTGATTTTTTTAAATCACTTTTCTGCCATTCTGGCTTGGTTTCATTAACACACACCAGCAGGACACAACAAAGCTTTTGGTAGTATCACAGATTCATATCATTTACAGCTACAGTGGTATGGTGGTTATCATACTGGACCAGTAATCCAGGGATAAAAACAAGAAATGCTGGAACCACTCAGCAGGTCTGGCAGCATCTGTGGAAAGAGAAGCAGAGTTAACGTTTCGGGTCAGTGACCCTTCTTCGGAACTGACAAATATTAAAAATGTCACAGGTTAGAAGCAAGTGAGGTGGGGGTGGGGCAAGCGATAACAAAGGAGAAGGTGCAGATTGGACAAGGCCACATAGCTGACCAGAAGGTCATGGAGCAAAGGCAAACAATATGTTAATGGTGTGTTGAAAGACAAAGCATTAGTACAGAATAGGTGTTAACGGATTGAATATTGAACAGCAGCAAGTGCAAACATGAAAAAAAACAGTGGGTAAGCAAACTGAACAAACTAAGATGAAATGAAATAAATACAAATAGAAGGTTGTAAAAAATGTAAAAAAGAAAAAAAGAAGAAAAAAGAAAAAACAACTAAAAATGAAAGTAAAATGGGGAGCTGTCATGCTCTGAAATTATTGAACTCAATGTTCAGTCCAGCAGGCTGTAGTGTGCCTAATCGGTAGATGAGATGCTGTTCCTCGAGCTTGCGTTGATGTTCACTGGAACACTGCAGCAAGCCCAGGATAGAGATGTGAGCATGGGAGCAGGGGGGAGTGTTGAAATGGCAAGCAACCGGAAGCTCAGGGTCCTGCTTGCGGACCGAGCGGAGGTGTTCTGCAAAACGGTCACCCAGTCTGCGATTGGTCTCCCCAATGTAGAGGAGACCACATTGTGAGCAGCGAATACAGTATACTACATTGAAAGAAGTACAAGTAAATCACTGCTTCACCTGAAAGGAGTGTTTGAGGAGAGAGGAGGTAAATGGGCAGGTATTACACCTCCTGCGATTGCAGGGGAAGGTGCCATGGAATGGGGACGAGGTGGTGGGAGTAATGGAGGAGTGGACCAGGGTGTCGTGGAGGGAACGATCCCTTCGGAATGCTGACAGGGGAAGGGAGGGGAAGATGCGTTTGGTCGTGGCATCACGCTGGAGGTGGCGGAAATGGTGGATCCTTTGGATATGGAGGCTGATGGGGTGGAAAGTGAGGACAAGGGGAACCCTGTCACGGTTCTGGGAGGGAGGGGAAGGGTTGAGGGCAGAGGTACAGGAAATGGGCCGGACACAGTTGAGGGCCCTGTCAACAACAGTGTGGGGGAATCCTCGGTTGAGGAAAAAGGAAGTCATATCAGAAGCACCGTCATGGAAGGTAGCATCATCAGAGCAGATGTGTCGAAGACGGAGAAACTGGGAGAATGGAATGGAGTCCTTACAGGACATAGGGTGTGAAGAAGTGTAGTCAAGGTAGCTGTGGGAGTCGGTGGGCTTATAATGGATATTAGTATACAACCTATCCCCAGAGATGGAGACAGAGAAGTCGAGGAAGCGAAGGGAAGTGTCAGAGATGGACCGTGTAAAGGTGAGAGAAGGGTGGAAATTGGAAGCAAAGTTGATAAAGTTTTCCAGTTTGGGGCGGGAGCAGGAAACGGCACCGATACAGTCATCAATGTACCGGAAAAAAAGTTGTGGGAGGGGGCCTGAGTAGGACTGGAACAAAGAATGCTCGACATATCCCACAAAAAGACAGGCATAACTAGGACCCATGCGGGTACCCATAGTGACACCTTTTACTTGAAGAAAGTGCGTGGAGTTGAAGGAGAAGTTGTTCAATGTGAGACCAAGTTCAGCCAGGCGGAGGAGGGCGGTGGTGGATGGGGACTGGTTGGGCCTCTGTTCCAGGAAGAAGCGGAGAGCCCTCAAACCATCCTGGTGGGGGATGGAGATGTAGAGCGATTAGACGTCCATAGTGAAGAGGAGGCTGTTGGGACCAGGAAACTGGAAATTGTCAAAATGACGTAGGGCGTTAGAAGAGCCATGGATGTAGGTGGGAAGAGACTCGACCAGCGGAGAAAAGATAGAGTCAAGATAGGAAGCAATAAGTTCAGTGGGGCAGGAGCAGGCTGACACAATGGGTCTGCCGGGACAGTCCCGTTTGTGGATTTTGGGAAGGAGGTAGAAGCAGTAATCCAGGGAACTGGACCAATAATCTGGAGATGTTAATTCAAATCCCAACATGGCAGTTTGTGAATTTGAATACAGTTAATTAAATAAATCTATAATAAACAGCTGGTATCAGTAACAAAGCTATCGGATTGTTGTTAAATCCCAACTGGTTCATTAATGCCCTTTAGGGAAAGAAATCTGCCATCCTTACCTAGTCTGGCCTATATGTGCCTCCAGCATCACTGGAGATTGACTGTTAAATAGCCTAGCAAACCCACTTAGTTCTATCAAACTGTCTTCAGCTGCTTCATCGTAAGGGGCTAATGTTTGCACAATGGCTACCCAAGCAGTCTGTGCCTGCATACAGCAAGACCTAGACAACGTTCAGGTTTGGGCTGCTAAATGGCAAGTAACATTCATGCCAGGCAATGACCATCTCCACTTCTCCTTGACATTCAATAGCATTACTATTGTCAAATTTTCCAACCTCAACAGCCTGGGGTTCACCATTGACCAGAAACTTAACTGGACAGGTCACATATATACTGTGGCTAGAAGGGCAGGTCAGAGGTTGGGTATTCTGTGATGAGTGACTCGCCTCCTGACTCCCCAAAGCCTTTCCACCACCAACAAAGCACAAGTCAGGAGTGTGATGGAATACTCACCACTTGCCTGGTTGATTGCAGCTCCAACAACACTCAAACAGCTCAGCACCAGCCGCCATGTTCGGCATTCATTCCTTCCACCAACGGCACAATGTGCATATCAGGAACAAATACACCAAGATTGAAAAATCATTTGCTTTAAACCAACAGACACAGCCAGATGTCAGAGAAAGACTCCAAACAGGGGCATTCACTCTCTGATACCCCCGGCTGTTCATTACACCCCACTCACTGAAACCATGTCCATGCTATCCAATGCCCTTTTCTCTCCAATGCCACGATCCTCGGCTCTCTGAAACCACACCCACCCTCCCTGATGCACCCCGATAACCCCAGCTCTCAGATTCCCGCCCCCACTCTCCCAAACCCGAATTCTGATATCCCACTACTAGTCCAGTACAAGATGCACTACAACAACTCACCAAAACTTCTTTGGCAACATCTCCCCAACCTGAGACCAAGAAGGACAAAGGCAACAGGCGTGTGGAAACACTACCACCTCCAAATTCCCTTCTAAGTCTTGGAAATATATCGCTGTTCCTTCTTTGTCACTGATTCAAATCTGTGTCTACTTCCTGCTGTGGGAGTACCTTCACCACAAGGATTTGCAGCGGTTCAAGAAGTAGGCCGAAGAATGTACAGCATGCATAATTTTGCTTTTAAAATGTATCTTGTTTTGTACAAGAAAAATTCAGAATACCCTAACTGTTTCTAAAATAGTTTCTTGGAGGGTTTCATATGCAGTAATTTCCTTTAATATGCAGGAAAGGTGAGGCTTACAAATAGCAAATCAGTAAATGATAGTATTGCTTTCAATCATTTAAAAACTCTGTCAGTTACAGGTGTAAATACATGCTGGAGCCATATTGTGCAACCAGAAGAATCTCCCCATCTGAACACTGGAGTGCTGACTTGGGTTGCAGTAGAGTGCTAAAGTGGAAGTTTCATGACTGAGGAGGTTCAGTGAGGAGGGAGCGAGGAGCTCCATTCATTTCCTCCCTGTCCTCACAGTGAAGGGAGCCGAGAGTTTCCAAAGAGCACAGCTGACTGGTGAGTAAGTCCTGGTGGGTATTTTTCAAACTGGATTGAATTGTAAGTCATTGTTTTAGCAAGACTTAGTTGTTTTTTTAAATAGTTTAGTTTAGTTTAGTTTAGAGATACAGCACTGAAACAGGCCCTTCGGCCCACCGAGTCTGTGCCGACCATCAACCACCCATTTATACTAATCCTACACTAATTCCATATCCCTACCACATCCCCACCTGTCCCCTATATTTCCCTACCATCTACCAATACTAGGGGCAATTTATAATGCCCAATTTACCTATCAACCTGCACGTCTTTGGCATGTGGGAGGAAACCGGAGCACCCGGAGGAAACCCACGCAGACACAGGGAGAACTTGCAAACTCCACACAGGCAGTACCCAGAATTGAACCTCGGTCGCTGGAGCTGTGAAGCTGCAGTGCTAACCACTGCGCCACTGTGCCGCCCTTATCTGCAGATGAGTAAAGGTTTGAGACTCGGTAACACTTTAAATAGCAAGGCTTTTCTCCCAGTTCCACTCTATTAATATATATTTCACTTATAATGGTAGAAAACCACTTTCCCGTCTCGAATAGGTGAATGTTAAGTCGAATTAAAAAATTCTCTTTTCAGCTGCTCTTTCAAGTGCCAGATGTTTTGATTCAACAAGGAGTTGGAATATGGAAATATTCGTGTTTCTGACATGCAACTTCTTAATGCCCTGCTTCTGTAAATGGCATTTACAAGGACAATGTCCCTGTAGTTTCTGTTTCTGAATAAACAGAAGAGTGTTTCCAGCTGCTCTGCTGTGGTCTGATCACTCTCCTGAATGGCTGTTGGCTGAAACAGCCTACGTCTTTCATAATTTTCAACAAATCCTGTCGGAATTTTACCCCAAGAAACGCATACAAGAATGGGTTCAGGCAAGAATGCAGGAAGGCTATACTCTCTGTGATCTGGGTGGCGATGTCCACATTCTTAAGGGTTTTGTAGTCCGTTATTGTAATGTTGACGGCGTCCATAGCTTTCACTATCATGATGCTGTTGTATGGTAATTGTGAAAGGACAAAAACGCTTACCACTGTTCCTATCACCTTTATAGCTCTGTGCTTTTGAAAGTTTTTAGCCTGGAGCAGCTTCCAAATGATCATGGAGTAGCAGAATATCATAACAGCAAGAGGCAGAAAAAACCCAACCGTCACCTGCACAGCAAACCCTGCTGCTTTCAGGATCTTTCCTGGATAGACTGTTAAGCAACTTTTTGGGGCTTCATCTTTTACACCATAGCAAAACTCTGGGAGAGACAACACAATTGCAATTACCCAAACAATTAGTGAGATTAATTTGCTGTGAAGAAGCATTTTGTTTTTTGAAGCACGTGCCTTTATTGCTTTAACAATAACAATGTATCGGTCAATGCTGATGCAGGTCAGCAATAACATGCAGCTGAAGAAGTTTATTTTATAAAGACCCCTAACCATTTTGCACAGAAAGGTTCCAAATATCCATCCCAACTTTGCATCTAGTGCCCAGAATGGTAGAGTGCTGAGGAAAAGGAGGTCGGCAATGGCCAAGTTTAGGAGATAAACATCTGTCATGGTTCTCATTCTCTTGTAGAAAGCATATAGCACTACTACCAAAATATTCCCTGCAAAGCCTGACAGAAACACAATGATATAGAAAGGTGGAATAAAATATTGAGCAAATTGTCTAACTTCTGATCTCCTGCACATTCCACTTGATTCTTCATCATAGTCGAGATAGCCTGAATACTCCAGGTTGTAGTCACTAACTGTTGTGAGTGTAAATTCTTGGTTGTTGTCATCTCCAAGGATTGCCATAACTGGGACCTCACTGGTTACTGTCTCCATCCAATTTCAGTACTGAGAAATATCCTAAAACATTATGAAGTCCAACTGGCAGGAGAGTTTATTAATTTGGATGGGGTTATCACAGTCCAGATGTAATGTATACTTGGGTCTTGAAGGAGAGCAAAACTAAGTCCCAGTGAGTTTCACCTTTAAAAATGATGCCAGCACCTGCCGAGGCATCTGCTGACGCTGCACTCCCTGCCTCCGGGCTCGATACTGGCCACGCAATTGGTCGGGCATTATGCCTCATTAAGCTTAATTGCCACTGCCGTTGCAGCGTGTGCGACCAGCCGCTCATTCCCCCGATGTCCCTGGGGCCCGTTTTCTTCTAAAGTTGTAAATTTAAAGGGTTTAGTCATGGCAGGAGAGCTTAAAGCCGTGGCTTGCTCCTCTTGCTGCATGTGGGAATCCAGGAACATTTCCAGTCCCCGGCACCAACATGTGTGCAGGAGGTGTGTCCAGCTGCAGCTCCTGGAAGCTCGGGTTTCAGAGCTGGAACGGCGGCTGGAAACACTGTGGAGCATCCGCGAGTCTGAGAGCATTGTGGATAGCACGTATAGAGAGGTGGTCACACCGCAGCTGAAGGGACTTGAGGAAGGAAGGGAATGGGTGACCACCAGGCAGCCCAAGAGAAACAGGCAGGTAGTTCATGAGTCCCCTGGAGTCCCGCTTGCAAATCGTTATTCCATTTTAGAGGCTGATGAGGCTGGTTCCTCCAGGGAATATGGACAGAGCCAAGCTTCTGGCACCGCAAGCAGCCTGTCTGTACAGGAAGGGGGAAAGAGAGGAAGAGCAATAGTAATAGGGGATTCTATAGTCAGGGGAACAGATAGGCGCTACTGTGGCCATCAACGTGACTCCAGGATGATGTGTTGCCTCCCTGGTGCCAGGGTCTGGGATGTCACTGAACAGCTGCAGGGCATCCTGAAGGGGGAGGGTGATGAGGCAGAGGTCATGGTACATGTTGGTACCAATGACATAGGTAGAAAGAGGGATGAGGTCTTGCATCAAGAATTCAGGGAGTTAGGCAGTAGACTAAAAAGCAGGACTTCTCGAGTTGTAATCTCTGGATTACTCCCAGTGCCACGTGCTAGCGAGTATAGAAATAGGAGAATAGCACAGATGAACGCGTGGCTTAAGAATTGGTGCAGGAGGGAGGGTTTTAGATTCCTGGACCATTGGGACCATTTCTGGGGAAGGTGGGACCCATACAAGCGGGACGGTCTACATCTGAACCACAGGGGGACTAACATTCTTGCTGGCGGCTTTGCTAGTGCTGTTGGGAGGAGTTTAAACTAATTTGGCAGGGGGAGGGGTTGCAGACTCCTAGCAGAATAGGGACACAGCTAAACACAGGAAAGCGAACAAATCAGAGGGAATGCAGCGGAAGTAAGTTTCAAGGGAGTAAGACCAGGATGGAAGGCCTCTACTTTAATGTCAGGAGTATTGCAGGTAAAACGGATGAGTTAAGGGCAAGGATTGACACGTGGAATTGTGATATAGTAGCCATCACGGAGACATGGTTGAGGGAGGGGCAGGATTGGCAGCTCAATATCCCGGGATATAGAATCTTCAGGCGAGACAGAGGAGGGGGTAAAAGAGGAGGGGGCATTGCAATATTAGTTAAGGAGTCAGTTACTGCAGGAAGGAGAGATGATATCTTGGAGGGGGCATCAAATGAAGCTTTATGGGTAGAGTTTAGGAATAAAAAAGGGACAGCTGCATTGCTAGGTATTTATTATAGACCCCCAGGTAGTCAGTGGGAAATTGAGGAGCAAATATGTGCGCAATTTGCAGAGGTGTGTAAAAATAATAGGGTAATTATATTAGGTGATTTCAACTTTCCCAACATTAATTGGGATAGTCATCGTGTTAAGGGCTTAGATGGAGTGGAGTTCTTAAAATGTATACTGGTGAACTTTTTAGCTCAATATGTAGAGGATCCAACAAGGGAGGGTGCAGTGCTGGACCTAATTCTGGGGAATGAAGCCGGACAGGTGGTTGATGTGTTGGTGGGGGAGCATTTTGGTGATAGTGACCACAACGTGGTACAATTTAAGCTTGTTATGGAGAGAGAAATAGACAAGTTGCAAAAAAAGGTTTTGGATTGGGGGAGAGCGAATTTTAGTAAAATAAGGCAGGATCTGGCCAAGGTAGACTGGAAAGAGTTACTTGTCGGGAAATCTACAGAAGAGCAGTGGGGGGCATTTAAAAAGGAAATGGGGAGGGTACAGGCCCAACATGTTCCCTCTAGGGTAATAGGTAGGAGCAGCAAGCCCAGAGAACCATGGATGACCAGAAACATTCAGGGTACGATGAGAAGGAAAAGAGAGGCTTTTAGCAAATACAAGGAGAGCAAATCAATGGAAGCATTAGTGGAGTACAGAAAGTGTCGGATGGAGCTTAAGAAAGCAATTAGGAGAGCAAAGAGGGGACATGAGAAAGCTCTGGCTGTTAAAAGTAGGGAAAATCCCAAGATATTCTATAAGTATATCAATGGGATGAGGATAACCAGGGAAAGAGTAGGACCCATTAGGGACCAAGGGGGAAATTTGTGGATGGAGCCAGAGGACATTGGTTGGGTGTTGAACGAATACTTCACATCTGTCTTCACCCAAGAGAATGAGGATGTAGATATGGAACTTAGAGAGAGAGACTGTGAGGTTTTTGAGTAAATTGTCATCGGGAGTGACACGGTATTGGAGGTTTTAGCAGGCTTAAAAGTGGACAAATCTCCAGGTCCGGACGATTTGTGTCCCAGGATGCTGTGGGAGGCGAGGGTGGAGATTGCAGGGGCTCTGACTCTAATTTTTAATTCCTCTCTGGCCACGGGAGAGGTGCCAGAGGACTGGAGAACAGCTAATGTGGTCCCACTGTTTAAGAAAGGTTGTAGAGATAAGCCCGGGAACTACAGACCAGTGAGTAGGGAAACTATTGGAGAAAATTCTGAAGGAGAGAATCCATCTCCACTTGGAGAGGCAAAATTTGATTAGGAATAGTCAGCATGGCTTTGTCAGAGGGAGGTCATGCCTAACAAATTTGATTGAATTTTTTGAGCATGTGACCAGGTGTGTAGATGAGGGTAGTGCAGTTGATGTAGTTGACATGGATTTCAGCAAAGCCTTTGACAAGGTCCCACATGGGAGACTTATCAAGAAAGCAAATGCACATGGGATACAGGGTAACTTGATAAGGTGGATTCAAAATTGGCTTAGCTGTAGGAGACAGAGAGTGATGACAGACGGCTATTTTAGTGACTGGAAGCCAGTGTCCAGTGGCGTACCGCAGGGATCTGTGCTGCGTCCCCTATTGTTTTTCATTTATATAAACGACATAGATGACTATGTGGGGGGTAGGATCAGTAAGCTCGCGGATGACACAAAGATTGGCCGAGTGGTTAACAGTGAGGTGGAGTATCTTCGGTTACAGGAAGATATAGACGGGATGGTCAAATGGGCAGAAAAGTGGCAGATGGAATTTAACCCTGAAAAGTGTGAGGTGATGCACTTTGGAAGGAGTAATGTGACACGGAAGTATTCAATGAATGGCCTGACACTGGGAAGTTCCGAGGAACAAAGGGACCTTGGCGTGTTTGTCCATAGATCTCTGAAGGCAGAAGGGCAGGTTAATAGGGTGGTGAAAAAGGCATATGGGACACTTGCCTTTATCAATCGAGGCATAGATTACAAAAGCCGGGAAGGTCATGTTGGAATTGTACAGAACTTTGGTAAGGCCACAGCTGGGGTACTGTGTGCAATTCTGGTCGCCACATTATAGGAAGGATGTGACTGCATTGGAGGGGGTGCAGAGGCGATTCACCAGGATGTTGCCTGGAATGGAACATTTAAGCTATGAAGGGAGGTTGGATAGGCTTGGGTTGTTTTCGCTGGAGCAGAGAAGACTGAGGGGTGACCTGATTGAGGTGTACAAGATTATGAGGGGCATGGACAGGTTGGATAGGGAGCAGCTGTTCCCCTTAGTTGAAGGGTCACAAGTTTAAGGTGAGGGGTGGGAGGTTTAAGGGGGATTTGAGGAAGAACTTTTTTACCCAAATGGTGGTGATGGTCTGGAATGCCCTGCCTGGGAGGGTGGTAGAGGCAGGTTGCCTCACATCCTTTAAAAAGTACCTGGATGAGCACTTGGCACGTCATAATATTCAAGGCTATGCGCCAAGTGCTGGCAAGTGGGATTAGGTAGACAGGTCAGGTGTCTTTAATGCATCGGTGCAGACCTGATGGGCCGAAGGGCCTCTTCTGCACTCTATTATTCTGTGATTCTGTGATAATGGTTCTGGGAATACTGTGAACTCAAGGTTAAAGCTTCTCACATAGACACAGGCATCTAACAGTAAACATTGGGATAAGATTTTCAACTTTTTGGCTGGAGGTAAAACTGCCATTGCCGGTCATAGAAAGGACCTGATTTTCATTTGAAATCGATGGAGCAGTAATGAGCAGAATTTGTAGTAAATTAGTTGGAACAGTGGTCAGAAAATATACAACTATGAAACAGTCATGTCATACAGTCATATTTAGATAATCCCATCTGTCAACATAGTTTCATAGATTGTGATGAAATGATATGCCTTTGGTGCTGGAGCCGCCTGTATTTATGTGAAGCAAATATGTGTGATTGACAGCCCTGATACTTCAATGTCTAAAAGACATTAGAAATGATGCAACCAGAAGGGTCAGCAAAATAATTCTATCTTGTGCCAGCTGGTCAGATTCTGGCTTTCTGATGGTGGGACTGACAGATATGAGAAAGTGAATCTTTAATTGTCTTAACTCTTGAGTGAAAGGATGTTATTGAAAGTGGCTGATTTAGTTCTCTTTCAAAGATTTCAGAAAAAGATACAGGTGTGTCCATTACTATTAAAACACTTCAGTGATGTGTTTATAAACTTGCATCTTACAGTAATCTCAGGAAAGTGATTACAGTAAAAATTGTACAGTATTCATATCTCGTTGTCACACATAAAGGAAGTGCAATGATACAACATTTACAGACTACTCTGAAGAGTTACAAAAAACAAACTTTGTCTCTAAAAAATGAACTGTTATTTTTAAAAAGTGAACAATGGTCCGAAATGGCCACCAAAGAAAAAGGGGATTCGCCTTTTGTGTATTCAAACAGCCTGACAAAGACAAAAGACAAATCTTCAAAGCCAAAAGCCGTTAATGAAACCCATTGTACACCTATCCTAAAAACATTCCAGAATTGAATGTCTTCTTCTAAAACAAAGGAGGTATGAAGTACCATGCCCTGAGGCAATGTGTGATCACCATGGGGAAGAAATCAGAGTATCTGCTAACAGGAGGTGAGAGGTGACATAGTTTTACCTTGAAACAAAGACAGCCAGAGAGAGAGAGAGAGTGAGAGAGACTGACCAAGAAGGTGAAGGTACATGTAGCAGCTGGCATTCCAGAAAGCCAGAAAGCACATGCCCTGCTGAAAAAACCTACATTATACAGCAGAGAGAGAGCTGGAAGTGACCCACCATCTTCAACAGAATCTTCAATCATCTCAGGCCTGCAACTATCTCAAACTTGAGTCTGTTATGATCAGTTGAGAAAAGTATCTAGGGGTCCCTTTCAGCCTTCACCTTACTGTAATAGGATTTAATTTTAAACACACCATGTTTTGAGCTCCCCCTTGGTGAATCCTTGTTGATCGTTTTCTAATTGTAAGGCAAAGAAATGAGCACAAACAGGCTTTCTTATGTTTAAAGAAGAAAAGTGAAATTTATTAAAACTTAAACTTAAACTCCAATTCATTTAATGCCTACAGATACATGACGCTCCCCACGCTAGCATGCATCTGTGATATGCACATGCAAATAGACACAGGAAAGAGCAGAAGAAAAATAAAGTGGAGAGGTTTGAGGCAATCTTTGAAGAGGGATTTTTGTTACTGTGGTTTGAGCTCGCTGTAGTCCTTGCTTGTAGGTAGATCTTGCTTTTCGTTGGGGCCCAGTATTCTTCTTAAACCTTGTTAAATGTAGGAGACTTTTCTCTCTTGGGGTTCCTGTGTCTTCAATGGATTCCAAAGCTGCGGAGAAAGAAATAGGAGCAGACAGGAGGAGCTGTGGCGAGCCAGCCACAAGAGGTCTTTTCAGTCCAGGAGCAAACAGCTTTCTGAGTTCAAATTCTCTGTGGCCAATTTAAAACTTTCAGTTCAAAACTCTGCTACAGCCAGTTAGTCATGTGACTAAACTGGTCTACCATGTCTTCTGTGTATTGGGGAGCAGGTTCCTTTGCTCCAACACTGTCTGCTAGTATGCAAAAATGTCTTTCCAGCGAGGGGCCTGGGAATTACTTGTGATAGGACCTCTTTTCTTCCCAGCAACATTTTTAAGTTTAATGTCCATGTGGTGAAATTAATGTGCCTCATTTTTGGCAGGTGGGGGCCTGCATTATAAGTCTCAAGAGAATTCAACAGGTTTATTGTAACCCTTCACCCCCACTAAAATCACCTACCTCTTTCCCTTCTCTGTCTGTTTCTTCCTCTCTGTGTGTGTGTGCACATGCACGAGCGAATGCATGAGTGAGTGAGCTTGTGACAATTTCAGGATAAGGCGTATTGATCAATAAACAATTGACTTTCTGTTTTTAAAACCTACAAGAAAACCTGTTGCTATCTGTTTATTAGAAAAATAAAACCCCAAGGGGCTAAACTCTAATACAAATACACTTGCTGTATTCAGGTGGGGAGTTGAACAATAGGGAACCACCCATGTCACACCACTTGGTCGTAACAAATTTGGGACTCAAAGCCAGCATCTGAACCGTCAGAGAAATGAGAGATTTGGAAAATGAGAGGCAAACTGACCTTTAAAATTGTGGAAAAATAAACGAACAGGTTTTCTTGTATTCTTCTGTTTTTTCTCTATGGTGCTAGAAACAAAAGAAATGGCCTCATTTAATGCTAAGGAGTTTGTAGTGTAGGGAGAGATATCCCATGATAAGTTAAACAAATTAAGTGTTGAAGATTGAAAAAGCTTAGCTACAGAGGTGGGAATCACTTTCAGACAAAAAGCAAAGAAAGCTGAACTGGTGAAAAGTCTAGTCAACCATTTTAAACTTAACCGGCACTATAAGAAGAAAGATAATAATCAGAGTCTGAAAAAATAATTCTAGTTAGAATACAGTTGCAGTTGAAAAGGGAAGAACTGCAATTTCAAAAGGAAAAGAAAGGAAAGGAATTTCAGCTTCAAAAGGTGAAAGAGGAAAGAGAGTTTCAGAAGAAAAAATAGAAAGGGAGATGCAAAGAGAGGAAGCAGCAAGATGGTTTGAGTTAGAGACTGCAAACCCAAAATGAAAATGCTGCTGGTCTCTCAAAACTTACCCCAATTCAGAGCAAAACTTTGATGTGCTGAGACACTAAAGACTAGTGCCAAACTTTAATGAGGAGGAGGTTGAGTCCTATTTATATCATTTGAGAAAATAGCTACCAGGCTAAAATGGCCACAAGAATTTTGGACTCTCCTCTTACAAGGTGAGTTTGTGGGTAGGGCTCGTGAGGTTTTTTTCCCCCCTATTATCAGAAGAAAGTTCTTCTGATTATGAACAAACTAAAACTGCAATTCTAAATGCATATGAGCTGGTACCAGTGGTATGTAGACAGAGATTCCGTCATACCCAGAAAAGACCTGCACAGACTTACATTGAATTCGAAAAAATCAAACATATGGCGTTTGATTGCTAGACACAGTTTCCCAAGCTAGAACCCTCATGTGAAAATTTGAGAGAAGTGATGTTGGTGGAAGAGTTTAAAAATAGCATCAGTGTCTCAGAGGACATGGGGCAGATTAGGGAAACATCTATCTCTGAAGTAAAAGGTAAAGGGAAGTTTACATACCCTAAAGTGAACCACACTCGTGAAAATCACAAGAGAACTAAAAGTGAGGTCAGCATGGATCTACCCACAGAAAGGTGCACGCAATCATGTTCCAAACCCAAAACTAATCAAACACATAAATGTGTATCATGGTGTGACCCTAAATTGTTTTACTGTTTCTTTTTTCCCTCTTTCTAAACCCCCAAAAAACAAACAACATAAAAATAAAGTCCAAGGAATTTCATTTTTCCCTTTTGGGGGAGGTGTCAAGCACATCTGCAGTGCAATGATATAACATTGATGGACTAACTCTTGAGAGTTTTGAAAAATGAAATTTATCTTTAAAAAATGAAACTTTATTTTTAAAAAGTGAACAATGGTCCAAAATTGCAACTGAAGAAAAAAAGGGATTAGCCTTTTGTGTATTCAAACAGTCTGACAAAGACAAAGGAAAAATCTTCAAAGCTAAAAGGTGTTAATGAAACCCATCTTACGCCTATCCTAAAAGAAAATCCAGAATTGAATGTTTTCTTCTAAAACAAAGGAGGTGTGAAATAGCCATGTCCTGGGGCATTGTGTGATCACCATGGGTTGAAAGCAGAGTGTCTTTTAACAGAAGGAGAGATGTGACACAGTTTTACCTTAAAACAAAGACAGCCAGAGAGAGAGAGAGAGAGAGACAGACCCAGAAGGTGAAGCTACTTGTAACAGCTGGCATTACAGCAAGTCAGAAAGCCAGAAAGCACATGCCCTGCTGAAAAAATCTGACATCTACATCATACAGCAGAGAGAGAGCTGGAAGTGACCCACCATCTTCAACAGAACCTTCAATCAAGAGAGAAATCTACAATCATCTCAGGCCTGCAACTATCTAGAACTTGAGTCTCAAGATAATTCAACAGGTTTATTGTAACCCTTCTCCCCCACTAAAACCACCTACCTCTTTCCCTTCTCTATCTGTTTTTTTCTTGTGTGTGTGGGGTGTGTGGGGTGTGTGGGGTTTTTTTTGTGAACACGCACAAGCGAATGCGCAAGTGAATGAGTTTGTGACAATTTCGGGATAAGGCTTATTGATCAATAAACAATTGACTTTCTGCTTTTAAAACCTACAAGAAAACCTGTTGCCATCTATTAGAAAAATAAAACCCCAAAGGGCTAAACTCTTAATACAAGTACACTTGCTGTATTCAGGTGGGGAGTTGAACAGTAGGGAACCACCCATGTCACACCACGTGGCCGTAACATCATGCACTTGTTAGCTTCCAAAATAGACTTAGACTTTATTTCTTTGCATATATCATTCAGACTAATTAAAACCCATTCTAACTAGCGACAAATATGCATTTGCTGTAAGGGATTGAATTTCCATTGGCATTCTCCCGACTTCAGGGAAAGGTCTGAGAAGGAGCATAAATATGTATAATATATTTCTTCCTTGCCTGCAGCATGATGTATGGCCCTTGTGTTACAGCAAATTGGCTCCATAAATGAGAAGGTTGGGGTTAACAACAGGTATGCGTCCGTCAAAGGTCCAACAGCTGGCTTTTCAAGTCTACAAACTTCCAAGTACTGCAAGATTTCAACTATTGATACAATTTTACTGTTGACATTTCCCATTTGAGTTTAACTGCTTTAAGTTGCTGGCGCTGTTAGCAACAGGCTCCTCCAGGACCACCAGGAAGAGAGCACTCCTTTCCCTGACCAGACATGTAAGGAATTCAAACAGAAAGAGGACTTGGGAATTCCCTTTCCACCCTAAAAATGTGCAGACAGTTCAAGCCTGCACTGCTTCAAATGCAAGAGTGAGCCACAATGGAGTCTATGTTATAACTGAACACTGCCTTCCATCCCCAAACCCAGCCCTGCACCCCCCAAAACCCTTCATTTATGAAGCCCTTCAGCAAAAGGCAATGTTTGACCACTGTGAACTTTACTGCAAGTTTGCTCCAGTAGCAGCCTACAGCAACAAAGCAAAAGTAAACTTCGTGGTAAAGTTTTGTCTTCAAAGCTGAAGTTTGATTGCTGGAGTTTACTTAGTGCATTCGTGTACTTGCATGATGTAGCTGTATTGGGTTAGTGTCATGTTGCAGGTTATTTAGAGGGAAAAATGAACAGCCCTTGTGAATAAACTGCCTGTGTTCATATGATCATTATTTGACTTCAAATTCAACTTAGTCCTACTCCACAAGTTCAAGATCCAGAGGGTCCCCATGTTATCCAAATCTGCATGGCCGTTGTGATGTGCCAGGGCTGCATGCCTTTAATGTTTCAGCACAGCTTCTACATCAATTGAATTTAAATAACATTTAATGAATAAAATTAATACTTATTGTTATTGCTGTACTTTTTTTATAGGTTTAGGTACTGTGTTTTGAAATAGTTTGATCTATGACTTTTCTTTGAATTTCATTTAGCACAAAAGTTGTTATTTACTATAAAGTGAGATATAATTGGTACCAAATGTTAAATTCCTTCCTGTGAGTCATGGCAGTAGTCTTAGTGTCTGCTGGCTGGTTTAATTTGCTGATTCCTCAAGATTCATTCTGGCATTTTAAATGTTTTAATCTCAGTATAAAATAAATTAAATTATGAGGGACAGCAGCCACTGGTAACAAAATAAAAGCTGAATTATTATCACTGCTAGGAGATGGGCTATTACCAGTCATCTTAAAAGCACTTAGTTTATTTTCCTCATTTTGTTAATCTTAACGAAAACATAGATGCAAGGAGTGTAATATTGGGAAGAAGCACTTTTGGGTTATTCGGTCCTGTTTAGTGCCACTCTGAATATTCCTACTCCTCATAAAAGGAGTAATAGAGTTATTGGAAAGGAACAAAAATACCAAATTTTGGTTGTGATGTTTTATTGAGGTCATCTATGATGAGCATGCATGGTATCTACAGTTACAGAGTCAATTCTTTTCAAGGTCTAGAATTAGCAGCTACAGATCTAAGCCAGTTCGAAATGGCTAAGAACTGGCACAACACCTGCTTGAAAGATCAAATACCAATTGCAGTTAATTTAAATACTTAATCATATAACATTAGGTGCAGAAAGATTGGTCTAAGGAGGACAGTGGTGGAGGGAGAGGAAAACTGTGGCAGTTAAATTTAAAGAGATGGGAATTAATACATCTGAAGTCTTGCCTGCCCTTCTTGCACTAGGTATTTCAACATCCATATTTTAGATTACTTTCATGGGTGAGTCTTAGCCCCCTAGACCTCTTCAAAATTGAAAAAATAAGAGATTTGTGGGCGTAAAGACTAGAAATTTAGACAATTCAGTCTAGAAAGGAATTTTGCCTTGAATTTAGAGCCAACAGTGGCAGCGGCACGAGTAGGAAGGCAAATGGTATGTTAGCCTTTATTGCAAGAGGATTTGAGTACAGGAGCAAGGAAGTCCTGCTTCAATTGTATAGAGCATTGGTGAGGCTGCACCTGGAATATTGTGTGCAGTGCTGGTCTCCTTGGCTGAGGAAGGATATACTTGCCATAGAGGAACTGCAGTGGAGTTTCACCAGACTGATTCCTGGGATGATGGGATTGTCCTATGAGGAGAGATTGAGGAGGCCGGGCCTGTATTCTCTAGAGTTTAGAAGAAAGAGAGGCAATCTCGTAGAAACTTACAAAATTCTTAAAGGGATAGACAGGGTAGATGCAGTAAGGATGTTTCCCCTGGCTGTGGGGTCCAGAACCATGGGACACAATCTCAGAATAAAGGGCAAGCCATTTAGGACTGAGATGAGGAGGAACTCCTTTACTCAGAGGGTGGTGAATCTTTGGAATTCTCGGCCCCAGAGGCTGGTGGAAACTCAATCATTGAGTAAGTTCAAGACAGAGATCGTTAGATTTCTAGTTGCCAATGACATCAAGGGATATGGGGATAGTGTGGGAATATGGCGTTGAGTTAGACGATCAACCATGATCTAGAATTGCAGAGCAGACTTGAAGGGCTGAATGGCCTACTCCTGCTCTTAAGTTTCTATGAGCGAAATGTGGCTGGCCGACTGCATAATCAAGGTCAGCCAGCCAATTAAGGAAAGGGAGGCAATCAAACCCCAGAGGCAGGAAATGAGGCGCCGATGGCAGTGTCATCTGACTCAACAGCAGGTGCTGGCACCATGTTTGAAGGACTGCCAATTCTGAATTCACTGCTGCCTGGTTTAAAGGAGTGCCTTCCTGAGTGCTCTGAAGAACACTGCTGCTGCTTCTGCTGCCTCTGCCCCATGATAGGCAAGGAGCTGAATGCGAGCCTGCAGTGACCATGGCCGATAGAAGACATTGGGTGGCCCCACAATTCAGCAATGCTTCCTTGCATGTTCTTCTGCAGGCTGCAAGGGAAAGGCAGGAGGTCCTTTTCCCCAGGGACAGGCGGAAGAGACCTGCCCACCTGACCAAGCAAGCCTGACCAGCGAGTGCAGTGGAGGTCAGCAGCCCTGGGGTCACCCCCAGGGCATGGATCCAATGCCGGAAGAGGGTCAATGACCTGATCCGACTGCTATGGCGAGAACACCAAACAATTTGGACCTGTTGGGCAATGCATGTGGCAGAGCGAGGGGGAGTGTTTGGTGAAAGGGAGTGACCACCCAGTCATGTGCATTGGGAAAGGGCAGCAGGACATGTTGCCTGAGGATTGGCTGCATTTTGGTGAGAGGTGCACGTCAGTCATTATATAACCCTACACAGTCCCTCCAGAGGGGGCACATGCAGGAGGCATATGTGTGCCCCCAAGATGGACTGCTGGACTATCACCATCACAGGTCTTGGTCTTGTCCCTGCTGGGAGACTAACGTTGTTCATCATTGTGTTTGCAGAAGAAGACAGCCCACACTCAAAAAGAGCATGGCCAGAATGGCGGTGGCGTGCCTTATCTCCATGTCCTCAGCCTGATGGAGGAGGCGGCTGTGGAACTGGCAGGACAGCAAGGTGGCCGCTCCATAGCTGATGGCGAGACAGGTGCACCTGCCCAACAGAGTAAGGGAGTATATCCTGGGGCACGAGGGTGCATCATATACAAACGAGCCATGCTGCTCATCTATTCAACACTGCATAGATGGCGCTGTACAGTAGGGGTGATTGGAATGTTGCGATAGGCAGCTCTTAGCCCTTTAATGTCTATGCTTTCTCATACAGTTCAAGATGAACAACAAAAGCAAAGTGCTGAATAGACTGGGGGTCAGCCGGCCATCTCTGAGGAGGAGGGAGCCCCAGAGGATGCAGTATCACATCATTCCACTGCACCTTCCACCAGCGCAGATTCTTTCATGTCAGCCCATATCCTTTCATGGTTAGATGCAGGCACACAACCTGATAAGCGCAGCATAGACATGCCCGAGCAGCTGAAGGAGGCTCTGACAGTCCAGCCAACTGGCAGTCTGGGGATTGTGAGAGGCCAGATTCATGCTGAACCCCAGGCTGATGACATGCCTTTGGAGTCGCCGGCAACACAGGAAATGCTCCAGCTGCAGCAAGAGGTAAGGCAACATCTGGCACAAATTTGGACGAAGAAGGAGTCCATCCAGGCCTTGGGTGCTGCACTCTCTCCAATGGATGTGTGTCTGGCTTCCTCCATTGATAAACTGGTGACTCTCCTGGATAGCCAAATCCAGCAGACGAATCAGTGGCTGCTGGAGATAGGTGCAGACCTGCACACCATCACATTGTTCATGAGCTCTATGCAGCAGTGGCAAGGCAAGAGGAGGATGAGGCACTTAGAGTCTCCACCAATTCCACATCCCTCTCAGGTCAGTAAAAAGGTACAAGTGTGCCTGATAAGGGGAGAGGAGCAGCTGGCTTCCACATATGGGGGCTCCTCTCAGGGTCCTCCTGGTGTTGACAGTAGCTCCAAAGACCCTCTGCCAGTGACACTAGCACCTCCATCATTCCCAATGACAGAGGGGGGTTCCCTGCACTTGTGCAAGAGGCTCTCAGTGTGCCGGGGCCCTCCAGGCCTCAGGTGACCGGAAGATGGCTGCCAAGTTCATCCAAAGCCACGGTGCAGCAAGGTCAGCAGCCTGTGTCCACCTCAGCTGACAGCGCAGGTGGAGCACCATGTAGGAGCACTCAAAAAAGATTTAAGAAGAGCACATAGACAGGGTTAGGCACCGACATATTGCACCGTGGACATTTGACAAAATTATTGACTCAGCCATGGACATGGTGCAATTACTCTGTATATAAAGTGTAGAGCCAATCTAATGCCATCAAAAAACAGTCCAATTTAAAGCACATTTCTCCCTATAAATAAAGTAACTAAGCATACAAACATCAGTGGAGAGCAGCACAACTGTATTAGCTAGCTAGCAAGCAAAATAGTATGCAATGCCAATGTGAATTACTTTTGCTGACAGAATAGAGCATGTCACCATGTCTTGGGGTGATAGATGGGCCTTATCAGATGACCTCTGTGCCAGGAGTACAAATTCATTCAATAGACCATGAAACTCAAGGAGCGGATTGTTCTTGTGGTTATTGAGGTGAGGCAGTAGAAAAATCAGCAATAGGAAAATGGATAATTTCTCACACTGCTTTTGTCACAAGACAATTTAACCTGTGATGGTCAATGTTTGTGCAACTTCTCCACCAGCTTGTAATATGTGTCTGAAGACAGAACAGCCACCAAAAGGGCAGAGACCTCCAAATTAGGAGAACTTTATAGGCAGATAGTACTTCAGAAGAGTCATATAAAACAGAATGGGACAGGAAGGGACAGAGAGATTAACGATAAGTAGCCAAGACTAATCTATTCATCTTGGCAGGGTGTTAAACCAGGTTTTGGACAGAGAGAGAGAGGGTGTCCAACCTTTTCGCATCGGGGGACCACATTACAATTTTTGTCTTAAATAGGATACCGCTGAGACAATTTTGGAAAGATAAAGGCGTTAAAAATTTAGCTTACTATTAATCAAAACAACAACAAATGTGCATTTTTGTGAAGACACTTTGGGCTGGATTTTGTTGAGCTCATAACTTTGGGATCCGTGGCGGGGCCAGAAGGTTGTACCGGCAGCGGCCTGCCACGGAGCCTGATGCCGGGAGTACAGGGCCCGATTTTCCCAGTGGAGGCGACAGGGCCCAGATTAACATATTTAAATAAATGAAATGAATATATTTAAATGAAATCAACAGCAATCTTACCTTGGGGCTGCGATCTTCTGAGCGGCGGTTGGCACTCACGCGCTTTCACTTTCCCATCCAGGGACGGCAGGCTCCACTGTGGTGGGGAAGGGGGGATCTTATGATATTTTGTGCAGTGGGGGGGGGGGGGGGCGGCAGGGAACAGGCACTAATGCAAATTACTAGTGTAGGGGAAGGTGGGAAGGGGTTACTTCTGCACTTTGATTGGTTTGCTGGGGGGAAGGTCAAGTTTTGAAGGTAAGTGTTTTGTGGGGGGAGAGGGTAAATGTTGAATTTAATTGTTATGGGGGAAGGGGTGATAGATTTATAAATGGCCCGGCAGTGCTGGTTGCCCTTTAAAAATGGCACCATCGCCTGCGCACGGGCAGATGACGCCATTGCTGGCATCGAACAGCCTGCCCCCTCCACGTGACTGGGGGGAATGCCGTCCCAAATGCGTATTAACTTGGGCCGCCGCAATGACAATGTCGCCGGTGGGAGAATAAAATTTAGCCCTGTAAGTGAGAAGACTCATGAAAACCATACCTGCCTAAATGAGACATTAATTTCGTCATATGGAGCATTAATTTTTAAACTGGACTGAAAAACACTTGTTTAGAGAGACTGCAGCATTGGCTGGAAAACATGGCTGCACATATTTGCATTCTAAAAGGACAGTGGCTGGAAACACAACTGCTCGTTTTGCATTCTAAAAGATAGTTGATAAAAATGAGACAATGGGAACTGCTTACTGATTCAATGAACAGAGATTGGTCTGGGCAACAGTGATCCACATCTTGTCTGTGTAAGAGGCAGCACTACACTCTGTGCCCGCGCCACCCCCCCAACCCCCCACCAGCCCCCAACCAACGAGAGCTTTAAAATCCACAAACTGCAGGAGCAGTTGTCCCAAATAAGGGATTAGTCAAATGACTAACCTGCTGACCAACTTGGAGTTTTGAATTGTGCTCACAGAACATTTGTAAAGGAGACTGCAATATGAAGACAACCGAGAAGGAAGGTCTCTCCCTCTCTCTCTCTCGCCAAGTTCCAGGGGATCCACTGAAGCCACTCAAACCTCAAGAGAGTAGACTCCTACAGCTAAACAATTTTGAAAATGTGCACTGGGCCCCAACGAGAACTGCAAGAGAACTGAAATCCAAGACTTTACATCAAACCCAAAAGCCAGTAACTGAACTCCAGCTATTTCTTTAAACCTTTCCCCTTCTTTCTCCTTCTCTGTCTCTTTTTGCATGTGTGTTTATCGTGTATGCATGCTAGCGTGGTCGCATTGCGTATTTCTAGTAGGTTTAACCGAATTAGTGTTTTAAGGTGAATAAACTTACACCTTTCTTGTTTAAATCTAAGAAAACCTGTCAGGTTGATTTCTTTGTCATTATAATTAGAGAGGGGAAGCTAAAAACATGGTACTTTAAAAATTAAACCCTGTTACGGCCAAACCAGGCAAAGGGGAACCCCCAGACCCCTTTCTCACCTGGGCGTAACAAGGCTAATTTATTGACTTACTTTCTTATCATTAGTTGGACATTGATTTAGTGAGCTACCTAGTATTTCATTTGCTTGCACAAGTAGTCAATGTCTGCCCACATTGTTCGAGTTCTGGAATCCATTATCAAAGATTTTGTAGCAGAGCACTTGGAGAACAGTGGTAGAATCGGACAGAGTCAGCATGGATTTACAAAAGGGAAATCATTCTTGACAAATCTATTAGAATTCTTTGAGGATGTAACTAGTAGAGGGTGAGCCGGTGGATGTGGTTTATTTGGACTTTCAGAAGGCTTTCGACAAAGTCCCACATAAGAGATTAGTGTGTAAAATTAAAGCGTATGGGATTGGGGGTAGTGTATTGCGATGGATAGAAAATTGGTTGGTGGACAGGAAACAAAGAGTAGGGATAAATGGGTCTTTTTCCGAATGGCAGGCAGTGACTAGTGGGGTACTGCAGGGATCGGTGCTAGGACCACAGCTATTCACAATATATATTAATGATTTAGATGGGGGAATTAAATGTAATATCTCCAAATTTGCAGATGACACAAAACTGGGTGGGAGGGTGAGTTGTGAGGAAGTTACAGAGAGGCTTCAGGGTGATTTGGACAAGTTGAGTGAGTGGGCTAATGCATGGCAGATGCAGTATAATGTGGATAAATGTGAGGTTATCCAGTTTGGTAGCAAAAACAGGAAGGCAGATTATTATCTGAATGGCTATAAACTGAGAGAGGGGAATATGCAATGAGACCTGGGTGTTTTCGTACACCAGTCGCTGAAGGTAGGCATGCAGGTGCAACAGGCAGTAGAAAAGGCAAATGGTATTTTGGCCTTCATAGCGAGAGGATTCGAGTACAGAAGCAGGGATGTATTGCTACAATTATTCAGGGCCTTGGTGAGGCCACACCTGGAATATTGTGTGCAGTTTGGTCTCCTTATCTGAGGAAGGATGTTCTTGCTATAGAGGGAGTGCAGCAAAGGTTTACCAGACTGATTCCTGGGATGGTGGGACTGACATATGAGGAGGGATTGAGTCGGATAGGATTATATTCGCTGGAGTTCAGAAGAGTGAGGGGAGATCTCATAGAAACCAATAAATTTCTAACAGGACTTGACAGGGTAGATGCAGGAAGGATGTTCCCGATGGTGGGGGAGTCCAGAACCAGGGGTCATAGTCTAAGGATACGGGGTAAACCATTCAAGACTGAGATGAGGAGAAATTTCTTCACCCAGAGACTGGTGAGCCTATGGAATTCGCTACCACAGAAAGTAGTTGAGGCCAAAACATTGTATGTTTTCAAGAAGGAGTTAGATATAGCTCTTAGGTCTAAAGGGATCAAAGGGTATGGGGCGAAAGCCGGAACAGGTTACTGAGTTGGATGATTAGCCATGATCATAATGAATGGCAAAGCAGGCTCGAAGGGTCAAATAGCCTACTCCTGCTCCTATTTTCTATGTTTCTATGTTTCACACACTTCTTGTAGTGATACCAAGTATTCTGGATAGATGTTCATCTGTCAGGAGTGATCTTGATCGCATTCTCTCTACCTCTCTTTCCCCCCTCTCTGTGTCCCTGCCCTCTGTGTTCTCCCCTCTCACTGCTCCCCCCTCTGTGTTGTTCCCCCTCTCTGTGTTATCCCCCCTCTCTGTATTGTTTCCTCCCCTCACAGTGTCATTCCTCCCCAGTGTCTTCCCCCACTCTGTGTCATCCCCCTCTCTGTCTGTTTTTGTCCCCCCTCTCTCTGTTGTCCCCTCTCTCTGTATAATTCCCCCCAGTGTTGTTCCCCTCCTCTGTTTTGTGCCTGTCTCTGTGCTGTCCCCTCCTTTTATCACCCCTGTCTGTGTTATCCCCCCTCTCTGTGTCATTCCCGCTCTCACTGTCCTCCCTCTCTCTCTGTCCCCCTCTCTCTCTCTGCTTCCCCTCTCTCTCTGTCCCCCTCTCTCTGCCCCCTCTCTCTCCCCTCTCTCTCTGCTCCCTCTCTGTTGATTTATCTTTCTCCCCCACTCTCTTTCTGCATCCCCCTCTCTCTGTCCCTCTCTCTCTCTCCCTCTCTCTCTGTTCCCCTTCCATCCCTCTCCCTCTCTCCAACCCCCTGCCCTCCACTCTGTTGCTCTGACCATTGCTGAAAGTGGGAACAGCAATTTCTGAACTTTGGACAGATTCAGGATTTTCTGCCAGGCTTTTAAAAGAAAATCAGAACCTGTTGGAAAGCTCCTAAAACTGTCGGAAGTTTGGAAACCATTGTTCACGTTCTCAGCACCTGTCAGCTCTCAGCTGTGAAACTGACAGTGTGATTCTTTTAAAGTCAGCCTGATTGGAAAGAAGAAGCCAATGGGAAACTTTTTGTGCCTGAAATGACCAGTCACAGACCTCAAAATCTTTTACCAATGTGTCTGAGTATGGATATGTTGCCGACCTGTGCACATAGATGCACTTTGGGGTTCATGGGTGAATGTACAATTCAGATGGGTTGGGTTGCGTTTAGTGTTACATGGAATAAAGAAATTATGTCATCTCACTGCATCTTCTTCATGCAGTTGATGTCCTTTGGGACTTAATTTACCCTTCCTCCCAAGGGGCTGGAAGTGAGGGACCAAGCCCGGCGCCCTCTATGCTTCAGCCTTTCCACTGTGTGATGTGTACCTGGGTGCTGGAGTGTAGAATGAGGAGGCACCAACAGGGCTGCTTAAAGCTAAGTCTTTATTGATTCAGTTCCAGAAGGTGGTAAGGCTCAAAGGAAATGTGAACGTATAAGGGCGTCTCGTGCCTCCCTTGCACGTATCTCATGGCGCCTTCCCTCCTGTGCCTGGGGCCAGGGCAGCATCTTCCTCCCCATCCTCACCATCAGAGGGGGTAGTGTACTGCATGAAAACCTCATTAGTTAACGCCTTCCCCCTCTGTAGCGTCAGGTTGTGCAGTGCACAGCAGACAACCACAATACGCAATACCCTTGCTGGGGCATTCTGAAGGGCTGCACTGGATCAATATAGGCACCTCACTGTCATCTTCAGGAGACCAATGGCCTGCTTGATGGTGGCTCAGGTTGACCCATGGCAGGCGTTGTACCTCTCCTCTGCATCTGCGCGTGGGTTCCATACAAGTGTCAGTAGCCATGTCCTCAGCGGATAGCCCTTGTCTTCAAGGATCCAACCTTAATAGTGCGTGGGCGCACAGAAATCTTCTGGCACCTGGGACTTCCAAAGTATGTAGCCGTTGTGGCTGCTTGCCAGGAACAATGCACACACTTGTAGGATTTATCTGCGGTGGTTGCAGACCAGTTAGACATTGAGTGAGTGGAAGCCCTTCCTGTTGATGAAAGTTGCTGCCTTGTCATTGGGAGTCTTGATAGCCAAATGCGTACCGTCGATGACACCTGCACCCGGTAGAATCCAGTGATGGCCCCAAATCCTATAACTTTCTCAGCTTGACTGGGATCGGTGCAGAAGTGCACATAGTCGCTGGTCCTCCTGAACCTGGCAATGGTGACCTCTTTGATGCACTGATGTGCCACAGACTGCAAGATTCCACAAATATCTCCAATGGATTCCTGGAATGATCCAGTGACGTAGAGGTTCGGTGTCACGTTTACCTTCAGTGACACTGGAATCAGGTATTCACCAGGTCAAATGGGGCTCAGCCTACCCTGCATCATGGCACATAGATCAGTGACAGGCTCCCTGGAAGGTACAATCTCCGGAAACACTGCCGCTCGGACATCTGCAGGTAGTTGAGTGTTGGCCAGTAGACCCACTCTGGAGGGTAGCTTCTTCTGCGTGCAGGAGGCTGCTGGTGTGCCCCTCTGTGTTCTTCTCCAGCGTTCTAGTCCCGAGGCTGACCCTCCTGTGGGCCCTCAAGTTTCTGTGTGCTCTTGCTGGCGCCCACAACTCCCTCCCTCGATGCTGCTCCTGCTCCACAACAGGGACCTCGAAGCCAGGGCGAATGAAGCCCATGACAGGTGGCCTCTTCCTGAGTGCAAGGCCTTCACAGCAAACAGCACCCCTCCCTCCGTTTTCCATCACTTGTCCCCTGTGACGAACTGACACTGCCCCAATTGCAGCCTGGTGTGGCTCCCCTGCAGACCTGACACCTTTGCCCCCACTCCTGACAGCCTTTCCCAATGCCCTCCCTCCTCCTCCTCCTCCCTGCCATGAGACACTGCCTCATTCAATGGATACCCAATGAAGCCAGCACTGAGCTCCCACCTCCTCATCTCCTCTTTTAACCAGACGAGGCTTCGAAACTGCGTGGTACCTGTGTACCATTAGTTAACTCAGACCCAGTGATTAAAATTGACCTCTTAAATATCTTAATTGCCTTCCTGCCGCTTGGATGTGAGTAGTCCATGTCAGTGACCGACAGTAAAATGTGAAAGGGATGTCAGGATGTCGGATTTTGGTCCAACATCTTCTGTCCCTATTTTATGCCACTATCACCCCCACCCCCAGCCCAACATCCGTTCCAATCTCCAACAGTCCCATAAAATTCAGCCCGCAGTGTTTGAGATGTGATCTTGTAGAGGTGTGTAAGATTGTTATAGAAATAAAAATACAGAAAAAGTTAACCTAGAATATTTATTTAAATTGAACTGCAGCATTCTAATAAGAGGATGCTGGTTCAAAGTACAGAAGGGTAATTTTCGGGCAGATATCAGCGGATCTTTCTTCACACAAACATTGATCAATGTGTGGGATAGATTTCCAAATACTGTAATCATGGCAAAAGTCCTGGAATCATGTAACAACCAATTGACTGTTGCAATACTGAATAGATAAATCAACAGGGACCAAATGGCCTTCATCCATAAGTATCTTGTGAAAACATCTCTCAACTGTGGCTCAGTTAGTAGCACTCTTGCCTGAGTTACAATGTTCCATGTTTAAGTCCCATTCCAGGACTTAAGCACAAAAATTAAGACTGACAGTTCAGTGCAGTACTGAGGGAGTGCTGCACTGCCAGAGGTGCTGTCTTTTGGATGAGACGTTAAAATGAGCCTGTGTCTGTCCTCTCAGCTGGACATAAAAGATACGATGCCACCATTTCGAAGAAAAGCAGGGGAGTTATCCCTGGTGTTGGGGCCAATATTTATCCCTCAATCAACATTACATTAACAGATTATTGCATCATTATCACATTGGTATTCATGGGAGCTTGCAGTTTGCAAATTGGCTGCTGCGTTTCCTACATTACAACAGTAAGCTTTAAAAGTACTTCATTGGCTATAAAGTGCTTTGAGATGTCCAGTGGTTGTGAAAAAGCCTGATATAAATGCAAGTTCTTTTTAACCCATGGCCATCCTTTACTAAGGCTGAAGGGGCAGGGCATTGGGAAGTAACAGGGAAAAGAGAACCCAAGGTGAAGGTATGTGTCAGCAAAGAACTGATGGAGCCATTCAGCATCATCTGAGGCGGGTACCCCGTGGCAACAGAAATACTGTCAGCAGCCTGGCACCAACATTCTAATGAGTCTGAGTCCAGAAGATCCATTGGGGTCAGGACATGAAGGAATAGAATGACGGATGTCCTGTTTCATTGCATTATTGGCAGGAACCCTGCCACAGAGGAAAATCCAGGCCAACTATCTTTCAAAATCTGGAAATAAATTTAAAAAACAGTTAATGAAGAAAAAGACAATTTATATGAGAAGGCCAGTGGATTGGCCTGGGTTCTGCCCTCTGATCACCACCACTATTAAGAGTGGGATAGAGAGAAAATTGGTGGGAAAAAGAAGCAAAATGAATGAATACAAATTAGGAACTTTCAAATCTATGGGGGTAGATTGTGACTCTCTGATAGTGTAAAATTAGTGATAGCTGATTTGCAGCTCGATCTTTAGTTCTCCTAATTTTTATTTCCATTGACTTCAAAGCACTAAGTCAAGATCTACCCCTATAGGTTGGAAGTCTGATGGCTGAATTTAGTCCATAGCGCAGCTGCCGGTGGCGGACCTGGAAGTGGCTGCTGCTTTCGCACAAGGGTCATGCGGATGGCCAAATGCAATCACGCAGAGTGCACCCACTTAACTGATTGGAGGCGTGGAGCCCTTGCAATGGAAAAGCAGAGGCGGGCAACGAGGTGCCGAAGGCGGTGTCACCTGATTCAAAGACAGGTGCTGCACCATATTTAAAGGACTGGCAGCTCTGCATGTAGTGCAGTCTTGCTGCAAACCATTGCCTCAGGAGCATTGCTGAAGACCCCTCCAGCAGAATTCAAGACCCCCGCACCAGAGTTGAAGACCCCTGCACCCTTGCAGCAGGACACAGGACACCTGCACCTGACCACCAGGACACAAGACCCAAGGAACTGATGGGGAGCCAGTGACAACCATGTCAGAGGAAAGACACTGGGTAACCCCACCTGAGAGCCCAGCATCCGAGACAGTGCCCAACCTGCCAAAGAGCCCACCATCCAAGACAACTCCCACCCTGCCAGTGAGCCCACCACCTGAAACAGCACTCACCCTTAGAGGCCTACTGATGCAGGCCAACAATGGCCTTCCTCCCCACTCTTTTCCTTCAAGGCAACCAAGCATCAGCCAACAGTCACCATGGCGGACTTCCAGAGTCCTCACCTCGGTAGCACTACCTTTAACCGGCTGCAGATCCCCATGCACCTTTCGCTAAATTGAAAACTCCTCATTAAGTCACATTCGGACACAAGCAAATTCATACTACCTACCTGATCAGCAAGGTTAATTACAGTCCCGCTGTGTCGTAGCGGCAACACCGCCTTGGGCCTTTCTCGCCACAGACAAAATGCAGAACCAACGTTAGCATTCCAGGCGAGCACAACCCCTCCTGATTTTTCGGCCCCCCACGCTTCCTAACCCTGTCCTGCTGGCCGCATAAAATTCTGTCCTGAGTATGCCAAATGCACTTTGTTTGAAAATTGTTTCATTTTACATTTTTGTTCCTTTAGAAGTCTTGGAACCACAGGACGTTAGCAATCTCAGTTGAATTATTGTGAAGGAAAGACTATCACTCGCTTTGTGTAAATACTAATATACTAAATATGCTGCATATTTAAAGTTTACATTTTTCATTTGCTTTACTTTTGTATGTGTGGGTGCATTATCTATCATCTTGACTAGCTGTCTTTAGGCAGTTTTGTTTGGAATCAACTCCAAAGTGTTCCACTGAACTAATGGCACACAGCCATTTAACATTCTGAGCAGCCAAAATGAACAATTTATTTCACCATTTGTACTCTGGGAATACCAGAACAGAAAGATTTAATTCCTGTGAGGCTTCCATTTCTGTCAGCAAAAATTCCTTTGTTCTTACAATGAGATGGGAAAGGACTAAAGCTGATGCAGTAATGGCTGTTTATGTAATATTTGGTACATACTGACAATGAAAACATGTTCAATACTGGACCTCCATGGCAGGGTTTTTCATCTAAAATGTTTTGGAAACTTTCAAGATGCCAGTTTTTGCTTTTTTTTCCTATCCGACCTGATGCATCAAAAAAATAGCAATAGAAGCCTCCTGTGGCCTTTCTGCCCACTTTTGGACATGCTTTTTATTTTCCTTCCTGTTTGCCTGTTTTTGATATATGGAAGTAAACAACAAAAATATGAGGACCATCAAAAGCAATCACCAAAAGAAGACAAACCCAACAATGTTATCGAAATATAGATGGACTTGGGGACAGCTCATGTTGGTATTACAGCAGAACATTCTGGAAGGTTAATCAGGGTAAACTATGGAGTATACCATGTCCAGCCATGAAGTCTGGTCTAACCTCAGAAAAAAAGGATTCTTACTCACAGAGTTATTGATACATGAGTTTCAACTAATGCAGTTAGTGATGTGTTAGTCAACTCCTTTCAAGAAGAGTCACATGAATATCTGATTAGAGAAAGAGAAAGGTTATATAATCTGCAAAGAGAGATGATTGGATGCTGTCTTGAACATGATGGTTGCTGAACCACTAGAACCATGGGCCTGTTACGCCAATAAATCTGTTTAGAGTGTGCAGGATCAGGCTAGAATCCGTGATAGAATAAAATATACAGAATAAGCGAGGGATTCACCCACTGGCAGCAGAAATTAGAAACTCAGAATGACACAGCACACAAATTTTTTTGTGCACTAATACTGAGGTTTCCTACCAGCACGTGTAAAATTACCCCCTCATCTAAGGAAAGAACAAATTTTCTAAGCCAAATGGTCTTTGCTCATTTCAACTTTCTCATGTTCTTAATAATGCCAATAACCAAAGATGGAGTCGTAAGTAAACTACTATCAATATGATGAAGTCAAATATGAATAATTTCATGCTCAGCATTTACAATATCTGTTTATACCCATGACTTTTCTGAGCTGAGTTAATGGCATCACTGATAGAATTTACACCTTGTAGTCAGTTTTGAAATAATTCTAGCCCCTTGTCCTCCCCTAACACATGTGGGCATGCAATCAGACACACATGTCAATAACATCCATAAAGTCATAAAGGAGATGAAAAACTAAACTTAAAAATCAATGTGTAAAACATTCAATACAGTACTGGACTATTGCAATTAATTTTAAAAGACTCTTTCATCGTAGGACAATACTGTAGCCAGTGTAGCACTTACACTTCTGGAGGAAGTAGAACCAGGAAAAATATTTGATAATTGTGATTGGTTCAATGGTAGCACTCTCATGTCTGAGTCAGAAGATTGTGGCTTCAAACCCAGTGCCAGAACTTGAGCACATTATCTAGCTTTGCACATTAAGCTAAGTACTGAAGGGGTGCTGCATTGTCAGAAGTGCTGTCTATTGAAAGAAATTTGAATAAAGGACCTGTCTTCCCTCTCAAGTGGATGTAAAAGATCCCATGGCACCATGTAAAGAACAGCAAAGGAGTTCCCTCAGTGTCCTGACCACTATTTATCCCTCACCAATCTCAGTAAAAACAGACAATTTGGCCATCGATCTCATTGCTGTTTGTGGATCCCTGCTGTGTGCAAATTTGACAGCTGCAGTTGCCTAGTTACAGCAGTACATACACCTTAAAAAGTAATTCATTGGCTGTAAAGTACTTCTGGGTATCCTGAGGATGTATAAGGTGCTATACAACTGCAAGATCTTTCTTCCATAACTAATTGTAAGATGCAATAGCATTAAATGAGTAGGACTGGGTTCTGTTTGAAGAGGACTATTAGTCAAATGGGCTGTCTGGGTTTAGACTGCAATCTGGTCCTGGAACCTCCAAACGACTGTTTCTAATATTCTGCTTTGCCAAAGATCCAGCAACATCCAATACCTAATTTCCTCTGTAACTTTGCTCTCAGTAATGCAAGTCCTCTTTGTAACCTAATGACATAAAATGTTAGAGTGAAAAATAAGAAAGATAAAACAATATAATTTATTACTGAGAATGAGAACATGCGCATTGCAACACTATTGCATCCAACGTGGCAACCAACTGGAAGAAACAGTCAACTGATGGCAGTTATGACTGTAAACTTGGTAAGTGAGTTGACCAAAACTTATTTATTATGTGAAGTAGATCCATGTACTTCAGAGCTGCCTGGATACAGTAACTGAAGGGATTATGTACAAGATGTCTATTAATAAAACCACACATAATCATTGTGAAAAATCTGTAGCACATAAAAGAAAGGAAACATAAACATTTTTATAACTTTTTATTTTTCAGTTGTTGCTTCTCACCACAACCAGATACAGCAATGCATGGCAAAAGAACTTCAGAACTGCACCAGCGAAAGTTTTATTAAAGCTGAGAAACACAACAGAAAATGCTGCTTGGTCATATATGGAGAGCAAATTAAAATCTCACATTATAGTTTTCATGATAGATATTGGGCAGTTGCTAAGTTTAAACAGCATAAATACAGGTAGGATATTGGAGATGCACATTGCCCCCTGTGTTGCTCATGGAAAGGAAGTATACTTATTTCTGTCCACCTGCACTTCAGAGAGCAGAATGAAATTAAAGTTTAATAAAAGCAAAATACTGCAGATGCTGGAAATCTGAAATAAAAACAAGAAATGCTGGAAATACTCAGCAGGTCTGGCAGCATCTGTGGAGGGAGAAGCAAAGTTAACGTTTCAGTCAGTGACCCTTCATCAGAACTGAAATTATATTTGAAATTAAAGTTTGTTTATGGATTTGGACTGGAGGAGTGGCTTGGGGTGGGGGGCAGCGAACTAAAAAGGCAAGAAGAAAAGAAAGGGGTTTACAAGAAAAATAAATTAAAGAGTGTTCAGAGAAGCTTCAGGTATCACATGGCCTTTCAAAGGATTCTATAAATGTACAGTTCCCAACTTGTCATTCTAGTCATCTTCACATTGGGTGGCACTCAATAGAGAAACATAGAAACACAGAAAATAGAAGCAGGAGTAGGCCATTCAGCCCTTCGGGCCTGCTCTGCCATTCAAAAAAGATCATGGCTGATTGTCTAATTCAGCACCCTGTTCCCACTTTCTCCCCATATCCCTTGATCCCTTTGGCATTAAGAAATATATCTATCTCCTTCTTGAATATATTTAATGGCTTGGCCTCCACTGACTTCTGCGGTACAGAATTCCACAGGTTCACCACCCTCTGAGTGAAAAAAGTTCTCTTCATTTCGTTTCTAAATGGCATACCCCATATCTTAAGACTGTGACCATTGGTTCTGGTCTCCCCAGCCATTGGGAACATCCTCCCTGCAGCTCGCCAGTCTAGTCCTGTTAGAATTTTATAGGTTTCTATGAGATCTCCTCTCATTCTTCTAAATTCCAGTGAATATAAGCCTAGTTGTCCCAATATCTCCTCATACGTCAATCCTGCCATCCCAGGAATCAGCCTAGTATAACCAATATAACATATGGTAAAAGGTATCCTGTAACGTTCTACTCAAAATACTGCAGAAAAGTCAGCCTTGAAGAAAATGGGTTAAACTGGAAGGAATACACATTTCTCTCTCAGTTATTTTCCACAGGAGCTGAATCCAGATATGTAGGCAATGCCACCTCGATGTGACAGAACCAAAATGATACCATCATCCTGGAAGCAATGTGACAATATGCATCATCAACTCTACCAGCAGAGTCCACCTGATAACCAGTTAAACAAAATAATTGCAATCAAATAAATACTTTTGTATTATACGTGGTGCATCATAGGTTACTGAACAAGCATAATAATCTCACAACAGAAACTAAATATCATTGGAAACTCCTGGAACTCCCTACCGAACCACATGGTGGGAGCAGTTTCACCAAACAAAATGCAGCAGTTCACCACCACCTTCTCAGGGCAACTCCGGATGGACAATTGATGCCAGTCTTTCCAGAATTGACCACATTCCAAAAAAAATAAAAAAAGAAATCATTGCTGCAGCTTTGCAGAAGAGACATTTTCTGCAATTTTGCCATGTCTGTAAATTTATCGCTGGGAATTTCCTGTTGGATGGGGGGTGGGGTTCTCCCAGTCGGCCATCGTAGCTCTGTCAGAGGATTAGCAGAAGCCCCAGATAGCCACATAAACAAGGTTTCCACCACTCTGCTGTCAAGGTTACACCAGCCGACTAAGAGAATTCCCAAGGGAATTTCCTGGAAATATACTTTGGTGCATTTCATTTGTTGTGCCTTCAGGGGCATTTTAGCCCAGAACTTCATAAATCCATTGAAATGCCTGTGAGTGGGTCTTCCAGTCACCTTGCCATGACCCTATCCCCAGGAACAGGGATCGGGTTCTTAGAACAATCGGGGTGGGTCAGGCACAACAGAGATGGTCGACCCGCTACGCCACTGGATTTATTGTGTGATACCCTGGGGGGTCCCCAGGCTCTTATCAGGTCAAAGAGGAAAAGGTATGACCCAAGTCAGTCTTTCAAGCTTAATTTAGATAAGTCAGAAGCCCAACTGATACAGGTCCTATCAAAACTCAAATCATAGAGGCATAGAGTCATAGAGTCGTACAGCATAGAAACAGGCCCTTCGGCCCACCGTGTCCATGCTGACCATAATGCCTATCTATACTAATCCCACCTGCCTGCATTAATTCCATATCCGTCTATGCCTTGCTCATTCAAGTACCTGTCCAGATGCCTCTTAAATGTCGCTACTGTTCCTGCCTCCACCACCTCCTCAGGCAGCTCATTCCAGATACCCATTATTCTTTGTGTGAAAAATTTACCCCGTTGATCCCCTTTAGACCTCCCTCTCACCTTAAATCTATGCCCTCTAGTTTTAGTCACCCCTACCATGGGAAACAGACTCTGGCTATCTACCCTATCTATGCCTCTCGTAATTTTGTATACCTCTATCATGTCCCCTCTCAGCCTCCTTCGCTCCAGGGAAAACAGACCCAGCCTATCCAATCTCTCTTTATAACTCAAGCCCTCCAAACCAGGCAACATCCTTGTGAATCTTTTGTGCACCCTCTCTAGCTTAATCACATCTTTCCTGTAGTGCGGCGACCAGAACTGCACACAGTACTCCTGCCCTGGTTTAACTTCCCAAAATGCGTCATTTCACACTTGTCTGCATTAAATTCCATTTGCCTCTCCCTTGCCCACTTTCCCAGTTGATCTATATCCTGTTGTAACCTTAGACAGCCTTCTTCAATGTCCACTAAACCACCAATTTTGGTGTCATCTGCAAACTTACTAATCATGCCCCTTACATTCACATCCAAGTCATTAATATATATGACAAACAACAGAGGGGCCAGCACCGATCCCTGTGGCACACCACTGGTCACCGGCCTTCAATCTGAAAAACAACCCTCCACTACCACCCTCTGCCTGTGATCACCAAGCCAATTTTGTATCCAATTTGCTAGCTCACCCTGGATCCCATGTGTTCGAACCTTCTGGACCAGCCTACCATGCGGGACCTTGTCAAAGACCTGGCTAAAGTCCATGTAGACAACATCCATCGCCCTGTCCTCGTCAATCCTCTTGGTCACCTCCTCGAAAAACTCAATCAAATTCGTGTGACATGATTACCCATGCACAAAGCCATGCTGACTATTCCTAATCAGACCATGCCTTTCCAGATGCATATAAATCCTGTCTCTCAGAATCCCTTCCAATAACTTTCCCACCACTGATGTAAGGCTCACCGGCCTGTAGTTCCCTGGGTTATCCCTGCTGCCCTTCTTAAATAAAGGCACAACATTAGCTATCCTCCAGTCTTCCGGTACCTCACCCGTGGCTAATGATGATACACAAGTCTCTGCCAGGGCCCCAGCAATCTCCTCCCTTGCTTCCCATAGCATCCTAGGATACACCTGGTCAGGCCCTGGAGATTTATTCACCTTAATGTGCTTCAAAACCTCCAACACCTCCTCCTTTGTAATGTTGATATGCTCCAGGATATCGCTGTTCCCTCCCTTGAACTCACCAGCTTCTATGACCTTCCCCACGGTAAATACAGACAAGAAGTATTCATTTAAGACCTTGCCCATTTCCCGTGGCTCCACACATAGATTGCCACACTGATTCTTAAGGGGACCTACTCTCTCCCTAGCTATCCTTTGACTCTTAATATACTTATAGAATCTTTTAGGATTCTCCTTTATCTTATCTGCCAGCGAAGTCTCATGGCCCCATTTCGCCCTCCTAATTTCCTTCTTAAGTTTAGTCCTACATCCCCGATACTCCTCGAGGGACTCACTCGATCCCAGCTGCCTATACCTGACATATGCCTCCTTCTTTGTCCTGACCAGACCCTCAATATCCCTCGTCAACCAAGGTTCCCTAAACTTGCCAGCCTTGCCCTTCCATCTAACAGGAAGATGCCGGCCCTGAACTCTTCCTATCTCACTTTTAAAAGCCTCCCACTTGCCAGACGTCTCTTTACCTGTAAACAGCCTCTCCCATTCAACTTTTGAGAGTTTCTGTCTGATGCCATTGAAATTAGCCTTCCCCCAATTTAGGACTTCAACCTGAGGACCAGTCCTATCCTTTTCCATAACTATCTTGAAGCTAATAGAGTTATGGTCACAGGTCCCAAAGTGCTCCCCCACTGACACATCAACCACCTGCCCAGCCTCATTTCCTAAGAGGAGGTCGAGTGTAGCCCCTTCTCTAGTAGGGCCATCCACATACTGTTTCAGAAAACTCTCCTGGACACACTTAACAAATTCTTCCCCATCTGATCCCTGAGCATTAAGGCAGTCCCAGTCAATATTAGGGAAGTTAAATTCACCTACTATTACAACCCTATAATTCCTACACCTATCTGTGATTTCCCTACATATATGCTCCTCCACTTCCCTCTGACTACTGGGGGGCCTATAGTATAATCCCATCAAAGTGATCACCCCTTTCTTATTTCTGAGTTCTACCCATTTGGCCTCGCTGGACGTTCCCCCCGGGATATCCTCTCTAAGTACTGCCATGATGTTCTCCTTAATCAATAGTGCAACTCCCCCTCCTCTCTTATCTCCACCTCTGTCACGCTGGAAGGATCGGTACCCCGGAACATTGAGCTGCTTGTCCTGCCCAGCCCTCAACCACGTTTCCGTAATAGCTATCTTATCACAATCCCATGTACCGATCCATGCTCTGAGTTCATCTGCCTTACCTGTAAGGCTTCTTGCATTAAAGTAAATGCAGTTTATCCTACCAGACCTTCCACGCTCCCTGTCCTGCCCCTGCCCCTGCCCAGCCTGCCTACTGGACTTGCTTGCTTTAACCTCTACATTTGCCTCAACTATCTCATATCTGAGAGACGACTACTTTGGGTCCCACCCCCCTGCAAGACTAGTTTAAACCATCCCGAGTAGTACTAGCAAACCTCCCCGCAAGGATATTGGTCCCCCTCCAGTTTAGATGCAACCTGTCCTTCTTGTACAGGTCACCTTTGCACCAGAAGAGATCCCAATGATCCAAGTAGCTGAAGCCCTCCCGCCTACACCAGCTCTTCAGCCACGCATTCATTTGCCTAATCCTCCTATTCCTACCCTCACTAGCACGTGGCACAGGGAGTAATCCTGAGATTACAACCCTAGAGGTCCTGCTTTTTAACCTTCTGCCTAACTCCCTATATTCACTTTGCAGGACCTCATCTCTCTTCCTGCCTATGTCGTTAGTACCAATATGGACCATAACCTCTGGATGCTCACCTCCCCTTTCAGAATGTCCTGCAGCTGCTCCGAGACATCCTTGACCCTAGCACCAGGGAGGCAACATACAATCCTGGAGTCTCGTTTGTGGCCACAGCAACGCCTATCTGCACCCTTTACGATAGAATCCCCTATTGCTATAGCCCTTCCAACACTTTTCCTCCCCTGCTGTGCAGCAGAGCCCTCCGTGGTGCCATGAACTTGGCTGTTGCTGCTTTCACCTGGGAGGTCATCCCCTCCAACAGTATCCAAAGCAGTATATCTGTTTGAGAGGGGGATGGCCACAGGGAACTCCTGCACTACCTGCTTGCGCCTACTACTCCGTCTGGTGGTCACCCATCTCTTTTCTGCCTGTGCAGCCATTACCTGCAGTGTGACCACCTCACTAAACATGCTATCCACAACTTCCTCAGCAACGTGGATGCTCCACTGTGAATCCACCCGTAGCTCCAGCTCCATAATGCGGGTAGCCAGTAGCTGCAGATGGATACACTTCCTGCACACATGGTCGTCAGGGACACTGGAAGTGTCCCTGATTTCCCACATAGCGCAGGAGGAGCATATCACAGGGCTGAGCTCTCCTGCCATGACTTACCCTTAGGTTAATTAGTTACTTCCTCAATTAAAAAATACTAATTATACTAGGGGCCTTGTTCTACCCACTTCAATCTAAAGTCCTTAAAAAAAAACACTTTAGTAGTACTCATCTTATCACCAGAGATTTTTTTCCAAGAAAAAAAACAACTTCCCCTTTTTTTTAAGATATTCTAACAGCTGCTACTCACCAACCAATCACCTTGCAGCTCTCCTTTGATGTCGCTGTTTGCCTTTTTTTTTCAAAACTCCAGCACGCTGGAAGAGGTTTGACTGCTCTCCGCTCCCGGAAGGTAAGAGACTGGGCCTCGATCCTTGGGGTCGATTTATAGGCTCAGCTCCCAGCGCTCACCCCACAGGTCCACTCCGGTCCTCTCCACTCCACTCCCGGAAGGGAAGAGACTGGGCCTTGATCCTCGGGGTCGATTTATAGGCTCCGCACCCGGCGTTCTCCCCACAGGTCCGCTCCGGTCCTCTCTGCTCCGCTCCCGAAAGGTAAGAGACTGGGCCTCAATCCTCGGGGTCGATTTATAGGCTCCGCTCCTGGCGTTCTCCCCACAGGTCTGCTGCGGTCCTCTCCGCTCTGCTCCCGGAAGGTAAGAGACTGGGCCTCGATCCTCGGGGTCTATTTATTGGCTCCGCTCCTGGCGTTCTCCCCACAGGTCCGCTCCGGTCCTCTCCGCTCCGCTCCCGATCCTCCCCCAAAACTACTTCACCAGAATCTGCCTCCCTTTCCAGGAATGGAAGTTCTAAATTTCTGTTGCTTCTCCCAGGTCAACATAAGGTTCAACACACATGGACCCAGCACTGAGTTTATGAACCAAGTATTGAAATGGGAATATATTTGCAAAATTTTTATGATTCTTGTTTGATTGTCAGTGTTAATCTATTTAGTCCATAAGTTCTAAGTTATACAATAATGTTCATTTTAAGTTTCATAGCAAATTAAGATCTTGATTTTGATTTTTTGAATCCATGAGCTGTGATGTCATGCATGCAACTAATAGATGCTGTTATGCTATTTTTATCTCACTGGAAGCTAAAAATGTGAACTATTTGTTGATTTTGCTTAATAGTCAACAAGTAATCACAGCTCATGCCTGATTAATCATAAAAATCTCTGTTGTTTGCAGATCAAACATTGGTGTATTATTTTGTGTTGATTGCCCAGATTACTTATTCGTACCATACTGCAAACATTACCATTATTCTAATGTTTTACATATGTTTGGCTTCTAAATGTACTACTGTACTTTTAAGTAATGCCAACTTTCCTAAAAGTCCACAGCACTTCATTCCTACCTGCACTATCACCCACATAGTCTCTCCTTCACTGAAAAATAAATCCTATTTTTAAAGTTATCTGAACACATACCATTTTTCTCTATTCAATTGCTTTTTATTTTCTTCCTTTCTCCTCTTTAGATTTCCCGGGGTGAAAGTCATGGAGGTAATCTGTTTGAAGGTCTCTAACAATACCTTCTGTCTCTTGCTAGGAAATGTCTAAAAATATCCTCGATGACTAATCTTGAATTTTTATTTTCACATTTATTTTGAATAATGAAACTCTACCGACACTTCTCTCAGTCTTTTCAGTTTCTTCATTTCTCAGCTAATTTCTCATTCAAAGTTCTTTCCAGCTGCCCTTATTCCTATGCTATCCATTTATCTTTCCGTCTTGCTCGGCTTCTCTTTATTCTATGGAGCATGGATGAACATTGCTACATTTTTACAAGTCTTATCACATGAATTAAAGTCAGGAGAGTGAAAAGTCTTACTTGGAATCATATACAAGTATATCATTACATAAAATGTATACCAGCATTGTGGCACTGTTTCAGTTCAGGCCCAGTTATCGCACTTGTAACTAGCTTGGATGAGCCTTATTCTTTTATTTTGCTCTCCAGCTTGTCCCCATCTTTTCTGAGATCTATTTCTCACACTAGCTTCCAGTAAATTAGGTGATCTAATCTAGATGTTTTAAACGATGAAAAAAAATTCATCAGAGTAGTTATAAAGAAGCTATTTCCTCTGGCAGCGGAATCTGGAACAACAGAGAGTAATCATACAATTGGAACTATGCCATTCTGGAATGAAACCAGGAAACACATTTTCACACAAGGGGTAGTGAAAAAGTGGAACTCTCTTCCCCATATGACTGACAATGTTGGGTTAATTGAAGTTTGAAAGACTGAGATCAAAAGACTTTTATTTGGTAAGGATATCACATAATATGGATCAAAGACAGGTAAATAGAATTGAGGTACAGATCAGTCATGATCTAACTTAATGGTGGAATATGCTTGGATGGGGGTTGGGGAGGTTGCTGAACATCCTACTCTTGTTCCTATGGTGTTAATTGCTCAAAGTTAAACTTTAAACAATCTGTTTGATCTCTGAGTAATGTTTATATGAATTGTTATGGTTCTTTCTTTTCTTCCAACATTTTCATCTTGTGTTCATGGCAGATGGGCATCTTCCAAAAGCAGCCTCTGTATTGTGAGTGAGACTGTGCCACAGGACTAACAATGGTACTTTAAATATGGTGTAATGCACTAAAGGCCACGTGAGATGCCAACCACTCTTTCTACTCCAAAAGGTACACAGTACCAGACCGTCAGACTATTATATTTAAACTAGAGGAAAGGACCTGAAGTTGTATTCCCTTACGGTGATGTTGTCAGTGCCAAGCTTGGCACAGATGGATTGGCAACTTGCATTTCTGTTTCTGCACCAGTTTGAAGCTTGTACAAGGTTTTACACTGAATAAGAGCAGCATTTTATTTCTATGCTACTGGCTCCTGCTATGGCCCTTGCCTCTGGGCACTCCCTCAGCTTGTACAACCATTAACATGGGGATGAGCCATACCGCTGCTGTGAGTTTAGGCATAAGTAGGTATATCCAATGGAGAAAGGAGGCTCATTCATAATACAGAATCTATAAAAATCCAATACATCAAATAAAATTCAGGGGGAGAGTTTAATGGACGTCGGCAGGGTCCTCATTTCAATAGGTTGCCCTGATGGTGTATTTTAGATGTCTGTGCAATTTCCAAATGTTCATGCCTGCCTAACATTGATTCTTCTTCCCGCCCATATGAAATGGGCATCCTTGGTTGTTCAGGATGAGAAGATTCCTTGTACAATTTTCAGTCATTTCTCAGTCAATTTTCCTTTTTCTTTGCTCCTGCCAGGAGCCCTCATTAATTTATGGCAATTAGGGTACAGCAACTTTCCCCAACAGTTGTTGGAATCATACCTCAGTGGGTTATGCTGCAGAAATCCCCTATATCTGTGTATTTTGGAGAAGGAACAGACAATCCAAAAGTGGGATGCCAGACAGGTCAAGCTAGACCAGAACCAATTTGTGCTTTTATTTCAGTTATGTTACATGGCATTTGAAGCACATACCTCCAATTGTTTGTGTAGGCTGTGTTATGATCAGGTGAGGAGGAGTCAAGTGGTTCCCCTCTTTTCCTTTTCCTTGATTGACCACAACAGGTTTACTTCTTTTTCGAAAAGGATATACTTGCCAATTCAGTGAGTATTTAACTGTTTATGTGCTTTGATCATAAAATAACCAATCAGATAGGTTTTTTGAGTTTAGCAAAGAAA
Organism: Heterodontus francisci; assembly: GCF_036365525.1. Classification (NCBI taxonomy): domain Eukaryota; kingdom Metazoa; phylum Chordata; class Chondrichthyes; order Heterodontiformes; family Heterodontidae; genus Heterodontus; species Heterodontus francisci. Next base: position 155,612,452 of record NC_090372.1, on the reverse strand, counting down.
GAAGTTAGCTTTATTATACTTAAACCAATCTAAGTAAGATAATAAAATAAGCTTTGACTTTTGCATACACTCGAAGTTCGTACATGCACACAAATAGATTACAGAGTGAGGGAAGGATAGATTGGTCAAATTAGAGTCCAGAGAAATAAAAGGGGTATATAGTCTGTGAAGGTTGGTGACTTGGCTGGCTTCAGGCTGAACTTGGTGATCTTACGACTTTCCCTTGATGGTCCCAATGCTTCCAATTTAAAGATGTAGATGGCTGATTTGGCTGTTCTAGAGTCACTAGTGTGGGGTTGATTTCCTTCAAGGATTATCTGTCTGTAGCAGGGGTGTCCCTGGGTGGTCATGGACAGCAAACTGGGTTCGAAGCTTGCAAGGTAGGTTAGAGAGAGAGGAAGGAAGGAGGGACCCCACTTGGGTCTACTCTCGTCAGCGCCTCAGCTGCTTGTCACTTTACTGTAAAGAAAGCAGAAGCTTAAACACCTGAAGGGTTGGCCTGTCACATGACTGTCACCCAATGATTCAAACATGGTCATTGCCCGTGTATTCCCCCTTACAACTTAATCCGTTCCTTTCTGGGAATTCCCTCTTCGCAGCTAGGGTCCCATTGTTCAAGTGATTGGGTTTAAGGTATCCCCATTATAATTTAATGAGTTCATGCTTGGGAACCCTTTCGGCTCAAGTCCCATTGTCCACGTGATTAGGTTTAGTGGTTCAGAGATGAGAAAGTGCAGATGTACAAAGGGACCTAGGTGTCCTTTTCAATAAGTCACTGAAAACTAACATGCAGGTGCAGCAAGCAATTAGGAAGGCTAATGGTATGTTAGCCTTTATCGCAAGAGGATTTGAGTACATGAATAGCGAAGTCTTGCTTCAATTATATAGCACCTTGGTTAGACTGCACTTGGAGTACTGTGTGAAGTTTTGGTCCCCTTACGTTAGGAAGGATATTATTGCCATAGAGGGAGTGCAACAAAGGCTCACCAGACTTGTTCCCAGGATGGCGGGACTGTCCTATGAAGAAAGATTGGGGAAACTGGGCCTGTATTCTCTAGAGTTTTGAAGAATGAGAGGAGATCTCATTGAAACCTACAAAATACTTAAAGGGATAGACACGTTAGATGCAGGTAAGGTGTTTCCCCTGGTTGGGGAGTCTAGAACCAGGGGACACAATTTCAAAATAAAGGGGAAGCCACTTAGGACAGAGATGAGGAAAAATTTCTTTATTCAGAGGGTTGTGAATCTTTGGAATTCTCTACCCCAAAGGGCTGTGGAAGTTCAGTCACTGAGTATGTTTAAAGCAGAGATCGAAGATTTCTAAATACAAAAAACATAAGTGGATATGAGGATAGTGTGGGAAAAAGGAATTGAAGTGGATGATCAGCCATGATCTTGTTGAATGGCAGGGCAGGCTCAATGGGCTGAATGGCCTACTCCTGCTCCTGCTCCTAAGTTCCTATTTCCACCAGTTGAATATCTTAGGTGATTTCCTCGATGCCTTGCTAATGGGGACAGGACAGATGGTTTACTCATATTCCGCAGGTCATTGTCCTTGATGGGTCTTTGCAGACATGGGGTTGAATCTTGTTATCCTGATGGAGGGTTTTGCAGCCAGGGCAGGTTGGAGAATCGAAGCAGAATTGCCCACCATGGCACCTGACATGGGGATTGCCGGGAGATGACGGCCTTCCCACCCAGAGGCCAATTGATGGTCCTTAAGTAGTCTATTGATGGCCACAATAGGGCTTCCTTCTACCACCGCTGGGATCTTATGACAGGACCTCCCTCTCCCTGGACTGGACGCCCGCCCCCCCACCATCACCAGGGCCTTCCAGACTGGCCCCTCCTCACCTACCACTTCTCTGGGGTTTCAGCGCTGGGCCTGGGTCTGAGGCCTCTGCAGTACAAACAGTGGCTGCCATTCCCAATGGTGCTGCCGACACTGTTGAGCTGCTGGCCCTGTGATTGGCCAGCAACTCTTGGGAGCAGGATCCCTGGTCTGATTAAGTCTTTAAAGGGTTGGGGATCCCGCTTCCTTAAACCTTGACAGCAAAAGACCAGAGGATTGCTCTAGGGGGGTCTGAAAAAATGCAGAGGCGGGGAACCCCTGACATTTTGGCCTGGTGTCGGGAACCCTGCCTCCTGCACAAAGTCCAGCCCATGGTGTCTCCATCTCAATGGATTGGAATGTAGAAGGTACTCACCGAGGAGAGGGACATGACGGATGTTGAGGTTAGGGACAGATGTTTGATTACTCTAGGTCAAGTCGGCATAAGGAGGGAGGAAGTGTTGGGTATTCTAAAAGGCATTAAGGTGGACAAGTCCCCAGGTCCGGATGGGATCTATCCCAGGTTACTGCGGGAAGCGAGAGAGGAAATAGCTGGGGCCTTAACAGATATCTTTGCAACATCCTTAAACACGGGTGAGGTCCCGGAGGACTGGAGAATTGCTAATGTTGTCCCCTTGTTTAAGAAGGGTAGCAGGGATAATCCAGGTAATTATAGACCGGTGAGCCTGACGTCAGTGGTAGGGAAGCTGCTGGAGAAGATACCGAGGGATAGGATCTATTCCCATCTGGAAGAAAATGGGCTTATCTGTGATAGGCAACATGGTTTTGTGCAGGGAAGGTCATGTCTTACCAACTTAATAGAATTCTTTGAGGAAGTGACAAAGTTGATTGATGAGGGAAGGGCTGTAGATGTCGTATACATGGACTTCAGTAAGGCATTTGATAAGGTTCCCCATGGTAGGCTGTTGGAGAAAGTGAGGGTGCATGGGGTCCAAGGTGTACTAGCTAGATGGATAAAGAACTGGCTGGGCAACAGGAGACAGAGAGTAGCAGTGGAAGGGAGTTTCTCAAAATGGAGACGTGTGACCAGTGGTGTTCCACAGGGATCCGTGCTGGGACCACTGTTGTTTGTGATATACATAAATGATTTGGAGGAAAGTATAGGTGGTCTGATTAGCAAGTTTGCAGACGACACTAAGATTGGTGGAGTGGCAGATAGTGAAGGGGACTGTCAGAGAATACAGCAGAATATAGATAGACTGGAGAGTTGGGCAGAGAAATGGCAGATGGAGTTCAATCAGGGCAAATGCAAGGTGATGCATTTTGGAAGATTCAATTCAAGAGTGAACTATACAGTAAATGGAAAAGTCCTGGGGAAAATTGATGGACAGAGAGATTTGGGTGTTCAGGTCCATTGTTCCCTGAAGGTGGCAACGCAGGTCAATAGAGTGGTCAAGAAGGCATACGGCATGCTTTCCTTCATCGGACGGGGTATTGAGTACAAGAGTTGGCAGATCATGTTACAGTTGTATAGGACTTTGGTTCGGCCACATTTGGAATACTGCGTGCATTTCTGGTCGCCACATTACCAAAAGGATGTGGATGCTTTGGAGAGGGTGCAGAGGAGGTTCACCAGGATGTTGCCTGGTATGGAGGGCGCTAACTGTGAAGAGAGGTTGAGTAGATTAGGATTATTTTCATTAGAAAGACGGAGGTTGAGGGGGGACCTGATTGAGGTGTACAAAATCATGAGAGGTATAGACAGGGTGGATAGCAAGAAGCTTTTTCCCAGAGTGGGGGATTCAATTACAAGGGGACACGAGTTCAAAGTGAAAGGGGAAAAGTTTAGGGGGGATATGCATGGAAAGTTCTTTACGCAGAGGGTGGTGGGTGCATGGAACGCATTGCCAGCGGAGGTGGTAGACGCGGGCACGATAGCGTCTTTTAAGATGTATCTAGACAGATACATGAATGGGCAGGAAGTAAAGAGATACAGACCCTTAGAAAATAGGCGACAGGTTTAGATAGAGGATTTGGATCGGCGTAGGCTTGGAGGGCCGAAGGGCCTGTTCCTGTGCTGTAATTTTCTTTGTTCTTTGTTCTTTGTTCTTTGTACAGTGATGCAAATTGGGATAACCATCTTTAGCTGCGAACTCAAGTCACCTTTCGTCTCTTTTTTAAAAAATTCAATTCGGGTTTCCAGCTGGTGGATTAAAAATCATCATTTGACATAAAGCACGTTTTCATGACAACTGTGATAAACAAAGAAGAATGTGAATGAATTGCAAAGTAACAGTCAGTCAAACTGGTGCATAAGGAAGTGGCCGTGAAGGTCCTAATAGCTCCTAACTGCTTAGCCTTTGCATCATTCCAAGATGTCAATGGAAATGTGATAATGTCATACACATTAGTTAATCTACAACACACAGATGTATAAAGCAACTAATGTGCAACATATTTGCTCAAGCCACCACTTGCATCTCTTTTCTCATGAACAATCAACAGCAGCAAGAAAGGGTTTTGCAATTTTACGGAATTGTAAATTTTTAAGGTCTGTGGGTTATAGATTGCATTCGTGTAGCCTCACATCCTCTGTTGCACAATTCCAGTCCTGTTGTGTTATTAGGTTCTCAACACAAATGTACCAAACAATCTGAGGCTGAATGGTGAGATGAATGAAGGGTTCTTTATTACATAAAAGCAGAATTATTGGAGAGCTCTGAGATACACATGCTGACTGTTAACTAACACTGCTTCAACTACTGTATCACATGTTGGCTTGCATCACTTCCTGTGATGATATATATTAAACTAATCAACAGTATGTCAACTAGTACTTAAGCAGTTAAAGCAATATCACAATATCCCCCTTTTCTTAAATGGAAATTTCATAAATTATAAGCTATGTACATAACAAAATAAGATAATTGTGAACAATATTTACACATGCATGTACTCTCATATTCATTAATCAAAGGTCTCTGAAATGTTCAGATGGTCTGCTGACCTGACCTGATCTGGTAACAGTGAAACTTTGCTGAGATCTGGAATTGTCAATTCTTTTCTCTTGACTCATAGGTTTAGACTGACAATTATCTTGTACTTGAGTGTTGTACATGTCATTTTTCTGAACTCCATTCTGAGGACTTGAATGTGAATGTGTTCTTGACATGATGTTGTGATAACTCTCTCAGCTTTCCTTCTCAACATCGCCCCATTTGGGGTAGTTACCTCATATGACCTTGGATCATTACAGATCATTGACACTTCTACAGGGAACCATGTCTTCTCTTGTGGGTGGATCACTGACCTTTTGTCTGATCTGTAGAGGCCGTAATTCCACACCTCCACCTTGGTCATCTGTGATTTTTATTTTTCTTGTCTCACTAATAATTTGTCTTGGACTGACTTATCAAGTGATGATTCAGAAAAGTTGTCCTGACTTGCCTTCCGAACATGGTCACTGTTGGCAATGGTAATCCTGTATCTATGGGTGTTGCTCATATGTGCAACATTGCTTTTGGATATCTTGATTGGTTTCTCTACATTTCAGAATTAATGGCTTTACTGTGCACACCATCCTTTCTGCCAAACTGTTTGAACTTGGATAATGCGAGGATGATGTAACATGATTTAGTACCCACTTGGCACTGTGGGGACAGAATAATATGGGGACATTTAAGGTGAAATAATTAATCAATCATGGACTACTAACAAACTAACCTCGGAGCTGCAGAGACAGCTTATCAGAATTTGCTTCATAGTTTCAGGGCTGCAGAGACAGCTTATCAGTAGAAGTAGACTAACAAGCAAAAACTAACAGGACAGCTGCAAGCTGGTTCATAGTAGTCCATTGTATAGCAATCAGCCTAACGGTCCAAGGAGATAGGGGGGATGAGAAACTGCTAGAGGGGAAGGTGACAAGGTAGTACCCCAATCAGGCCATGACACCAAGAAACTGCAAAGTTTGTAAACCAATTGGGAACATAAAGGGGGTGTCACTGATTTGTACGAAGAACTATAAGAAAGGCTTGATTTCCCTGCTCAGGCAGGAGAGGAGAGAAGATCCCAGGTGTTGTTGTTGTTTGCTTTGCTGATGATGTAACCAAGAAGTACTGCAATAAAGTTTCTTAAAGCTACAGTCGGACTTCGTCTCTCTTTGTGTAACTAATGGGATCCAACAACTTGGCGTAGTCGGCAGGATCGCTGGAGGATTAAGACCGAAGCCACAGACATCGGACCTATATCGGCGCCCCAGAGGTAAGGACTCCTCTTAATGTTAAAGGTCCTTGGTCGTTGTCTAAATTTCGTTTCCCTGCCACGCGATCCCGAACTTGGCGGTATTTCACGGAAATACCCTTTCTTGTGCGGCTCGAGATCCCCTTTCTAGACGTCTAACTTGGCAGTATTTGACGAAATACCTACTTGGCGAAAAGCCTGATGGCTCGAGACCTACTTCCCTACCTGAATAGATAAAATGACAGATGAAGGCAACCGACAGTTACCAACTACCGTCAAAGGTGGGCCGGCCCCACCTGACGTTCCTGAAGATGAAATACTTCGGCAGTTGAAAGAATATGTAGAGCAACAGTTTAATCTGGCTAAAGCGTACACCGAAATTGGGCAAAAATATGGCACCTCCACGGGACAGTGGTCCCTGGAAGATATAAAGAGAGTCTGGGGAAAAACAACCCGTTTAAAGGATAAAGAACGGACCCAATGGTCCCTGGCCGTAATGGGCCAGATTCGGCAGCGCAATGAGATTATGCAACAAGCCCAATATGATCGCGACCTAACGAGTGCAAAGGATCAACTGAAGGCAGTCTGCGAACAACTGAAAAAGGAAAAGCTTAAATCGGAACAGTTAGAAATTGAAAAGCTTGAAAAGGAAAAGCTAGAGATTGAAATTAAAGAGCTTAAAAAATAACTACAAGACAAGCAGACAACCCAACCGAAGGAGCCGGGACAGCTCTGCGAACCCCGCCGACCACCTCCAACTAACTCGTATCTGAGTTTGAAGTTGTTACAAACGGAACAACGGAAGATGCAACTGCGTGAAGTAGGTCTAGCCGAGACTTCCAGTGAAGAAAGTGACAATGATGATGGGTTACCGTTTCCACGACTAGCTCCCCTTAAACAGAAACGCGTTAAGGTCAAGACGGAAAAGAAGACTGTGAACGGTAGCGAGGTCACCACGGCCGAACACAACGCGTACTGGACACACGTCCCGGCTTCCCCTGAGAAAATCGTCAAGTGGTCCACAAGATTGCCCGACCCGAAAAAAGGGGGTCTGAAAACGTGGGAGCAGCTGGAACGATTAAAGGGAATTTACGATCTCCATCCATGGGACGGGGTACAGATTCTGACCGTAATGGTGCCCGGGCGAGCGAGCCAAAAGCTAAGGAGAGAGGTCCAAATTGCTTTGGGTGAAGATGGTCAGCTACTTGACGCCGGATGGACTGCGATTAACAAGTGGTCGCGAGAGTTTTGTCCTGCAAAAATGGACTGGAGCAAAGTTGCGGAAGTGCGGGAGTATGAAGAGAGTATGAAGAGAGGTTCAGGTCCACCTGGGTGGAATACTCAGGGATAGTAGACCCTGCTCCAGAGGAGCTGGAAGACACCAGTTTTGGACCCTTAAAAACCGCTTTTGTTGATGGACTAAAGCCAGAATTGTCTAAAATACTGAAGGCCACCCTACCGGAGTGGAACGCAGTAAGAGTGAAATACTCAGAGTTAATTGACAGATGTGCTCAGCTGGACAGGGATATGGGAGTCAAGCTTCGAGCCGTGCAGACGGATCCAGTACCGAAAGAGCCTGACAAAGAGCAAGATAGGCGACCTGGCCCCTGTTACTACTGCGAGAAGGAAGGCCATTGGGCTAAGGCGTGTAGAGCGAGAGGATGAGGCAGAGGACGCCAAGGATGCAACCCGGCACCCAAACCAGCTCCCTCCCCTGATGCCAATGACCTCTTTGAGAAGTTCAAACGGTTGACGCCCCAGCAACAGAAGGAGGTGGCCTCCTTAATAGATGCGACAAAAAACTAGAGGAGCCCTCCCTCGCCTTTTCAGCGCCTCTCCTAGTGCTAGTAGAAAATAGAAAAGATGGATTGTCTGTAACTGCGAGGGTGGGCGATCAAGACATTGACTTCTTATTGGATACTGGAGCCGAATTAACGTGTCTACCTCAACAATACGGTAACTCCCTACCGATGGACGGTAAGACTAAAAGAGCTTACGCAGCTGGGGGCAATGGGTTGGTAATTAAGAGGACCCATCCCGTACGCATTGGTCTTGGTCCGCACGAATTTATAACACCGGTCTGGGTAGGTCCGGTGGACCAAGCACTTCTCGGTATGGACGTTCTCACTCAGCTGAACTCTTCGTTGCATTTTGAAGGCGGCCAGGTAACTTGGTCTATCAGAAGTTTGAAGAAAGAGCAGCTGAGGGAGCACCTAATATGGGCCCAGGATAAGAACGATTGTGGGCTACTTCAGATGGAACCGGCAACGTTTACGGGATCTGCTTCACCCTGTACTAAGCAATACCCCATCAGTCAAACATCTATTGCAGGAATCCTACCGGTAATTAGACAGCTAGAGGAGTGAGGCATGCTGGTTAAAACACACAGTACCTCAAACAGCCCTGTGTGGCCAGTACGGAAGCCAAACGGGACCTGGCGGCTTACTGTCGACTATAGAAAAGCTAACCGGTGTATTAATCAAAAGGCCCCTGCGGTAGCTGACCCCTCTACGGTATTTAATGCCCTGAAGCCTGAACACGAATGGTTCTCTGTTATCGATATGGCCAACGGATTTTGGTCAGTGCCACTGGCACCTGAAGTCCAACCGGGGTTCACCTTTACTGTACAACAACAACAGTACACCTGGACTCGCCTGCCACAGGGTTCCCACAACAGCCCCACGGTATTTCATATGGCCCTACAAAACCATTTGAGGGAGTTACCTTCCATGTACTCCACGGTTATTCAGTACGTGGACGACATTCTGTTAGCCTCTGAGACAAAAGAACAGCACGAACAAGATCTGTGTACCCTGCTGGACAACCTTCATCAGAGAGGACACAAAGCCAGTATCGACAAAGCGCAGATAGCAGAAGGAGAGGTCGTGTACCTGGGATAAAAGAGTTCGAAAGGAAAGAGAGAACTCACCCAGGACAGGACCGACACCATTCGAGCTGCCAAACTGCCCACCACTATCCAGAAGCTTAGGTCCTTTTTGGGTTTGTGTAACTTCAACAGAAGCTGGATCGACTCCTACACACAGCTGGCTCAACCATTAACGATCTCTTGAAGGGAAAGCGGGCCTCTAAAGAATCAGTTACCCTAACCAAAGAACAACAAGAAGCTTTCGAAAATTTAAAGTGGGCTCTGTGCTCAGCGCCAGCCCTGGGAATCCCCGACAATGGGAAACCGTTTACCCTGTTTGTACATGAAAAAGAGGGATATATGACTGCCATACTGACACAGGAGCACGGGGACAAAGAGACCTATTGGATACTATTCGAAAAGACTGTACACTGTCGCCCTAGGATGGGGCAGTTGTTTAAGAGCTATGGAAGCTACATGCTAAGCAGTAATGGCTACTGCAGGTCTGGTATTAGATCAAAAGTTAACCGTTAAGTGTCCACACACAGTCCACACTTTGCTATCTATGAACCGAGTACCCCAAGTGACAGCAGCCAGATGGACCCGATGGACAACAGTCCTAGAGGCTCCCAATCTCCACATCGTCCGGGCCAGCCCGGTAAATCCGGCGACTATGCTCCCGTGGCCTGAAGAGAGGGAGGAAGAAGAACATGATTGCGTGGAGATTATGGAAGAAACAGAGGAGGTAACCCTAGTGGCAGAGGAAGCATTGCTCAACCCAGATTTAAACCTTTTCACAGATGGCTCAGCCTTTGTTGACAGCGGTACACGGAAAGCAGGGTGGGCAGTTACAACCTTACATGAAGTTGTGGAAGCGGGATGCCTGCCTTCAGGGACATCGGCCCAACAAGCCGAACTGCGAGCCCTGTCGGAAGCATGTCGAATAGCAGAGGGGAAGACAGCTAATATTTGCACCGACTCGTGGTATGCTTTTGGAGTCGCTCATGACTTTGGTCAGCTGTGGCGCAAAAGAGGATTTCTCACTGCTGCTGGTACACCTATTCGAAATAGTAAAGAGGTCCGAGACTTACTGGAGGCGATGCAATTGCCACAAAAGGTATCCATTTTGAAATGTAAAGCCCATACGAAAGACAACACCATAGAGGCAAAGGGAATGCCCCAGCTGACAAGGCAGCCAAGGAAGCCGCCTCGCAAGGTGATCCCCAAGACGCACGGACGCAAATATGTAAACTGAATGCGTCCCATCTGACACAAAGAACCTTTGGGCGCCAAGTGGGAGGGACCTTTCCAAGTGCTACTGACCACCCAGTAAGCAGTTAAAGTTAAAGGAAAGAAAGCCTGGATACACGCCTCTCACGTAAAACGAGCGACCCGTGATTGAACGCTGAATTATTAATTGCTGATATATTTAGAATTTGTATTATCTTCTTTGCATGTATTTTAAGTAGTTGCTCACTTTTGACTTGTAAGTGTTGTTGTAAACAAATAACTGAAGCCCCTGCAAAACTTATGCCTTTACAGAGCTCCCGCGGGCCCCTTCTGTGGCACCAGCAGGCAATGTATTGAGTGTGACCCCTCCGGGTGTCGAAGGCTGTTTCTAGACAAATAGAGACCATTAAAGGCACCTAGGTGGGATCAAGGGAATGATTCTTAAAAGTGTTTGAAGAATCAAAGGGGGGACTGTGGGGACAGAATAATATGGGGACATTTAAGGTGAAATAATTAATCAATCATGTACTACTAACAAACTAACCTTGGAGCTGCAGAGACAGCTTATCAGAATTTGCTTCATAGTTTCAGGGCTGCAGAGACAGCTTATCAGTAGAAGTAGACTAACAAGCAAAAACTAACAGGACAGCTGCAAGCTGGTTCATAGTAGTCCATTGTATAGCAATCAGCCTAACGGTCCAAGGAGATAGGGGGGATGAGAAACTGCTAGAGGGGAAGGTGACAAGGCAGTACCCCAATCGGGCCATGACACCAAGAAACTGCAAAGTTTGTAAACCAATTGGGAACATAAAGGGGGTGTCACTGATTTGTATGAAGAACTATAAGAAAGGCTTGATTTCCCTGCTCAGGCAGGAGAGGAGAGAAGAGCCCAGGTATTGTTGTTGTTTGCTTTCTGATGATGTAACCAAGAAGTACTGCAATAAAGTTTCTTAAAGCTACAGTCGGACTTCGTCTCTCTTTGTGTAACTAATGGGATCCAACAGCACACATGTCTTGAAATGGTTTACCAGTGTACTGTAGGCCATTATCTGACACTATCTCCTCTGGGAAACCAAAAAGACTGAAAATCACACTCATCATGTTTGCTACCAATGCACTTGATGTATCCGTCAGTTGGCAAATGATAGGAAATTTGGAGAATTATCTCTGTAAATCTTTCCTGTCTTGAGGAGTAGGCATTGATTTTACAGCCTCAGCTTTACTGGGATCTGGTCGTATTCCAGTGCCCGAGCAGATTGAGCTGAAAAAGTTGATGTGGCTCACATTGATAGTGCATTTTTGTTATTAAACACAAGACATTCTCTTCTGGCTGTCTCCATTAAGATGTGAAGATTCTTGTCATGCTCTTCCTTAGTACTTCCCATGACTGCTATGTCATCTGCAATGCAAACACATGCTGGAACACTTTCAGTAATGCAATCGACAGTGAGACCGGCAGAGTTTAAAAGTGCAGCGGGAAGGAGCGAGACTGAGCGAGACCGGCAGAGTTTAAAAGTGCAGTGGCAGCGGGAAGGAGCGAGACTGAGCAAGACCGGCAGAGTTTAAAAGTGCAGTGGCAATGGGAAGGAGTGAGACTGAGCGAGACCGGCAGAGTTTTAAAGTGCAGCGGTAGCGAGAAGGAGCGAGACTGAGTGAGACCTGCAGAGTTTAAAACTGCAGTGGGAAGGAGCGGGACTGAGTGAGACCGGCAGTGTTTAAAAGTGCAGTGGCAGCGGGAAGGAGTGAGAATGAGTGAGACCGGTAGAGTTTAAAAGTGCAGCGGCAGCAGGAAGGAGCGACACAGAGCAAGACCGGCAGAGTTTAAAAGTATAGCGGCAGCGGGAAGGAGCGACACAGAGCAAGACCGGCAGAGTTTAAAAGTGCAGCGGCAGCGCACCGCAGTTTTGAAAAAAAAAAGTCAACAGTGACATCACAGGCGAGCTGTGATGGTGAGTCACTGCTGTTATGGAAGAACTGTAAATAGCTGGGTAAGTATCTCAGGTAAGAAAAGTTTAAAAGTTTAAAGTTTATTTCAAATATAGTAAGTAGTGTTTTTTTTAAGGGAGTCCTATAATATTGAGGACCAGGGAAGAAGGGCCCTAGAGTAACTGATATTATGGGACATTAAGATCTTCCAGAAGGTTTAATTTAATGTAAAGGGTTAAGTCATGGCAGGAGAGCGCAAAGCCATGCTGTTCTCCTTGTGCTCCATGTCGGAAGCTGGGAACAATCCCAGTGCCCGGGACCAGGATGTGTGCGGGAAATGTATCCAGCTGCAGCTCCTGGAAGCCCGGGTTTCGGAGCTGGAGCGGCAGCTGGGGACACAGTGGAGCATCCATGAGGCGGCGAGTATCGTGGATAGCACGTATAGAGTGGTGGTCACACCGCAGGCTCAGACCCCACAGGCAGGAGGGGAATGGGTGACCACCAGGCAGAGCAAGAGGTCTAGGCAGGCAGTGCAGGAATCTCCTGTGGCTATTCCCCTGCAAAACAGATATACTGCTTTGGAAATTGTTGGGGGGAATGGTCTCTCAGGGGAAAGCAGCAACAACCCAATTCGTTGCACCTCAGTTGGCTCTTTCACACAGGGGAGGAGTAACCATGTTAAAAAATGCAAATGAATGAATTAATGACTTACCTGCTCCCGCCATCCGTTCTGGTGCCATATTGGTGCTGGTGGCCGGTATTCCCGTGCCGTCAGATCTCCGTCTGCAGATCTGATGCGGGACACTGGTGGGGAGGTGGGAACAGGTAAGTATTTCAGTGCAGGGGCAAAAAATGTTAGTGCGGGTTGTATATAGACCCACAAACTGTAGTGGTGATGTTGGGAATGGCATTAATCAGGAAATTAGAGATGCATGCGATAAAGGAACATCTGTAATTATGGATGAATTTAATCTGCATATAGATTGGGTAAATCAAATTCGTCACCATACTGTAGAGGAGGAATTCTTGGAGTGTATACGGGATGGATTTCTGGACCAATCCATTGAGGAACCAACTAGAGAACAGGCCATCCTAGACTGGGTATTGTGTAATGAGAGAGGAATAATTGACAATCTGGTGGGCGAGACCCCTTTGGGGACAAGCGACCATAATATGATAGAATTCTTCATCAAGATGGAGAGTGACATCGTTGATTCTGAGACAAGGGTCCTGAAACTTAGTAAAGGAAACTACGATGATATGAGGCGCGAGTTGGCTATGATGGATTGGAAAACGTTACTTAAAGGGATGACAGTGGATAGGCAATGGCAAACATTTAAAGAGTGCATGGATGAACTGCCACAATTGTTTCTCCCTGTCTGGCGCAAAAGTAAAATGGGAAAGGTAGCCAAACCATGGCTTACAAGGGAGTTAGAGATAGCATTAGATTCAAGGAAGAGGCATATAAATTTGCCAGAAAAAACAACAGACCTGAGGATTGGGAGCAGTTTAGAATTCAGCAAAGGAGGACCAAGGGATTGATTAAGAAGGGGAAAATAGAGTACAAGAGCAAGCTTGCGGGGAACATATAAATTGACTGTAAAAGTTTCTACAGGTATGTGAAAAGAAAAAGATTGATGAAGCCAAATGTAGGTCCCTTAGAGTCAGAACAGGGGAATTTATTCTGGGGAACAAAGAAATGGCTGACCAACTAAATGCATACTTTGGTTCTGACTTCACAAAGGAGGACACAAATATCATACCAGAAATGTTGGGGAACACAGGGCTTAGTGAGAGAGAGGACCTGAAAGAAATCAGTATGAGTAGAGAAATGGTATTGGGGAAATTAGTGGGATTGAAGGCCAATAAATCCCCAGGGCCTGATGGTATGCATCCCAGAGTACTTCAGGAAGTGGCCCTAGAATAGTGGGTGCACTGGTGGTCATCCACCACATCAAGACCCCTCAGGATCTTATATGTTTCAATCTAGTCACCTCTTACTCTTCTAAATTCCAACGGATACAAGCCTAGCCTGTCCAATCTTTCCTCATAAGACAGCAGCACCACCAACCCACCCCCCCCCCCCCTCATTCCAGGTATTAGTCTAGTAAACCTTCTCTGTACTGCCTCAAAAACATTTACATCCTTCCTTAAATAAGGAGGCCAGTACTGTACATAGTACTCCAGATGCAGTCTCACCAATGCCTTGTATAGCTGAAGCATAACCTCCCTACTTTTGCAATCAATTCACCTTGTGATAAACAATAACATTCTATTAGATTTCCTAATTACGTGCTGTACCTGCATACTAACCTTTTGCGATTCATATACTAGGACACCCAGATCCCTCTGCATCTCAGAGTTTTGCAATCTCTCACCATTTAGGTAATATGCTTCTTTTTTATTCTTCCTGCCAAAGTGGACAATTTCCCACTTTCCCACATTATACTTCATTTTCCAGGTCTTTGCCCACTCACTTAACCTATCTATATCCCTTTGTACCCTTATGTTCTCTTCACAAGTTACTTTCCCATCTATCTTTGTGTCATCAGAAAATTTTGCAACCTTACCTTTGGTTCCTTCATTTAAGTCATTTATATAAATTGTAAAAAGTTGATGCCCCAGCACAAATCCCTCTGGCACACCACTTGTTACATCTTGCCAACCAGAAAATGACTCATTTACTCTCTGTTTCCTGTTCGTTAGCCAATCTTCTATCCATGCCAATACGTTAGCCCCTACACCATGAGATTTTATTTTCTGCAATAACCTTTGACGTGGCATCTTATCAAATGCCTTCTGGAAATCTAAGTACAATAGATCCACCGGTTCCCCTTTATCCACAGCACATGTAACTCCCTCAAAGAACTGCAATAAATTGGTTAAACATGATTTCCCCTTCACAAAACCATGTTGACTCTGCCTGATTACCTTGAATTTTTCTAAATGCCCTGCTATAACATCTTTAATAACAGCTTCTAACATTTTCCCTAAGACAGATGTTAAGCTAACTGGCCTGTAGTTTCCTGCTTTCTGTCTCCCTCCCTTTTTGAATAAAGGAGTTACATTTGCTATTTTCCAATCTAATGGAATCCTCCCCGAATCTAGGGAATTTTGGAAAATTAAAACTAACGCATCAACTATCTCACTAGCCACTTCTTTTAACTCCCTAGGATGAAATCCATCAGGACCCGGGGACTTGTCAGCCTTCAGCTCCAACAATTTGTTCAGGACCAGTTCCCTGGTGATTGTAATTTTCTTGAGTTCCTCCCTCCCTTCCATTTCCTGACTTACAGCTAATACTGGGATGTTACTTGTGAAGACCGTGCAAAATACGTGTTCAATTCATCTGCCATCTTCTTATTATCCATTATTAATTCCCCAGACTCACTTTCTATAGGACCAACGCTCACTTTGTTAACTCTTTTCCTTTTTAAATGTCTACAGAAACTCTTAATATCTGTCTTTATATTTCTAGCTAGTTTTCTCTTGTACTCTAATTTTACTTTCCTTATCAATCTTTTAGTTCTTCTTTGCTGTTTTTTATATTATGTCCAATCTTCTGACCTGCCTCCTGTTTTTGTGCAATTATATGCTTTTTCTTTAAGTTTGATACTATCTTTAACTATTTTAGTTAACCATGGATGGTGGGTCTCACCCTTGGAATTTTTCTTGCTTGTTGAAATGTATCTATTCTGTGTATTCTGAAATATCCCCTCAAATGTCTGCCACTGCATTCATATTGACCCATCCCTTAACCTAATTTGCCAGTTCACTTTAGTTAGCTCTGCTTTCATGCCCTCATAATTTCTCTTATTTAAGTTTAAAATACTCATCTTGGAGCCACTCTTCTCTCCCTCAAACTAAATGTAAAATTAAATCATATTATGATCACTGCTACCTGGGGGTGCCTTAACTATGAGGTCATCAATTAATCCTATCTCGTTGCACAATACCAGGTCTAGTATAGCCTGCTCTCTTGTTGGCTCCAGAATGTACTGTTCAAAGAAATTATTCCAAAAGCATTCTATGTACTTCTCATCTAGGCTACCTCTGCCCACCTGATTTTTCCAGTCTATATGCAGGTTAAAATCCCCCATAATTATCACTGTACCTTTCTGACAAACTGCCATTATTTCTTCCTTTATACCCCATCCTACAGTGTGGTTAATGTTAGATGGCCTGTACACCACTCCCACAAGTGACTTCTTGCCTTTATGATTTCTCATCGCTACCAAAACTGCTTCTACATCCTGGTTTCCTGAACTTAGGTCATCCCTCTCTATTGCGCTAATACCATCATTAATTAACAGAGCTACCCCTCTACCTTTTCCTAGCTTCCTGTCCTTCCTAAATGTCATGTACCCTTCAATATTCAGGTCCCAATCTATCTCGTCCTATAACCATGTCTCTGTAATGGCTATCAGATCGTACTTATTTATTTCTATTTGCTCTCTCAGTTCATCTGTTTGGTTTCGAATGCTATGTGCATACAGGTACAGTGCCTTTAGTTTTGAATTTTTATTATTTTTGTAGCCTCTAGCCTTATCTGTTGGTTTACTCTTAGATTTGTAATCTCTGTCCCTTCCTGCCTAAGACTGCTTATCATTTCCCATATTAATACCTTTCTCTCTTGCCTTGTCTCTATTCCTTGATTTACTATATCTTCCCAAATTTGATCCCTTGCCCCCACTATTCAGTTTAAAAGCCTCTCTACTTCCCTAATTATGCGGCTCGTTAGAACACCGGCCCCAGCACGGTTCAGGTGTAGACCGACCCAACGGTACAGCCACCACTTTCCCTAGTCGTGGTGACAGTGCCCCATGAACCGGAACCCACTTCTACAACACCAGTCTTTGAGCCATGCATTAATTTCTCTAATCTTATTTGCCTATGCCAATTTGCATATGACTTAGGTAATAATCCAAAGATTATTACCTTTGAGGTCCTGCTTCTTAATTTGGTGCCTCGTTCCTCATACTGACTATGCAGAACCTCTTTCCTTGTCCTGCCTATGTCGTTGGTACCTACACGGACCACGATGACTGGATCCTCCCCCTCCCACTGTAAGTTCCTCTCCAACCCTGAGCAGATGTCCCGAACCCTGGCACTAGGCACGCAGCACAGCCATCTGGACTCTCACTCTTTGCTGCAGAGAACAGTATCAATCCCCCTAACTATACTGTCCCATACTACCACTGCATTTCTTTTTTCTCCCTCCACTTGAATGGCTTCCTGTACCATGCTGCCATGGTCAGGTTCCTCATCCACCCTGCAGCCCCCACTCTCATGCAAACAAGCTGAAAGAACATCAAACCTGTTGGACAATTGCAAAGGCTGGGGCTCCTGCACTCCTGCCCTCTGGGTCCCCTTACCTGCCTCAGCTGCAGCCACACTCTCCTGTCCCTGACCACTGACCAAATCAGAAGACCCTATCCTAAGGGGTGTGACTGTTGCCTGGTACAAAATGTCCAGGTAACTTCCCCCCTCCCTGATGTGTCACAGTGTCTGCAGCTTGGATTCCAGTTCAATGACTCTGAGCCGAAGCTCTTCAAGCTGCAAACACTTACTGCAGAGTGTTTGCTCTGGATCACACTGGCATCCAGAAGCTTCCACATGCTGTAACCATGACACATCACCTGTTCTGCCATCCTTAATGTGTTTTAATTAACTACTTAATTATTTTATTCAATTATTTATTTTATTTCCTTTTTTATATATATTTTATTAAGCTTACCACTCGTTCCTTTACTATTTTGAACACTAGGATTAGAATAGACCTTAATCAATTACCAGATACTCACCAAACAGGTAGCTTCTTCTCCAACCAATCACCTACCTGCTTTCCTGTGATGTCACACTTGCTTTTCTTGAACGACCTCGTTCCAGTGAACAGAGGATGTTAGCCTCTCCCTGCACTCGGCACACTCCCAGCACTCCACGCTCTTTTCATTGAAGCCTCTCCCAGCACTCAGCACTCTTTTCAATGAAGCCTCTCCCAGCACTCTGCGCTCTTTTCAATGAAGCCTCCCCCAGCACTCCCCGCTCTTTTCAATGAAGCTTCTCCCAGCACTCTGCGCTCTTTTCAATGAAGCCTCTCCCAGCACTCAGCACTCTTTTCAATGAAGCCTCTCCCAGCACTCAGCACTCTTTTCAATGAAGCCTCTCCCAGCACTCAGCACTCTTTTCAATGAAGCCTCCCCCAGCACTCCCCGCTCTTTTCAATGAAGCCTCTCCCAGCACTCTGCGCTCTTTTCAATGAAGCCTCTCCCAGCACTCTGCGCTCTTTTCAATGAAGCCTCTCCCAGCTCTCTGCGCTCTTTTCAATGAGTTGTGCGATTACATCCATGTCAGGCTGGATTTTGTTGAGTTTGCAACTTCGGGCTCCATGGCGGGTGGGGGGACCAGACGATCGTACCGGCAGCGGCCCACCATGGAACCCAACACCAGGATTGCTGGGCTCAATCTTCCCAGCAGCGGTGAGGCTCCATGGCAGCCCCCCCACTATTTGGCGACAGGAACCAACTTTATATATTTAAATAAAGGATAGGGACATATTTACATACCTTTCACCGCGATCTTGCCAGCTGTCCACGATCTTCAGTGTGACGGCTGGCACTCCCACGCCTTCACATTCCCATCCAGGGAAAGCTGGCACCAACGAGATGGGGAAGGGAGGAACTATTGATTTTTAGTGAAGTTGCGGGGGCGGTGGGGTTGGGGGGGTCAACTCTGCATTTCTAGTGTGGAAGAGGGGGAAAGGGTGACCTCTGCACTTTGTGCAGTTGTGGCGGGGGGAGAAGCCAAATCAACAATGTAAGTGTTTTGCGGGGGGAAACAGGTTGTCATTTATTTTCATTGTATTGGAGGGGAACAGGTCAGAAATTAATTTTCAGTGTATGGGGATGGCGGGGAATATAGGGTTCAGCTGTGCAGGCCTGGCAGCCCTTTAAAAATGGTGCCACTCTTGCACCAAGGCAGTTGACACCGTTGCTGGTGTTGCAGAACATCCCTCCCCTCCCCCACGTGATTCCATATTAAAATAAGCCACCGGGCTCAAGATCGCGGTGGCATGGCGTGCAGGCCACCATTTTTTCTACTCACCACCGCTCCCATCACCATATGGAAGATTTGTTCACTTACGGTGCTTTTTTTTCAGTCCGGCTCTTTGTCTACCTCAATGACATGTTTGTGCTTATACTGATATTTTTCAAACTCTTTTCCATTCTTGCCTCTAGGCTGTGTCGGTTTCTTATTGAGCTGTGGCTTTCTGTAGCTTCTGACCGCTTCTTCATGCCAGATTTTCTACACAGTCTTGTCCAGTGTCCTTTTAGCCCACATGCCTTCCAGGTATCCCTGAATGCAGGACAGTTTCTTGGTTGATGCATTAGACCACACTTGCCGCACACTTTGCCCTGTGGAGATGTCTTGGCTACCTTACCTATCATTGTTGTTACTCCAATTGCTTGTATGTACTGCTTGCTTGCAGCTATGGCTTCGTACTTTCTGCCATCTTTGAGGAAACTTTTGGTGTTGTATCCTTTTCCCTTATCAAACAGATCTGTTTGGAACTCCTCTATTGGAGTTGATGCAATTACCAGCTCCATTATCCTCTCCGACAGTTCTGCGTCTGAAAAATCAGTCTTTCCCTTTTTCATGACATCTGCTGCCAAGCTGGTCAATAGTTTCTTTGGGCTGTTGTCTATAGGCCATCAATTCCAGTCGATGGATCCTGAAGCTGACCTTGTCCAGAGTTTCAATGTGTCTTTCTGGTCTGCTTCTGACAGTCCAGAAATGTTGATGCGATGGAGTCCTTCGTTGACAATCACAATCTTTATCTTATTTGCTTGCTTGTCAGGTTCTGTGTCTGCAAGATCTAAAAAGCATAACTCCTTACACTGTTTGAAGAGTTGGAATTTGTGGAGGATATCTGGAACTTTCCAGTTCATCGCTGGGTATTTTGTGGTCATGGTGTCAAAACTTCTAGTTTGTGAGAATTCTCTGCCACAGCTTTTCCCTTTAATTATTTTCTTTTTAGTGGCTTTCCTTGAAGGAAAAAAAAGTGCAAGTCTACTGTGCCTGTAACGTTGGATCTTTGCCACAACCTGAGCTCTGTGGGCTTTCAATCTTTTTTTTAATTTGTTTTTTGTGGGATGTGGACGTCGCTGGCTAGGCCAGCATTTATTGCCCATCCCTAATTGCACTTGAACTGAGTGACTTGCTAGGCCATTTCAGAGGGCAGTTCAGCGTCAATCACATTGCTGTGGGTCTGGAGTCACATACAGGCCAGACCAGGTAAGGATGGCAGAGTTCCTTCCCTCAAAGACATTAGTGAACCAGACAGGTTTTTGCAACAATTGACAATGGTTTCATTTCTGGTCTCTGCTCAGGGACACTCTGCCCACGATGCTCTTTTGGTGGGAAAACCACAACGCGAAATGGCGGTGCAGTATTGCAGCCCCAACCCGAACCAACTCTCTTACTTTTTTTCAGCCCGTTTCTGCCCGAGTACTGCCTTTCCTGCTGACCACCATTCGAATAAACTACCCCCTTCGTTTATTCACACTCTCTCGGAGCTCCGATTTTTAAGGATGGTCTTCGAATCTGACCCTGTAACTCACTGCTGCCAGTTCCTCCACGATCTGCAGTGTTGTCCTAAGCTTTATGGTTTTCCATGGGAGAAACTGTCATCTTCAATGTTGTGCTTATGATCACTGTCCCACGTCGAACACCATTACCAGCACGGTGAACACCTTTGCATTGCTTCTATCCTTCTATGCTCCACTGTCATCATTTTGTGTTGAGTTCTCAACACAAATGTACCAAACAATCTGAGGCTGAATGGTAAGTTGAATGAAGGGTTCTTTGTTACAGAATAACAGAATTACAGGAAAGCTCTAATATGTTGACTGTTGACTAACAATACTCCAACTAATGTATCACATGTTGGCTTGCAACACTTCTTTGATGATGTATACTAAACTATTTACATATTCAACAGTATGTTAACTAGTACTCAAACAGTTAAAGCAATATCACAAGTATTTACATGAAACAGAAAGGATGTCACTCTCTGAATGTGCAACTTACTTGCAACTTTCAGCTCTGAATTATGCAAATCAATGTTCGTTTCCAGCCAGCAGTCATAATAGCTTTACATCAAGACAGCTAATGTTTAATCAGTGCTTCATGTGCCTGGGCAGATAGAGGGGCATCTGTAATACATTGTGGCTAAGGTTTCAAGTGTTCTGCTGCTGCACAACATCCCCCTGCTAAAAGGCGTCATGGTGGAGACTCTGGAGAAGGAACGTCCATGGACAGCAAGGGTATCACCAAGAGGAACAGGAGACTGCAAAAAAAGAATTTGATATGGCTGCCAAAGCCATCTGGCAAGGTTACATGTGGAAGACTTCTTATGTTTCTAATGCATTATCAGTGTTTCTGTGCTTGAAAGACCCAATCATGTAATGATGGCCAAATTAAAGAGGATGAAATTCTGGAAATCCTTGCTTGACTATACTGCAGGGCTTCAATGCAATGTCTGAAACACACTGTGCATAAACCAAAGGTTCCTTCCTATACTGGCTTTGGAGGGGGCTGCATTCTTGCTGCAATATTATAACTGCCATGAGAAGATCGTTTTAGGTGGCCATCAAGGATGCCTGAAAAATGGCCCAACCTACTATCAGGTGACCATCTTGCAGTGCAGGTGTCCTTTGGGACAGAAGGTTGGGTCACAAAATTGTCTCTCATTGCAGCCATTTTATGCCCATAAAACAAGCACAACAAGGTCCAATTTCTACACAAAGGCCTCCTAAATCACTCCACAAGGTCAAGCAGAACACATTTATTGATATTTCTGCTGGTTGTATACCCATTGGAGTGTGTTATGCTCCAAGTTTTACTGGTCCACAATGATGGCATCATGTTAATGACATGACACATTGGAATCTAAGGGGCAGCAATAGAATTAGTCTCCGAATGAGTTCTGTAACAAGGACCAGCAGCAGCATCCCACTGTCTACCTACAGTCTGAGGAGGTGTTGGGGCAAGTGAAAATCAGGCACAAGACCTCTGATCCTGAATTTTTGCCCCTTCCCCATCCAGTGCATGCTTAATTCTCTAGTATATACGAATAGAATTTCAGCTCCTTAGTATTTCTTAAGGAAGGAGATTAATAAGTGGTGCTGGTAGAGGGGATAGGTGATAGAATAATCAAACATGGACTCTGTATGCAGGTAGCATGATGGACTGAAGGACCTTTACTTCCTCGGGATTTTCCTTAATTATTTGTTACTATTACATTTACCTCCTTTCACCTATGTTGTATTATTCTGTAGCTACTGCAAAATTGAAAAAAAAATGAAGATCAATTGTTTAATTTAATTACTTCTTGCAATGGACCATAAGCTATGATCTGATAAGTTTTCTTGTTGCATTTTACAATTTGGTATATGGATGGTATTTGTAATATCTTTGTTATAGTCAGAATACAAATCTATTAGACACTGCAGACTAATAGAAGTTTTGTCATTTGCTGCTTGCTAGTGAACATGAAATAGAAATTAAAATGCATGGAATGTTTTTGGTTCACTGCAGAAACCATATAGGAGCCATATAGTCTGCAGGTGGTAAAAATAAGTTACTTATTTGAGTGCTAATTAATCATAATATTGTGAGAGAGACACTTTGTGAATTTACTTTTTTGTGCAACTGCCACATATTTTATACTTTAACAATAAAATCTTAATATCTTAATTTGCAAGAATTTTATTTCCTTTCGGGGCTTTTCAGATACATAATGGAAATATATTCACTTGCTTACTTGAAATGGTGTTGTGCTATGTTATATGGCCTTTGAAAAAGAGGTTAATGTCAATGTGGTGAATAAATATAAAGCACAGGATTTCAGTGAAACTATTGGATTTTCCATGGCTTTCTTTATATTAGATCTGTCATTTTAAAATGGCCGGTATATTATACCAGTAACCATACAATGTACTACATAACATAGTTAATCGCCTATGGAATTTCACATCAACAAAAATTACATGAAATTGTGACCTAAAATTTCCCCTAAATGAGCTCTGATGATGTTATAGAGTCATTTATGGCATAGAAGGAGGCCATTTGGCCCATCAAGTCCATGTCAGTTCTCCACAGAGCATTTCAGTCAGTCCCACTTCTCTGCTCAATCCCTGTAGCCCTACAAGCTTATTTCTTTCAAGTGCCCATCCAATTTTCTTTTGAAATCATTGATTGCCTCTGCTTCCACCACCCTTGTGAGCAGCAAGTTCCAGGTCATTACCACTCGCAGCATGAAAAAGTGCTTCCTCACATTCCCCCTGCAACCGTCGCCCAAAACCTTCAATCCCCTAGTCCTTGTACCATCAGTTAATGGGAACAGTTTTTCCCTGTTTAATTTATCTAAGCCTGTCATAATCTTGTACACCTCTATCAAATCTCCGCTCAATCTCCTTTACTCTAGGGAGATCAACCCCAGCTTTTCCAACCTAACTTTGTAACTAAAATCCCTCATCCCTGGAACCATTCTGGTAAATCTTCTCTGCACCCTCTCAAGGACCCTCACATCCTTCCTAAAGTGTGATGACCAGAACTGGATGCAATACTCCAGTTAGGGCCTAACCAGAGCTTTAAAAAGGTTCAACATAACGTCCCTGCTTTTGTACTCTATGCCTCTATGAAGCCCAAGATCTCATATGCTTTGCTAACCACTCTCTCACTATGTCCTGCCACCTTCAAAGATTGATGCACATGCACCCCAGTTCCTTCTGTTCCTGCACACCTCTTTAGAACTGCACCATTAAGTTTGTATTGCCTCTCCCTATCCCTTCTGCCAAAATGCATCACCTCACACTTTTCTGTATTAAATTCCATCTGCCACTTGTCAGCTCATTCTGCTAGCCAATCTATGTCCAGTTGAAGGTGGTTTGTATCATTCTCTCTGTTTGCCACACCTCCAAGTTTGGTATCATTAGCAAATTTTGAAATTCTATTCTTTATTCCAAGATCCAAGTCAGTTATATATAGCAAATAAAAAACAGTGGTCCTAGCGCAGACACTTGGGGAACACCACTGTCTACCATCCCCCAGTCTATAAAACAACCATTGACCATGACTCGTTGTTTTCTGTCCTTGAACCATTTTTTTTATCCAATTGAATACTGACCCTCCTATTCCATGAGCCTCAATTTTGATAACCAGTCTTTTATGTGGTACTTCATCAAATACTTTCTTAAAATCCAGATAGACAACATCCACCACATTCCCTTCATCAACCTTCTCAGTTACTTCATCAAAACATTCAATTAGATTAGTCAAGCATAACCTTCCTTTTACAAATCCATGCTGGCTATCCTTAATTAACTCAAACCTCTCCAAGTGTCTGTTGATTTTTTCCCCTGATTATTGTTCCTAAAATCTTACCCACCACTAATGTTAAACTAACTGGTCTGTAGTTGCTAGGACTGTCCTTACACCCTTTCTTGAACATGGGTGTCATATTTTCCACTCTCCAATCCTCTGGCACCTCCCCTGTATCCAGGGAAGATTGGAAGATTATGGCAAGCCCTACTGCTATCTCCATCCCCACTTCCTTTAGCAACCTGGGATGCAAGCCCTCCAGACTGGGTGACTTAACTACCCTAGCATAGCCAGCCTTTCCAGTACGTCCCACCTCTCAATTTTTACCCTATCCATTGCCTCTACTCTCTCCGCTTCTACTGATATTTTGTCAGATTCCTCTTCCTTAGTAAACACTGATACAAAGTATTCTAGCCTTGCCCTGTGCTTCTAAGCACATATTATCCCTAATAGGCCCCACCCTGCCTCTTACTACCTGCTTACTATTTACATGCCGCTAGAAGATTTTTGGGTTCCCTGTTATGTTGATTGCCATTCTATTCTCATATTCTCTCTTTGCCAATCTTATTTTCCTCTTCACTTCCCCTGTCAACTAATTGTATATGGCCTGGTTCTCACTTGATGAGTTCACCTGACATGCATCATACACCATCTTTTTCTGTTTCATCATAAGTTCTATCTCCCTTGTCAACCAAGGAGCCCTGTTTTTGTTTCCCTTTGTTGGAATGTTCATAGCCTGTACCTGAAGCATCTTTTCCTTAAAGATAACCCATTGTTCCATTACAGTTTTTCCTGTCAGTCTTTGGTTCCATTTTGTCCCGGCTAGATCCCTTCTCACCACATTGAAATTAGCGGTCTTCCAATCGAGCCATTCTACCTTATATCATTCCATGCTTTTCTGCATTATGAGTCTAAACCTTATGATTTGATGATCACTCTTACCCAAGTATTCCCTCACAGACAATTGGTCCACTTGGCCAACCTCATTTAACAGCACCAGATCCAACAATGCCTCCTTTCTAATATAAAAGCAAAATACTGCTGATGCTGGAAATCTGAAATAAAAACAGAGTGCTGGAAATACTCAGTAGGTCTGGTAGCATCTGTGGAGAGAGACACAGAGTTAACATTTCAGGTCTGTGAATTTTCATCAGAACTGGCAAAGGTTAGAAATGTAAAGGCTTTGAGGAAGTGAAAAGGGAGAGGGGGACGATGAACAAAAGGAAAGATGTGTGATAGGAAGGAAGGCAGGAGAAATTAAATGACAGAGATGTCACAGAACAAAAGGCAAAGGGAGTGCTATTAGTTGTAGTAAAAGACAAAGCATTTGTCCAGAGAAGGTTAAAGGCAGAATAATGAACAAATCTCTCTGAAAGCAAAAACATGAAAAACAAGTTTAAGATTGGCATATGGTTAAAAATAAAATTAAATAAAAATTAAAATTAAAAATAAAAAGGCTGTCATGGTCTGAAATTGTTGAACTCAATGTTGAGTCCAGAAGGCTGTAGAGTGCCTAATCAGAAGTGAGGTGCTGTTCCTCGAGCTTGCGTTGAGCTTCATTGGAACACTGTAGCAGGCCAAGGTCTGAATTGTTGGCGTGAGAGCAGAGTGGTGAATTAAAATGGCAAGCAACCGGTAACTCACGGTGATGCTTGCGGACTACGTGGAGGTGTTCCACAATGCAGTCACCCTACCTTTGTTTGGTCTCCCCAATATAGAGGCGACCGCATTGTGAGTAGCGAATATGGTATACTAAATTGAAAGAAGTGCAAGTAAACCATTGCTTCACCTGGAAGGGGTGTTTGGGAACCTGGATAATGAGAAGACCGGAGGTAAAAGTGCAGGTATTACACCTCCTGCAATTGCATGGGAAGGTGCTGTGGGAAGGTGTCAGGGGTGATGAAGGGGTGGATCAGTGTGCCGTAGAGGGAACGGCCCCTTGGAATGCTAACATAAGGGGAAGGGAAGATGTGTTTGGTAGTGGCATTATGCTGGGGGTGGCAGAAATAGTGGAGGATGATCCTTTGGATGTGAAGGCTGTTCGGGCAGAAAGTGAGGTCAAGGGGAACCCTGTTGCAGTTCTGGGAGGGAGGTGAAGGGGTGAGGGCAGAAGTGTGGGAAGTGGGTCAGACATGGTCGACAGCCCTGTCAACCACAATGGGGGAGTCCTCGGTTGAGGAAAAGGGAAGACATATCGGAAGCCCTGTTGTGAAAAGTTGCATCATCAGAACAGAAGATGTGGAGGTGGAGAAACTGGGAGAATAGAATGGAGACAGGGTGTGAGGAAGTGTAGTTGAGGTTGCTGTGTGAGTCAGTGGGCTTATATTGAATATTAGTGGACAGCCTATACCCAAAGATGGGGTCAGACAAGTTGAGGAAGAGAAGGGAAATGTAGGAGTTGGACCATGTGAAGGTGAGAGATGGGTGGAAAGTGGAAGCAGAGTTGATGAAGTTTACCAGTTCGGGGTGAGAGCAGGAAACAATACCACTACAGTCATCAATGTACCAGAAAAAGAGTTGGGGGAGAAAGCCTGAGAACCTGGAACAAGGAATGTTCGACATACTCCACAAAAAGACAGGTATAACTAGGACCCATACAGGTACCCATAGCAACACCTTTTATTTGGAGGAAGTGAGTGAAGTTGAAGGAGAAATTGTTCAATGTGAGAACAAGTACAGCCTGGCGGAGGAGGGTGGTGGTGAATGGGGACTGGTTGGGCCTCTGTTCAAGAAAGAAACGGAAAGCCCTCAGATCGTTCTGGTGGGGGATGGAGGTGTAGAGAGCTTGGACGTCCACAGTAAAGAGGAGGTGGTTAGGGCCAGGAAACTGGAAATTGTCGAAATAACGTAGGGCAAGAGAAGAGTCATGGATGGAGGTGGGAAGAGACTGGACAAGGGGAGAAAAATAGAATCAAGATAAGAAGAAATAAGTACAATGGGGCAGGAACAGGCTAAAATGATGGGTCTCACAGGTCAGTCCTGTTTGTGGATTTTGTGAAGGAGGTTGAAGCGGGCTGTCCGGGGTTGCGGGACAATGAGGTTGGAAGCTGTAGAGGGAAGATCTCCAGAGGCGATGCGGTCAGTAACAATCCTGGACACAGTGGCTTGATGTTCGGTGGTGGGGTTATGGTCCAGTGGGAGGTCGGAAGAAGTGTCTGAGATTTGGCACTCAACCTCTGCTGGTAGAGGTTGGTATGCCAGACAGAAACAGCACCAACCTTGTCAGCAGGTTTGATGACAATGTCGGGGTTAGACCTGAGAGAACAGAGTGCAGTAAGTTCAGAGGGACACAGTTTAGAGTGGTGCTTTCTGTTTTTATGCCTCCTTTCTAGTTGGGCCAAAAACATACTGATTCAGAAAGTTCTCCTGAACACAATCCAGAAATTCCTCCCCCTCCTACACCTTTACTCTAAAATTATCCCAATCAATCGTTGGATAAATAAAGTCCCCCAATGTCACCATTCTGTAGTTCTTGCACATCTCTGATTTCCTCTGTGTCTCTCACTATTTGGAGGCCTATAGAATACCCCGAGTAGTGTGATCATTCCTATTTTGCTTCTGAACTCTAACCAAATGGATTCTGTCTTTGCCCCTCTCTTTCTCCAGCACTACAATGTCTTCCCTAATTACTACTGCCACCCCATCTCCCTTTTTTCCTTTTCTATCTTTTCTGAACACTTTATATCCTTGTATATTAAGCAGCCAGCCCTCATAATTTTTAAGCCACTCTTCCATTATTGCTACTACATCATATTCCCATACTGCTATTTGTGCTTGTAGCAACCTTTTGTGCACCAACCTTTTTCAGCACACTTTCTGCATTTACATGCACGCATTGTATTCCTATCTTTCCATTCCTCATAGACCTTCTGAGTCTGCTCCTATCTAATACAGAACTACTCCCTTCTCTAGTACTGTCCAACATTCTCACATTATGCACATTATTCCTCTTTTCTACTATTATATGCTGGTGCCCATCCCCCTGCCAATTTAGTTTAAACACTCCCCAACTACATGAGTGAACCTCCTCACTAAGACATTGGTCCCAGTCCTGCTGAGGTGCAACCCATCACTTTTAAGCTTACAGGGTAAGATAGGCAGAAAAGGAAAACTTATGTCTGACACCGAGAACTCATTACTACAGAAAGCCCAGAGGAGTATAGAAAGTGGAGGGGTGAAATCAAAAAGGAAATTAGGAAAGCGAAGAGAGGGCATGAAAGAATATTGGCAAGTAAAATCAAGATGAGCCCAAAGATATTTTTATCAATACATTAAGAGTAAGGGTAGATATTTATACTTTCATATTTCAAACTGTGTTTTAATAAGCTTTGCATCTTTATTGAATAAGTCTTATAATAAATCAACAATTTTATTGTTTATTGAAGAAACCTGGTTGGCGGATTTCTATTCTGAAACTAATATAAAGTAAATAATTGGCCGTATTGGTAACTGGGTAAAATATTTAAACATATGTTGTGACCAGTGGAGTAGTGGAACTGGAGAAATTCAGTGCATTCCTCTAACCTTAGTCGTAACAATGTGGTGTCAAAGGAAGACTTTAATGATGACATATGATGACATGCAGCATGATGTATTTTGCAGGAAATGCTGCTTAGACACTCCTTTGCTCAATCCTGTGGTATTCTTCCTCCACCATGAGAATGGCATACAAAGGTATGCACATAGAGAATGCTCCTGCTCCTGAGGATCCTCTGACTGTGGTAGGAAAGTGTTTGGGGTTTCAAAAATCTGCCAGTGATCTGACCTTGTGTGAAGCAAGTCCTGATGCCTATAGGCAGAATAGCAAAAGCAAAAACCACTTTAAAAAGCTGCAGAAATCTGTATTCAGAATCTCCAAACTCTTCGGTTTCAAGGACTGCTCACTTCTGTCTATATCAGCTGATCCTGGCAACGACTGAATCTTAAAACTTTCAGTCTAAATTACCCCGAATGCATCAATGGTCCAAATCCTGGAAGCCCCAAGCTGCTATATCACTGGTTCACACTCTGACATATGAAAATGAGGCCAGTGGGGAGCATTGTGCTCCCTGATCCTCCAATGGTGAATGCATGCCTTAATTTGCTGGAAGAATAATTAGAAACCATTGCTGCTTGCCCCTGTTGCTTCTCTGCACCCTCCCTGTCAGAGGATGATTGTCACTCATGCATATCTTCCTCATGTAAGGCCTCCTCTTCTGCAGTGTTAATTGTGCAGAGCACAGCAGAGCATCACGATATGCGAGACCCTCGCTGGGGCATACTGCAGGGCTTCACCAGATCAATCGAGGCAGCAGAACCTCATCTTCAGCAGCCCAATGGCATGCTCAATGGTCACTTGGGTGGAGCCATGGTAAGTGTTGTACCTGTTGTCATGAAGACCCCACCTGCCAAGAATGAGGCATATTAATTTTGTCATATGAACATTAATTTTAAACTGTTGCTGGAAGGAAGAGATGACTTGTTTAAAGAGATCAGCAGTGGCTGGAAAACATTTGCATGCTAAGAGACAGTGCCTGTAGACAATAGAATGGCTCCCTGATTCAATGAACCCAAATTGATTTTGATCACCAGACATTGAATGTGTAAGAAAGCCAGCATTCCGAGGTGTCTACAAGATGGAGAATCCACAAATTTGTTAAAACAGCTAGTCACATGACTAACCCGCTGGCCCAGGTTTTTGTTTGAACTGCTCAGAGCACAGTTTAGAAGACTGCAACTGAACTTGGAAGAAGAGAGTCTCTCTCCTGGCTAGCTCTCTCTCTCACTCACAGATCTCCAGATCCACTGAAGTCACTTGGGCTGTTATATTGAAACAAGTTTTAAAGTGTGCACTGGGCCCCAACAAAATGGCAAGACTTACTGGCAATCAAAGACTCTACATCTAACTCAAAGGGCCGTAAATAAATCCCAGCTATTGCCTCAAACTTTTCCCCTTTATTTTTTCTATTTTTTATGGCTCTATCTGTATATGTGTTTATCGTGTATGCATGCTAGTATGGTCGCATCGCGTATTTGTAGTCGTTAACTGAATTAGAGTTTAACGTTAATAAACTTTCACCTTTCTTGTTTAAATCTAAGAAAATGTGTCTGGTTGATTTCTTTGCCTTACAATTAGAGAGCAGTGAACAAGGATTCACTGAGGGGGAGCTAAAACACGGTGTTTTAAAAATTAAACCCTGTTAAACCAGGCAAAGGCTGAAAGGGAACCCCTAGACCCCTTTCTTACCTGGTCGTAACAGAAATTTGAGGGCTCATCCGGGATTTGACCAATAGACAAACGAGGAAATTGGAAGTGGGAAATCAAATTGATCCTAATCAAAAAGAGAAAAGATTTCAATACATGTTTTCCTGTGGTTGTGTGTGTTAGAATACTAACATGTCTGCGACTATAGCCAGTTACTCCCCAAGCCAGGGTGTCACTTGGGATAAGTTAAAAGCACTGTCAATGGAGGAGTTGAGAAAAATGGTTGAGCAGCGTGGGATCACTATCCGTGCCAAGGCTAGAAAGTCTGAACTCCTAAGACTAGTGGCCAACCATCTTTCCCTTGAATCAGAAGAAGCAGAAACAGGGTTAGAAATAGACTCTGATAGGGTATTGCTAGCAAAGATACAATTGGAACAGAGGAAATTTGAATTTGAAGGAAGGGAGAGAGAGATAGGAGAAAGAGAAAGAAAGAGCCTTCCAGAAGAAACGTGAGGAAAGAGAAAGGGAGAGAGAGAGATACAGGAGAAAGAAAGAGAGAGACAGGAGACAGAGAGAAAGCAAGGCAGGAGAAAGAAAAAGAGAGGAGAGAGAGAAAGCAAGAGCCTTCCAGATGGAATGCGAAGAGAGAAAGCTGAGGCGACTTGAGTTAACTAGGGGGCGACAGAGTAACCCCAGTGAAAGCATGACCAATATGGAGGCCAATTCAGGGCTGGGTAGAGACTTGTTAAAATTTTGCTAATTAATTCCAAAATTCAATGAAGGAGACATGGAAGCAATTTTTGTATCTTTTGAAAAACTTGCAAGGCAGTTAAAGTGGCCAGCTGAGGCTTGGACTCTCTTGCTACAAAGCAAGCTAACAGGAAAAACCCATGAGGTTTATTCCCTGTTGCCAGATGAGAGTTCATCAAATTATGAACTGACAAAAAATGCTATCCTCGGTGCATATGGGTCACCAGAGGTTTAGAACCCTCAAGAAACAAGCTGATCAAACTTACCTGGAGTTTGAGAGAAATAAGCAGCTGCATTTTGACCAGTGGTTGAGGGCTCTTAAAGTGCAGCCCAGTTATGAAAATCTCAACAGAGGTAATTTTGCTCGAGGAATTTAAAAACTCTCTCCCACTCTCCATAAAGACACATGTAGAGGAACAAAAGGTTCATAGAGTCTGGCAAGCCACAGTTCTGGCTGATGAGTTTGCTTTGATCTACAAGTCGGTTCCCCAGGGGAAAACTTCCCTAGTCACCCCTACAAATACGAAAAGGACAAAAGGTGGAAAGGTGATAGAAGCCCAAGCAGTCCTGGGAGTGAAGGAAAAGCAGGAGACACAGGGGGCCCTCCTCCATCCAAAAAGGAAGGTACTGTAAGTAGGTGTGAGACCCGGAGATTGTGTGCTTCCATTGTAACAAAGCAGGTCATCTAGGAGCTGACTGCTGGAAACTAAAGGGAAAGCCTGTAGGGTTAATCAGGGCACACCCACTCAGTGAAGGAGAAGGAACCCTGATGGAAAGCACAGCAGAACAAGCTGTATCTTTAACTGTAGTAATATTCAGACCCAAGAAGCCTACTGCTGTAAGTGCAGGAAAATTTAATAGGATTCCTGAAGGTTATCAGGGTTTTGTGTCTGAAGGGAGAGTAAACCCTTACCCTTCGAGTGGGGCAAGCAAGCCCATAGTAATCCTCAGGAACACAGGGGACATAGATCCCTTTTACTGGGAAAAGGCCTGACCTTTCCCCCAGAGAGTGCAGTAAACACCAGAATGGTAGTGAATGGTATTGGAGGGTAGTGTACGTCTGTACCTTTACACTGGGTGCACTTGGAGTGCACCGGGACCGGTGATCATAGGGATTGCCCCTAGTTTGCCTGTGGACGGGATTGACCTGCTCCTAGGTAATGATCTGGTGTGGGCAAAGGTGGTAGCTTCCCCAGTAGTGAAAGAGAGACTGCAGGCGGTCACAGAGACAGGGCAGTGGTAGGAGACGGGCCCCTGCAGTTCACCTGAATGTGTAGTGAATCAGGCCATGATCAAACCAGCGTCCCCAGAGGAGACTGAATTGCACTGCAAGCAGATGACCACGAGGTATGTCTGTCTGACACTTTCTTTGAAAAGTTAGAAGACCCAGGGAATGAATTAGATGAATCTTCCCTAGCTGAGGCTCAGCGAGCCAACCCAGTATTGAAAGAGTTAGCACAGGCTGTCCAGTCAGAAATTGAAGCAGAGGGAGTCCCTGACTGCTACTATTTAAAGAATGAGGTACTGAAGAGGAAGTGGAGTTCTCTTTGCAGGCCTGAGCAGAAGGAGTGGACAGTGGTCACCAGTTAGTGGTGCCGCAGAGGTACCGGAGAGAAATATTAAGAATGGCCCATGAGATTGCAGTGGCTGTACATGTCGGTATACGAAAACCAAATCCCGCATAAGACAGCAGTTTGACTGGCCAAAACTCCACAAAGATGTGGTGGAGTACTGTAGGAGTTGCCACATGTGCCAGGTTGAGGGTAAACCCCAACCGACAGTGAGACCTGCACCCCTAAGTCCTGTATCGGTGTTTGGAGGGCCCTCCAGCAGAGGCCTGGTGAACTGTAAGGGACCCCTGCCGAGAACAAAAGGGGACAGACAGGCACAAGGCTGGCAAAAGGTTAGAAAGGAAAGGGGAAAAAGGGACAAAGAGGGCAGGTTAGAGAAAATCCGGGAGGAATCCGGATGAAAATCCCTACTGTCCAGTTAGCCAACACCAAAATGTTTGGAAAATTTTATTTTTTGAGATACAGCACTGAAACAGGCCCTTCGGCCCACCGAGTCTGTGCCGACCAACAACCACCCATTTATAGTAACCCTGCAACAATCCCATATTCCCTATCACCTACCTACACTAGGGGAAATTTACAATGGCCAATTTACCTATCACCCTGCAAGTCTTTGGATGTGGGAGGAAACAGGAGCACTCGGCGAAAACCCACGTGGTCACAGGGAGAACTTGCAAACTCCGCACAGGCAGTACCCAGAATCGAACCCGGGTCCCTGGAGCTGTGAGGCTGCAGTGCTAACCACTGCGCCACTGTGCCACCCATAATTAGATCCCGCGTCCTCCTATGTATATGCAGACACCAGAAGCACCCCACCAGAGTTGCTAACAGCATTTACTGAAACCTTCAGAGACAAAGAAAGTCCTCAAGAGAGCAGAGAAACCATGAGGGTGATGCCTCACCTAGTCAAAGTGCCGCAGTGGAGTGCAGTCGAATCTGGGCAAATACCTGCAAGCAGGAGTGTCCTAGAGGACAAAGGGAAGATTAGCAAAGAATCTACCCCCACAGTCAGGAGAAAAGGGAACCAACCATCCCCTAAGGTGAAAAGACCTTGCATGACTCATCAAAGCACTGAAAGAGTGTTCAGAGTGGTTCCACCGACTGCTGACACCCAGAAGCAGAACTCCAACTTCAGGCTAATAGAATCTAACCTGATTCTGCAGACCTGAACAGGAACAAGGACACGCTCGGCAATCCTGGAAATATGCAAACTGAAAAACTGCCCCAAAAATCACATGTCTATTGGGGTGCCAAAAAGGGCAGTTTAAAGCAGCACTGCTGCCAAGAAAAGACAGGCGGTAACAGTTTTTAGGATTTCTGAATGAATGAGAGAGATTCATATGTATTTTTCTGTACCTACTCTTCTCTCCAGTCCCTTTTAATGAAATGCTCTTCAAAAAATCGCATTTGATTCCGCTGGGTGTGGAGGTGTCATGAAGACCCCACCTGCCAAGAATGAGGCATATTAATTTTGTCATATGAACATTAATTTTAAACTGTTGCTGGAAGGAAGAGATGACTTGTTTAAAGAGATCAGCAGTGGCTGGAAAACATTTGCATACTAAGAGACAGTGCCTGTAGACAATAGAATGGCTCCCTGATTCAATGAACCCAAATTGATTTTGATCACCAGACATTGAATGTGTAAGAAAGCCAGCATTCCAGGGTATCTGCTAAGATGGAGAACCTACAAATGCAGCAGTTTGTCAAAACAGCTCATCACATGACTAACCTGCTGGCCCAGTTTTTGTTTGAACTGCTCAGAGCACAGTTTGGGTCAGATTGCAACTGAACTTGGAAGAGCCTCTCTCCTGGCTAGCTCTCTCTCTCTCTCATGAATCTCTGGATCCAATGAAATCACTTAAACCTCAAGAGAGAAAAAACTCCTATATCGAAGCAAGTTTTAAAGCATGCACTGGGCTCCAACAAAACTGCAAGACTTACTGGCAATCAAAGACTCTACATTGAACTCAAAGGACCGTAAATAAATCCCAGCTATTGCCTCAAACTTTTCCCCTTTACTTTTTCTACATTTTCTGTCTCTATCTGCGTGTGCGTTTATCACGTATGCATGCTAGCGTGGTCGCATCGCGTATCTGTAATCGTTAACCCAATTAGAGTTTAACGTTAATAAACTTCCACCTTTCTTGTTTAAATCTAAGAAAACCTGTCTGGTTGATTTGTTTGCCTTACAGTTGGATAGCAGTGAACAAGGATTCACTGAGGGGGAGCTAAAAACATGGTCTTTTAAAAATTAAACCCTGTTACGGTTAAACCAGGCAAAGGCTGAGAGGAAACCCCTAGACCCCTTTCTCACCTGGTCATAACACTCTCCTCTGTTGCATTGCGAGGATTCCTCAAAGGCATCAGAAACTATATCTTCAATGGGTAGCCATTATCCCCCAAAATCCATCTCTGAAGGTGTTCGAGGGGCCTGAAAAGCTGGGATGCCTGGGACTGTCAAAGTATGTAAGTGTTGTGGCTGCTTTCCAGGAAGTGGGCACACAACTGCAGGAAGCTCTGTTAGTCGTCACAGTTGAACGTTGATAGAATGGAAGCCCTTCCTGTTGATGAAGGTGGCTGGCTGGTCCACAGTGGCCTTGATGGCCACATGTGTGCAATCTATTACAGCTTGCACCTGGAGTAATCCAGCGATAGCACCAAAGCCAATTACCCTCCCGGCCTGACCGTTAAGGTCGGTCCAGTAGCGCACATAGTCACCAGCCGTCGTGAACAGGACATTGGTCCCCTCCTGATCTAGCAGTGGGCTGCAGTTTGGGATACCCCACATATGTTCCCAGTGGATCCCTGGAAAGATCCAGATGCATTGAGGTTTAGTTCCACGGTAAACCTTAGGGCCACTGGCATAGGATTATCTCCAAACCCCAGAGGTTGCAAGTCATCCTGCAGAAGGCTGCATAAGTCAGTGACAGCCTCCCTGAAGAGTGGTAATTGTCGCTGACCTTGTCACTTGGACATTTGAAGGAGCTGATCCGAGACCTGTAGACTATTTTGTGTATGGTGGCCCTTCTTGCCGGCTGCTGCTGCTATCGTCATGGAGCTTCAGGGTCAGGCGCAGCTGCCTCTTGGGCCCACCTCCATCAGAGGCACCTCAACGCGCCAAGGGGATCCAAAAACACAGGGTGCATGAGACCCATGGCAGGTGACCAGGAGTCTTTGGATTGCTTCAGATGCAGAGACAATCCTGTCCTGGCAACTATGCTTATCAATATTTGCTTAGCAGAATGTCCGATGTACCTCAGAACTCAAACTTACTGATGGGCCACCATCTTTTCCAGCAGCGTAAGCCACTACATACAGTAACCCAGCAGTTATGAAACCCTATAATACCCGCCCACACCCAACCTAAACCCTTGCATAACCCCCATGCGGAGCCCCCGATATACACAACCCCCTTGCAGAGTCTACGGACGGAATTTTACATCCCCCCTGGGAGTGGGCTAGAGGTTGGGAGGGAGTAAAATCAAGTGGGAGGCAGGAGGTGCTGTTCCTGTCACCTGCCCACCCCCGCTGCAATTTTACCAACAGCGATGAGGTGGCAAACGGCTTGCCCATCCCAGGCCAATTGAGGCCCTTAAGTGGCCATTTATTTGCCACTCAAAGGCCTCCTCCCACCACCGCTAGTATACTACCAGCAGCGGCCAGGCACTGCATCAGCTGAAGAGGCCACCTGGTAATACCAGATGACCTCCTTGCGGGCCCGGGGTGGGAAACACCATAGAAGGTCCGCCCCACCGCCAGCAGCACAAGCCACCCCACTGATGCACCTCCTCCAGCCCTCCTTATCGACTCCCACCCATTTCGCTGGGGCCCAGCAGATTGTCCACGGCAAGACCTGAAACCCCACTTTTTTGGCGCCGGCATCCCTCTTGCTCCTCACGCCGAGTGCAGGCCCAGCAGTGGCCATTGCTCCTGGTGGCGCTGCTGGGACTGAGGAGCTGCCGGCCCACTGATTGGCTGGCAGCTCTTGGAGGTGGGATGGGCCGAAGTCTTGCCCGAGGCCAACTCAGGGCCTGGGCGGCGCAAAATCGCTGCGTGGCTCCCAGGCCCGGCGGAGGTTAGCTCGCTCCCGACTTTTCAGCTGGGGAGGCGGGGCCTCCGTTGCTTTGTAAAATTCTGGCCTACATCAGCAGAGTGACAATGGCCTCAGAACACCACCCCCCCCCTACTTCCTCTATGCTGCACTGGTCAGGATACCTCCCCATCGCAGCACTAGGCCTCTCTCCTCGGTGCTGCCAGCTTTTAACGGTTGCAAAGCGAAAGTCGCATGAGTGCCGACCTCCATTCACAAAGTTACGATTCACACATTAAATTGCAAATAATTACATTTAAATTCATGGTAAATGGCATTTCAGCAATTTAAAATAGGTTCCCATCCCGTTGGGGCGTCAATTCCGCCATTGTACTTTCCCGCCTCTGACAAAATTGGGAATGTATGTAACGACGCCAGATTTCCGGGTGGACAGCTCCGCTGTGATTCTGCATCCCCCACGCCACCAAACCTGACTTAAACGGCTGTACAAAATTCAGCCCAATCGCATGCCAGATATTTTATTGGCCGAATGCTGGGGCTTCAACTCCTTATACGCTGCACTTCTAACAATGATCAAATATATTTGGTAAAAGTATTTATATTTCCTTTTTTGGACCCGTATGAAAGGAGATTCCTCTTACCCACACTGAACAATGTCAGGAATTCCTTGCATCTCCTGTTACTAGACATATGTTTTGAAATAAATCAGTATAATCCCTCGACATGTAATCAGTTTTTTTCCAAAATAGCTGCCAGAAAGCAGCAGGATTTCAAAGGTCATGCGCCTGAGCTGCTGCTGAGGGCAGCTGGGGTGGGAAGGAACATTCCCAGCAATGGCCTGAGAGACAGGCATTGGGCGGTCGGCCTCCCACTCCAGTACCATTCTTTTTCCACCTCTAAACTTCCCAATTTAGGATGGTATAGTTGAGGAAAATTTAGACCAAGGAGTCAATGACACTAAGAATGGCTAAAAAAAAATTGAGTAATTTAATTGTCTGATTTTGTGGTATTTGCTGGTAGCTTTAAGTGGCAGTTTTGAGAAAACTCAGAGATTTGCTTGTTCAGATTATTGCTGGTTTGTATGTAACTGGACTAATAAATGGAACTCGTTTCACTTGATGAAATGTTTACCAGTACCTGATTGTGGTTATTTTGAGTCAACCATTATTCTTTTTGCCCAATGGCTGATTGACACCTTTGACATGTAACAACTTCTATAGCCCAGTGTTACTAAACACAAAGGTCTCAAAATTCCCGAGTTTTGGAAAATAGGAAAAGATTTGTGACTTACTCCATGGGCCAAAGGGAATTCCCCTCTTCCACTCTTCCGCTGACAGAATTAGACTCTCAGAATTTCAGCACCAGCACCTTTAGTTGCATAGATGGCTGTCATTCACAAAGAAAATTTAAAAAACAAATAAATACACAAATCATTGAAATTTTTTAGTTTGTTAAGCAACACTAGAACTAATGGTTTTTATTATGTATTTTCCTAACTTTGGTGGGTGGCAATTTATTCATTTTTTTTCTTTTGTTTCCTCTTTTTCAGTTTCCCAGTATCACAGTCTTCCTGGCTGAAGGACAAATTAGAGCACTACTCCATGGTCTCTGATAGAAGCAGTGAGAAAATGATTGGGTTGGGATAGTAGGGGGCCATGGGGAAAGGGCAGAGAGGGGAGAATCTCTCAACCTGATTTCCCATATTTTCCTCTAGATGAAGTATATGATCTCTCTTCACTGTGTCCCTGCTTAGGACCATGTGTGGACTTGTATGTGTGAATCCATGTCCTTCCTGGATTGCATCGCCAATGAACTGGACCATTGTGCCAGTGTTATTTTCCCTAATTTAAGTTCCTTCCTTCACACACTATAAAATATAGGGCAGCCAATATGTTGGAGGAGAATCATCTGCCTCCAGGCTTCCGCCAGTGCCTCATTGCACAGGTAAGTAGTCGTACATAGCCCATCATTTAATCTTTCTTTCATTCTCTCCAAAGTGGCAACTCACTTCAGATAAACCTTCAGGTTTAATTGAGTTTAAGGATTCACAGTGAGTGTCATTGAAGGGAGGTGCAGAAAAGAAATAGATGTAGCTAGGTTGCATTGCCAGGCTGTTTACATTTTCTAGGAAACGAAAACTTTGAACAGTAGATTTAAGCTGCTAATTATTTGGTGAAATCTCGAGTCCTGATTTCCCTGATAGACACTATGGACGATTTCTGGGATTCCCAACACATCAGCAACTGCCTCACCACTCTGACTAAAGATACAGGAACATAGGAATTGCCAGATGGAAAAGGTCATATAGTGGCACCAATATTCCCAGCCAGAATGGAGATGATTGGGTAATTTACCTGTCATTTACACCTTGAGACCACTGTAAGTGGCTGGGATTGATTTTACATACATAGTTTAGTTTGTATGACCGAGTCTGTGCCGACCATCAACCACCCATTTATACTAATCCTACACTAATCCCATATTCCTATCACATCCCCACCTGTCCCTATATATTTCCCTACCACCTACCTATACTAGGGGCAATTTATAATGGCCAATTAACCTATCAACCTGCAAGTCTTTGGCTTGTGGGAGGAAACCGGAGCACCCGGAGGAAACCCACGCAGACACAGGGAGAACTTGCAAACTCCACACAGGCAGTACCCAGAATCGAACCCGGGTCCCTGGAGCTGTGAGGCTGCGGTGCTAACCACTGCGCCACTGTGCCGACATAATTTGTCTGTAACTATCCTCCACTCACTGAATTTTGCTGGAGAAATTTATCTGCAGTTTCAGTCATGAGTTCTATTTGCTGCTGAGGTTCGTAAGACTCTTTAAGTAGACTCTGTAAGTGGGCTTTGTTTGCTTTGCTGTTTGCGAAGTAAATAAACTTCATTATTTGCTGCAAAATACATTGCTTGCTGTAAATCCTGGCATAAGTCAGGTCATACCTCCAACTCATTGGCTGACACAGAGATGCTAATAGACACTTTGGATGATAAAAGACCAAGGCCATCTAGTTTGCATTTTACCATCCTGGTAGCCATCTAATACAATAGGTGTTGACTAAACATAGCAATCAATTTGCCTACAACAGACCCAGAAATTACACAAGAAAACCCCAGTTGTGTAATATTTTGGGAACCATAAGACTGAAGTCACCTGTTCCTCGCAAGCATACTACACTTGCCACAGGTCTTGTCTCAAATTTTTCATATATTATACATCAAAAATAGTTTTTCTGTTGCATAGCTAAAAGCTATTACATGAGTATACTCATATCGCAAACATAATGGAAACATTGGTAATTGTTTAACAAAATAGCACAGTTCTTTATAGTAGAACCTGCAAGTGATTATTAATAGAGATTGATTACATCATGGTTATGTCAATATGCAGTTTGTGGCTTCCGGACAGACCAGCATATTTGATTAATTACACAAGATAATAGCTACAATATGTGCAGTTTGCTGTAGGTCATTGTATAATAGCTAAACCCTGCTCAAGCAATCTAGATTTTCCAGCAGTAGATTTATTCAATGTGCTTTACAAATTTTCATAACTACTAGTCAATCTCTTACATGTTCTCAGACTGCATAATCCAAATTCAGCTCACCGTCACAGTGCTGGACAAAAATATCAAGTCAAAGTCCATGGAGAGGCTGAGATCTTTGATGAAAGCATTAACAGATACAAAAGACAATTCATTGATAAGTTTTTTCATGTTACTGTCAAGCAAACATGCTATGTCGAATGATGATTTTTGCAATCCACTGACTGGAAACCTGAATATTAAACTGGTGGAGATGAACACTCAAACATTACAAGCTTTGAACTCTGCCTGCTGACAGTGACCAATGAGGCATATCCACTGCACACTGTAGTGTTCAGTGGTTTAATTGATATGCGTTTGATTGTGTTCGTCTGTTCACAGATCAATGTTCACTGTGCTTAATTATATAAGCATGAGGGTGGAACTAGTGGGTTTTGAGAAGATTCCCGAAAGAACAGATGGAGACCCCCTGGAAGGAAATCAGCCACGTTGCTGCCTCCTGGAGAACCACTGAATCAGCCATCCACATCTTCAAAACTGAAGCCTCAAGACCACTGAATTCAACCTGAATCCAGCTGAGTCACCAACCTCTACAGACTGTATACCACTTTTATTTCTCTGGACTCTAATTCAATTGATCTATCCTTCCCCACTCTGTAAGCTTTTTGTGTGTGTGAAAATTAGAGCATATTTTTATTATTTTGCTTAGATCAGTTAAGTACAATAAAGCTAACTCTTTCTTTGTTTAACGAAAGAAAACCTGTCCGATTGGCTCTTTTTAGGGTCACGGGGCGTATATTCACTTAAAAAAGAAATAAACCTGTTGTAGTCAAACAAGGAGAGGGAAACGAGGGGAGCCCTTCAACCCTTCCTCACCTGATCGTAACAGAAA
This sequence comes from Heterodontus francisci, assembly GCF_036365525.1. NCBI lineage: Eukaryota > Metazoa > Chordata > Chondrichthyes > Heterodontiformes > Heterodontidae > Heterodontus > Heterodontus francisci. Next base: position 155,571,011 of record NC_090372.1, on the reverse strand, counting down.
TTTGGGGGCTCTACGTCCAAGATCAAACCCAAAGACAAATTAAAAATTGGAAGCAGGAAGCCACAATAATTGTATAAACTTCAAATTAGGTTTTGAGTCATAGAGTCATAGAGTTATACAGCACAGAAACAGGCCCTTCGGCCCATCATGTCTGTGCCAGCCAATAAGCACCCAACTATTCTAATCCCATTTTCCAGCAATTGTCCCGTAACCTTGTATGCTATGGCATTTCAAATGCTCATCTAAATAACTTCTTAAATGTTGAGAGGGTTCCTGCCTCTACCACCACTTCAGGCAGTGTGTTCCAGATTCCAACCACCCTTTGGGTGAAATTTTTTTTCCTCAAATCCCCTCTAAACCTCCTGCCCCTTACCTTAAATCTATGCCCCCTGGCTATTGACCACTCCACCAAGGGAAAAAGTTTCTTCCTATCTAACCTATCAATGCCCCTCATAATTTTGTATACCTCAATCATGTCCCCCCTCAGCCTTCTCTGTTGTAAGGAAAACAACCCTAGCCTTTTCAGTTTCTCTTCATAGCTGAAATGCTCCAGCCCAGGCAACATCCTGGTGAATCTCCTCTGCTTCCTCTCCAGTGCAATCACATCCTTCCTATTGTGTGGAGTCCAGAACTGTACACAGTACTCCAGCTGTGGCCTAACTAGCATTTTATACAGCTCCATCATAACCTCCCTGCTCTTATATTATATGTCCCGGCTGATAAAGGCAAGTATCCCATATGCTTTCCTAACCACCTTATCCACCTGTGCTGCTGCCTTCAGTGATCTATGGACAAGTGCACCAAGATCCCTCTGACCTTCTGTATTTCCTAGGGTCCTACCATCCATTGTATATTCCCTTGCCTTGTTAATCCTCCCAAAATGCGTCACCTCACACTTCTCAGGATTAAATTCCATTTGCCGCTGCTCCACTCATCTTACCAGCCCATCTATATTGTCCTGTAATCTAAGGCTTTCCTCCTCACTATTTACGACACCACCAGTTTTCGGTGTCATCTGCGAACTTACTTATCATACCTCCTATATTCACATGAATCATTAATGTACACTACAAACAGCAAGGGTCCCAGCACCGATCCCTGCAGTACACCACTGGTCACAGGCTTCCACTCACAAAAACAACCCTCGACCATTACCCTCTGCCTCCTGCCACTAAGCCAATTTTGGATCCACTTTGCTAAATTGCCCTGGATCCCATGGGCTCTTACCTTCTTAACCAATCTCCCATGTGGGACCTTATCAAAGCTTTACTGAAGTCCATGTAGACTACATCAACTGCTTTCCCCTCATCTACACATCTAGTCACCGCCTTGAAAAATTCAATCAAGTTAGTTAGAGACGATCTCCCCCTGACAAAGCCATGCTGACTATCCCTGCTTAAACCCTGCCTCTCCAAGTGGAGAGTAACCCTGTCCCTCAGAATCTTTTCCAATATTTTCCCAACCACTGATGTTAGACTCACCAGCCTGTAATTACCTGGTTTATCCCTACTACCCTTCTTGAATAATAGTACCACATTCGCTGTCCTCCAGTCCTCTGGTACCTCTTCTGTGGCCAGAAAGGATTTGAAAATTTGTGTCAGCGCCCCTGCTATCTCCTCCCTTGCCTCACATAACAGCCTGAGATACATCTCATCTGGGCCTGAGGATTTATCCACTTTTAAGCCCGCTAAAACAGCTAATACTTCCTCCCTTTCAATGCTAATATGTTCAAGTATATCACAATCCCCCTCCCTGATCTCTATACTACATCATCCTTCTCCACAGTGAACACAGATGAAAAGTAATCATTTAAAACCTCACCAATGTCCTCCGGCTCCACTCACAGATTTCCACTTTGGTCCCTAATGGGGCCCACTCTTTCCCTGGTTATCCTCTTGCCCTTAAAATGCCTTAGGATTTTCCTTTTCTTGTAGTTCAGTGCTAGAGTACTAAAATGTCCACATTTGAGGTCAGTACCTTCCTAGAACAGAGTGATGTAACTTGGGACAGTTAAAAAGCCCTATTTGTTGAAGAGTTAAGGAGTATAGCTAGGCATTTAGAGATAAGTATCCATCCAAAAGATAGAAACCCAAAAAACCTAAAACTTGTGGCCAACCATTTTGAAATTGAAACTGAAGAATTGGGGACAGGCATAGAATCTGAAACAGATAGAAGATACATCTGGAACAGCGGAGACTAGAACTAGAATTCCAAGAAAGAGAAAAGGAAAGGGCGAAACAGGAATAGAAGGAGGAGAGAGAATTCTAGGAAAGGGAGAGACAGGAACAGAAGGAGGAAAGAGAGAGAAAATTCCAGGAAAGGGAGAAAGTAAGAGCTTTCCAGAAGGAGAAGCAGGAAAGAGAGCTAAGGCAGCTCGAACTGAATAGGGGAAGACCCAATGTACCCAGTGAAGACACCGCTAGTGAGGGAACTATCCCTAGCTCAGGACTGAGTGCTGACCTCTTAAAGTTCTCCCAGTTGATACCAAAGTTTGATGAGGGGGATGTGGAAAAAATTTTCATCTCAGTGCTGGATCCTGCCACAGCAAAGCAAACTAACAGGAAAAGCCCATGAGGTGTATTCCCTATTGTCTGACAAGAGTTCATTAAACTATGAGATGACCAAAAATGCTCTCCTGAGCGCATATGAGCTGATATCCGAGGTCAAAAATTCTGAGCTCTGCAAAAATGACCTGAATAAACTTACATCGAGTTTGAAAGTGTTAAGCAACTCACTTTCGACCGATGGATATGGGCGCTTAAAATAGAGTCCACCTATGGAAACCTCAGAGTGGTGATCCTCCTCGATGAGTTCAAAAACTCACTTCCCCTTTCCATCAAAACCCACATGGAGGAACAAAAGGTTCCAAGAGCCTGGCAGGCAGCAATCCTGGCTGATGATTATGAGATTGTCCACAAGCACTTGCTCCAAGGGAAACCCTACTCTAGTCACGTCCAAATGTCTGAAAGATTAGAAGGTGGGAGAGTGATAGGAAGATGAACAGCCATCATTGAGAAGGGGGCCCTCCTCAGGCCAAAAAGGAAGTTGCTGAGAACAGGAGTGATGCCTAAAAGCTTGTATGTTTCCATTGCTACAAGGCAGGTCACCTTTGAGCTGACTGCTGGAAGGTACGGGGAAAACCCATAGGATTAGTTAGGGTACACCAGACCAGTGAGGGAAAAGGGGCCCTGATGGAGAGCACAGTAGACCAGGCTGTGACTCTAACTGTGGTAGTAAGCCCCAGTAAACGTATCGATGTGAGTGTGGGAGAACTTAACAAAATCCCTGAGAGTTACCAGGATTTTGTGCCCATAGTAAAAGTGATCCCATACCCCTTGAGCGAGGCAAGTGGACCCGTAGTCATACTTAGGGATACAGGGGCCATCCAATACCTTCTGCTGGGAAAAGACATAAGCTTTCCCCCAGAGAATGCATTGAATGCTAGTGAAAGGTATTGGGGGAAGGTATATGCCCATACCTTTATATCAAGTGCACCTGGAATGCAACCTTATTTCAGGACTGGTAACCATGGGGAATGTCCCTCGTTCACCTGTGTATGGGGTCAACCTGTTCCTGGGCAATGATCTGACGAGGATGAAGGTGGTAGCTTCCCCATTGGTCTTAGAGAGGCCGAATAAGGTCATAGAGACAGAACAGTTACAGGAAAAGGTCCCTGATATTTTCCCTGACTGTGTGGTGACCTGGTCCATGGCCAAACAAGCTCCATCATAGGAACTGGCATTGCAGACAGATGACCCTACTGCCTGGTTATCTGAAATCTTCTTCAGGAATTTAGAGGAACCAAAGGAAGTATTAAGCAGGTCTTCCTTGGTCGAGGCTCAGCAAGCCAACACAGGCTTAAAAAAGTTAGCACAGACTGTCTAAACTGAAGCTGAGCAGAGGGAGTCCCAGAGTGCTACTATTTAAAGAAGGAGGTGCTGATGAGAAAGTGGAGACCTCCTCACAAACCTGCGGACAAAGAGTGGACAGTGGTTCACCAGGTACTGGTGACGCCGAGGTACCGTAGGGAAATATTGAGAATAGCGCACAAAATTCCCAATGTCATGGTCAGTGGTGTTGGAAGTTTAAGAAGCACAAAATCATGCAGTTCTGTGTAGATTGTAGGAAACTATGTGGCCTGACAAAAGCTGACAAAATGCTCTTGGCTAGGCCTCTGGTGGAAATTTGTGTCTTGTTTTCAGCATCTCACTTTAGGAAGGATATCAAGCCAGTATAGAAGAGATGATAAAATGATATCAAGGATTAAATGATTTAATTATAAAGAGAGATTAGAGAGACTGTCTTCTTTTCATTAGGACCAAAGAAACCCTAAGCATCTCATGAAGGAGAGCTTTGAAAAGGTAAAAGGTGCGAAGTATCTGTCAAACTGACAAAGGGCTATTGGCAGGTGCAATTAAACACGGGGGTCTATTTGCACTCCAGGTTTTCAACATCGTACAGGTTTATAGTCACGTCTTGCAGAATTTAGAATGCATCTATTACTTTCCAACATCTGGTGGACTCCATCTGAAAGGGCTCAAGAATTACAACCTATAAATGCAAGTCTTTCTTTCTTGGAATGCATTGATGATATGAACATTTTCAGGGCAAATGAAAGCACCCTCTGAGGTGAAGGAAGAGAGGGTTTACCTACAAGAATAGCATGAAACATAGAAAAATGTCTGGAGTTTAAAAAATATAAGTGACTTCAAAAACATGGAATAAAAATGACCGATTTGGTGACATGTTAAATTTGGACTTCCCAGAAAGATACTATGGAAACCTCCTTATTCAGAATACTTGAAACAACAGCAACTCTTCAATAAAAATATTGAAGATAATTTTTGTGCTGCATTTTTTTTACTCTTTTATGGGATGTGAGTGTTGCTGGCAAGACCAGCATTTGTTGCCCATCTCTAATAACCCTTCAGAAGGTGGTGGTGAGCTACCTTCTTGAACAGCTGCAGTCCATGTGGTATAGGTACACCTACAGTGCTGTTAGGAAGGGAGTTCTAGGTTTTTCACCCAGCGACTTTGAAGGATCGGCGATATATTTCCAAGTCAGGTTGGTGCGTGGCTGGGAAGGGAACTTGCAGGTGGTGGTTTTTTTTTTATTCATTCGTGGGATGTGGGCGTCACTGGCCAGGCCAGCATTTATTGCCCATCCCTAATTGCCCTTGAGAAGGTGGTGGTGAGCTGCCTTCTTGAACTGCTGCAGTCCATGTGAGGTAGGTACACCCACAGTGCTGTTCGGAAGGGAGTTCCAGGATTTTGTCCCAGCAACAGTGAAGGAACGGCGATATAGTTCCAAGTCAGGATGGTGTGTGATTTGGATGGGAACTTGCAGGTGGTGATGTTCCCATCCAACTGCTGCTCTTGTCCTTCGAGGTGGTTGAGGTCGCGGGTTTGGAAGGTGCTGTCCAAGGAGCCTTGGTGCGTTGCTGCAGTGCTTCTTGTAGATGGTATGCACTGCTGCCACTGTGCGCGGTGGTGGAGGGAGTGAATGTTTGTGGATGGGGAGCCAATCAAACGGGCTGCTTTGTTCTGGATGGTGTTGAGCTTCCTGAGTGATGTTGGAACTGCACCCATCCAGGCAAGTAGAGAGTATTCCATCACACTCCTGACTTGTGCCTTGTAGATGATGGACAGGATTTGGGGAGTCAGGAGGTGAGTTACTCGCCGCAGGATTCCTAGCCTCTGACCTGCTCTTGTAGCCACGGTATTTATATGGCTACTCCAGTTGAGTTTCTGATCAATGGTAGCCCCTAGGAAGTTTATAGTGGGGGATTCAGTGATGGTAATGCCATTGAATGTCAAGGGGAGATGGTTAGATTCTCTCTTGTTGGAGATGGTCATCGCATGGTGTTCCCATGCATCTGCTGCCCTTGTCCTTCTCAGTGTAGAGGTCATGGATTTGGAAGGTGCTGTTGAAGGAGGCTTAGTGAGTTGCTACAGTACATCTTGTATACGGTACACACTGCTGCCACTGTGCACCGGTGGTGGAGGGAGTGAATGTTGGAGGTGGTGGATGGGGTGCCGATTAAGCAGGCCGCTTTGCCCTGGATGGTGTCGAGCTTCTTGAGTGTTGTTGGAGCCTCACTGATCCAGGCAAGTGGGGAGTATTCAACACACTCCTGACTTGTGCCTTGTAGTTGGTGGACAGGCTTTGGGAAGTCAGGAGATGAGTTATTCACTGTGTATCTTGTATATTTACACATGTATACTGATATTGCAAATTATAAGCTGGAAACATTGTAACTTGTTTAAACAGGTGGCCTAATAATTTACAGTAAAACCAGTAAACCATTATTACAGATTGATAGCATTACAGTGATATCAATGTACAAATTGTGACTTTGTGACAGACCTACATACATAACTAATACACAAATAATTTCTACATGAAAATCGTTGCATAATCACAGGTCTCTGCTCAATCAATCCACATTCACTAGCAGTTGTTTACTGAACATGCTTTGAAATAACATTTATCTAATAATTTGAATAACTATCATAAACATTTGATGAACCATATAACCCTTCTGGTTCAAGACTTTCTTATACATATAAATGCTAGCAAATTAAACAAACCCAGATTCTTAGTGCAGCATTAGGTAAGATAATTGCTGTCATATATATCTATTAAAAGTTACAAAGGAATTTAAAAATGATCAGCAAGCAAGTCACTAGTACATATGTTATAAAAAGACAGAAAAAATTGAAATAAAAAAAACAGCTGGAGAATATGAGAATTTTATGCTTGGATATATAGGCTTCAGAAAAATAGGAAAGGGACCCCTGTGGATAAAATTAGCAACAGCTGTTTGACGTGTTCAGAAAGTTGTTAGCTTTCTCTTCAAGGCGTCTTTTATTTGCCCGAACAGCCTCAAAGCAAAATAACTTAATTCTCATTCTTTTTTATGTATGCTTTTGCTGATAATGCCCTTGGCAATCCAATCCCCAGATCGTCAATGGACAGCATCAAAACTCAAACGTCTACATTACAAAACCGATGGGGAGTGGGATAATGGTGGACTCAAGCAATGTGAGAAAAAGTCCCTGTTTTACTTGTTTTCCATGGTCTGTCTGTGTCTGGTGAAGCTCACCCTGCTGGGCCTCCAGATAAAGACTTTTGCACTGTCCTACTGTCTGATTTTAAACAATATTCCAAATAAAGGAAAATAACTGTTGCTGAAAATTATTAATTTTATTTGTTCATGGGATGTGAGCTGGCAAGGCTAGCATTTATTGCCCATCACTAACTGTCCTTGAGAAGGTGGTTGTGAGTTGCCTTCTTGAACCATTGCAGTTCGTATGGTGCACCCACATTGCAGTTAGGGAAACAAATCTGTCATTCTTAGCACAATTATTCTTAAGGCAAAAAAATTCCATAAAGAAGTTTCCAGCACTCTCACATTTGAATGATTTCTCATTATTAATAGCTTATTTACCTCAGCAATCACCAATGAGATATTTACAGTCAGTTTGGATGATCTGCTCTGCACTAATGACCAGTTGTATTACTTAGTGCCATTAATTAAGAGCTCATTATAAGGTCTGGAACAGCACAAATGATGTTTCAGTCCAAGTCTCACTAATACATTCTGGTATTCACTACTGGTATTTAGTATGAGGTGAAGCAAGACTATATTATTTTGGGTTCACAATAAATAATGCTCTCAGAAGCACGTTTTGATTAAATTGATGATATGGGAGGAATTGTTTACCAGTTTGGTGATATTGATGATTTACACCAGAGGGGAGGACACCCCAGTGTCCAGGACCCAGGAAAAACTTGGTTCTAATTGACAAGTAATGCCCAGGGCTTTACAGGCTCAGTAGTCAGTTCATGAATAAAATATGTTATTCATTGCAAAAGAGTGAACATATTACTGTCATTTCTATATTACTGAATTTTTTGTTCACTGTTGCTGGATCAAAATCCTGGAACTCCCTTCCTAACAGCACTGTGGGTGTACCTACCCCACATGCAGCGGTTCAAGAAGGCAGCTCACCACCACCTTCTCAAGGGCAATTAGGGATGGTCAATAAGTGCTGGCCTGGCCAGCGATGCCCACATCCCATGAATGAATAAAAAAAAGGTGAAGGATGTCTAGGCTGAGGAATAAAATTCCTTTCTACATGTTGCACCCAGTGTTAACATAAAGCATTACCAGGTCACATATAGAATGTATCATGAATGGTAAAGCTCTTTTTTACTGTATCTCAACAATGTGCCTTAATTCTAATTCAGGAGAGTATACCTGACAGTATTTACATTTCCATCTTTGTGACATCATTACGAGGCTAAAAATTTAAAGGGGAAGTCTTCTCTGCTGGCCTGCAGGATAATCCTATCTTTAACACTTCAGAGTGTTTGATAGATTTCCCTAGTAATTGTGGATAATGATCAGCTGAATCTCATGCAGGGAAACCATCACTGTGTTTGAGATTCCAAAACTTTAGGGCTGGATTTTAAGGGCCCCCTTGAGGTGGGGTCGGAGGCGGGAGGCCCATAGAATAGCAACGGGTGACGAAGGGGTGGGGGTGCAAAGGGCCCATTGCCGCTCCATCACCAGTGATTTTCCCAGGAGTGGGATAAGCCGCAGAAGGCCTTCCCGCCCAGAGGCCAATTCAGGACCTCAAGTGGCCCATTAACAGCCACTTAAGGGCCTCTTCCGCCCTCCTCTGGGATCAAACTAGTGGCGGGGGGAAGGGGCCTCCGCCATGCGGGGAAGGCGCCTTGTAAAATGAGGCGCCCTCCCTGCGGGCTTGGGGTAGGGGATGCCTCCTCCGTGAGCAGCCTGTGGAGGGCTCTGGCCGGACATCAATGCATCTCTCAGAATCTCGCTCCTCCTGCACTTTCTGACTATCACCACCCCCTCACCTGGGCCTTCTGACCTGGCCCCGGTGAACTTGCCTCACTTATCTGAGGTCTGGGGTTCCTGTGCTGGGCCTCAGTCTAAGGCCTCTGCTATACTGGTGGCGCTGCCGATACTGCTGAGCTGCCAACCCTCTGATTGGCTGGCAGCTCTTGGAGGCAGGATCCCTGTCTTTAACGGGACTGGCGGCAGAAACTTTGCCTCCGGAACAATGGAGGATCACGCCGGGGTGGGGTGAGTGGTAAGGCACGAAAAGACCGAGGCGGGGCTCCCCCCGCCTTTCCGACCTGGCGCCAGGAGACCTGCCTCTTTCATAAAATCCAGCCCTAATAAATCCACAGAGGTAGAGTTTTGATTTGTTCGATTTACCTAAATCCAAACAAATATGTACAGTCGTATTACTGCACAACATAGTAGCACCAAAGTTTCAATAAGTTGCCCAACCAGGACTATCCTACCTGTTGAAGGTATAGCTTGCAAGGTTATTTCTAGTCAAGTAGAAAGAATCCCAGTCCCAATGACAGATTAGTTCACCTTCCAGGTCCCATTAATTGACCAGTCACCCTGGTGCATCAGCTGTGAACTTAGAAAGAACAAAGTAAATTGCATTAACATATCATAGAGTCCATTATAAAAGATGTCATAGCAGAGCACTTGGAAAACAATGACAGGATCGGACAAAGTCAACATGGATTTACGAAAGGGAAATCATGCTTGACAAATCTACTGGAATTTTTTGAGGATGCAACTGGTAGAATAGATAAGGGAGAACCAGTGGATGTGGTGTATTTGGACTTTCAGAAGGCTTTCGACAAGGTCCCACATAAGAGATTAGCATGCAAAATTAAAGCAAATGGAATTGGGGGTAAGGTACTGACATGGATAGAGAACTGGCTGGCTGACAGGAAACAAAGAGTAGGAATAAACAGGTCTTTTTCTGAGTGGCAGGCAGTGACTAGTGGGGTACCGCAGGGATCAGTGCTAGGACCCCAGCTATTCACAATATATATTAATGATATAGATGGGGGAATTAAATGTAATATATCCAAGTTTGCAGATGACACAAAGCTGGGTAGGAGTGTCAGCTGTGAGGAAGATGCAGAGAAGCTCCAGTGTGATTTGGATAGGTTGAGTGAGTGGGCAAGTACATGGCAGATGCAGTATAATGTGGATAAATATGAGGTTATCCGCATTGGTGGCAAAAACAGGAAGGCAGATTATTATCTGAATGGCGATAGATTGGGAAAGGGGGAGGTGCTGCGAGACCTGGGTGTCCTTGTGCACCAGTCACTGAAAGTAAGCATGCAGGTGCAGCAGGCAGTTAGGAAGGCAAATGGTATGTTGGCCTTCATAGCGAGAGCATTCAATTACAGGAGCTGGGATGTCTTGCTGCAATTATACAAGGCCTTGGTGAGGCCACACCTGGAATATTTTGGTTTTGTCTCCTTATCTGAGGAAGGATGTTCTTGCTATGGAGGGAGTGCAGCGAAGGTTCACCAGACTGATTCCTGGGATGGCAGGACTGACATATGAAGAGAGATTGGGTCGATTAGACTTGTATTCGCTAGAGTTTAGAAGAATGCAAGGGGATCTCATAGAAACCTACAAAATTCTAACAGGACTGGACAGACTATATGCAGGAAGGATGTTCCTGATGGTGGGGGAGTCCAGGACCAGGGGTCACAGTCTAAGGATAAGGGGTAAGCCATTTAGGACTGAGGTGAGGAGAAATTTCTTCATCCAGAGAGTGGTGAGCCTGTGGAGTTCTCTACCACAGAAAGCGATTGAGGCCAAATCATTAAATATATTCAAGAAAGAGTTAGATATAGTTCTTAGGGCTAAAGGGATCAAGGGATATGGGGAGAAAGCAGGAACAGAGTAGTGAGTTTGGATGATTAGCCATGATCATATTGAATGGCGGTGCAGGCTCGAAGGGCCGAATGGCCTAGTCCTGCTCCTACTTTCTATGTTTCTATGTTTCTATCACCTTTCACATCCTTTGGTTGACCAAAAGCTTGGAGGTGGTTGCACACATCAAGGTCTGCCAAATAGCAAAGGAGATAATTGGCCAACTAATCTGTTTTGGTGATGTTGGTTGTGGGATGAATGTTGGCCAGGACTTTGGGAGAATGTTCTTGCTCTTCTTGAAATCGTGCCATGGGATATTTTATATCCACCTAAACAGACAGATGGGACATCAGTTTCTAACATATTATCAAAAGGATGGCGTATCTGACAATGTAGCAATCCTTCAGCATTGCTCATGTCCTGGACTGGGGCTGAGGTAAGATTGTCACCACTGAGCCAAGTTTGCACTTCTCTGGCTCAAATCTTGGATTATCAACTTTGCTATGGACATTTGACAGAGTGCCAATCTTCCATCACCAAGCTTGTCATGCGGAGCCATCTTGATCACAAAGAGACCCTGGTTAGTCCTCCGTATCTGCCCTTCATCAGATAATGGTCTTTAGGCAACTTAGATCATGATCACGGAATCATGAAAATCACTATTTTATTGGTGTCAGGGAACTTCCTAATATTACATCAGGAGACTTTCTACATAAAATATTTGGTCCCAGGATGACTCTGAATTATTGAACCTTAAAACACAGCAATACTGATAGATATACAGATATCTTCCATTGCAACATTTAGGATGATAGGACCAATTAGTACAATGTGTTTCTCATTCAGTGCTGAGTTATGTGCAGTTTCCTATTGTGCCCTCACAGCCAGTATGCTAAAAATGTCCAAAATTAAATCATTTTGGGCAGTTATAACATATTGGCTGTGAGTTCACAGTATGAAATTGCACATAGCTCAACAGTGAATGAGAACCATATTGAACTAATTGGTCACATTTGCCTGACAACAACAACTTGCATTTATATTGTGCCTTTAACATGTGGCAAAACGTTTCTATGTGCTGCTCTGGCTGCACTACCATAATTTTGCCAGAGGTGCAGCAGAAACCTCACAAAAACAGAATTTCCACTGTTTATCCAGTGAAGTTATGGTGGTCGAGCAGGATCAGCTGTGAGGAAATACCACAAGGTTCTTCACAGAGGCGTAATGAGAAATGGAAGCTGTGACAAAGGAGGAAAGAACAGAACAGTGACCAGGAAGCTCAAAAATGTGTGTTTTAAAGGAGGGTCTTTGAAATGGAGAGCATAGGGGTGTAGGGAGGGAAGGTGGTAATTCCAGACATCGGACCTAGGTGGCTGAAAGCACAACTGCTAATGGCAAGAAAAATGGCAAGCTTAAGGCTGGAAGAGGTGAAACAGAGAAATATGGAGAGGCAAGGCCATGGAGCAATTTAAACATGAAGATGAGAATGTTAAATTTAAAGTGTCGAGGGACTGAGAGCACAGAAATGATGCGCGAGTCGGACCTGGCATGGGAAAGGATACAGGAGGTAGAATTTTGGATAAGTTGATGTTTGTGTCCTGTAGATAATGATAGGCCAGCTAGGAGAATAGTGGAGTAAGTGGCCCCAAGATTCTGATCAGGCTGCTCCACTGGCAGAAGTGTGATGGAGTGGGCTGTATGTCTTGTGTTGGCTGAAGATGGCAGCATTATTGTATTGAATGATGGAGCAGGCTCACGGGCAGTATGGTCTACTTCTACTCCTATTTCTTACATTCCTATATTCTCATTAAGAGCACAATTCTCAGGGCTGCCCAGGAATTCCCCAGACATGCCTGCTTGATGTAAGATGCATGATGGAAGATCTGCCCATAGCTCACAATTCAGAATATGACTGCAGCTAAAAAAATGAGTTCAACTCCATTTGCAGGCTATCGATCTAGAGATCCATTGGGATTTCACTTTGGCCTCAATTGTAATTTTGGGACTTTTGAGTCTGGATGAGAAAAAATAATTAATGAAAGTTTCAGTAGCAGGTCGATGGACCAGAGTGATGTTACATATCTGGAACTAGACAGACTTTCTGATGAAGAAGATATAAAGGGTGGAATTTTGTACTGGGGGCGGGGGAAACTGCCGCCGAAATCCCCATGACTTGAATGGAAGGGCACCGAATTTAGTGCCAATCAAGCACTTAACTGGACTGTGGCTGGCCTTCCATATGATTTAAGACCACCGCCGCTGGAAGTCCTGGCCTTGCTGGCCAATCAGAGGCCGGTAGCTGCAGTGCCATCACGGAGGCAGTGGCTGCTGCTTTAGCTGCAGCCGCCAGACACCGAAGAGCGGCACTGGAACCAGGGTCAAGGTAGGTCACAGCGGGAGGGGTCTCGTGGGTGGGGGTCATGGGGGGGTGGTTTGGCAGAAAGCGCAGGGGTGTGGCCTTCAGCAGGCTCCCGCTTTCCTGGTGCCAGGTCCCTCAGTCAGGCACTGTGCCTTTGAACGAGGGAAACCCTCCCCACAGCCGGGAAGCAGCCTGCATGGTTTTTCATGCTGTGCTCCCTTGTGTGGCGACAGGGTTGTCAGCTGCATGGGTATTTGTGGCTGCGGCAGGAAGAGGAGCTTAATTAGGGGTTAATTTCCCAATTAAGGGCCTCAATTAGCAGTGGGGCAGGAACGCTATTCACAGGCCTTCCCAGTCCGGACTAAATTTTGCTGGAGGCAGGATGGTGGCAGGGTCTCCCCGCCGCCACCATCCACCCGATTTTATGCTCTCCCTGCCTCCAAACCCGCCATGGGGGAGAGCATAAAATTCCACATATGGTCAGAACTTCAATTTGGGGTCAAACTGATGCTGAGATTGTGAGCAGTTCAGTTCAGAGTGAAACAATTTCTAAAAGAGGTGGGAGGGATACATATATTGTGCCACAAGCCAAAGCTGATGGCTTCAGCCTTCCCAATTTTTAGATGGAGGTGTGGCACATTTAGGGCTGGATGTCGGACAAGCGCTCTGTGTTTGGATAAATATTTTTGTACACTTTGGCTTGCTGTACACATGTGATCTCTGATGTCATGATATGTAAATAAAGGCTTTTGGCAGAGCCATTTAATGCATCACATGGAACAGTCTGATCGAAAAGATGCAGTGGGAGGATTGAGAGCAGTGGTTGAAAGGTAGAGCTGGGCATTGTCACCATGCACACTGAATCTGACACTATATTTGCAGATGATGTTGCCAAGGTACAGTCAGGTGGATGAGAAGAGGAGGAAGCCAAGGATGGATCCTTGGGAGCTACTGAAATGACAGTATAGGCTGGGAGGAGAAACCATTTCTGGAAACACTCTGGTTGCAATTGGATAGGTAAGAGCGGAATGAAGGAAGAACAGTCTAACAAACCTGGACAATGGAGGAGAGGAATTGCAGAAGGATGGCACATAGATCAAGGAGGGTAAGAGTGATAAAACACCATCACAAATCACAGACAATGTCGTTCATTAATTTGGTTAGTGCCATTTCAGTGCTGTCAGAGGGGTGGAAATCTGATTGGATGGATTCCAGAAGGGATCTGGGAGGTGATAACATGTTTGAGGACCTTGGAGAAGAATGGTAGATTGACGATGAGGTGTTTGTTAGTGAGAAGGAAAGTTTCAAGGATGGGCTTTTTGAACAGGACAGTGTTTATATTTCAAAAGGGAGGGAAGCATTTGCAATGTAAGTCTAGGGAAGGGAGTGTAGATAGTCTGGGTCATGTCATTATCAAAAAGGAGGAGGTGTTGGGCGTCTTGCAAAGCATTAAGGTAGGTAAGTCTCCAGGGCCTGATGGGATCTACCCCAGATTACTGAGGGAGGCAAGGGAAGAAATTGATGGGGCCTTGACAGAAATCTTTTATCCTCATTGGCTACAGGTGAGGTCCCAGAGGACTGGAGAATAGCCAATGTTGTTCCTTTGTTTAAGAAGGATAGCAAGGATAATCCAGGAAATTATAGGCCGGTGAGCCTTACATCAATGGTAGTGAAATTATTAGAGAGGAATCTTCCGGACAGGATTTACTCCCATTTGGAAACAAATGAACTTATTAGCGAGAGGCAGCATGGTTTTGTGAAGGGGAGGTCGTGTCTCACTAACTTGATTGAGTTTTTTGAGGAAATGACGAAGATGATTGATGAAGGAAGGGCGGTGGATGTTGTCTATATGGACTTCAGTAAAGCCTTTGACAAGGTCCCTCATGGCAGACTGGTACAAAAGGTGAAGTCACACGGGATCAGAGGTGAGCTGGCAAGATGGATACAGAACTGGCTCTGTCATAGAAGACAGAGGGTAGCAGTGGAAGGGTGCTTTTCTGAATGGAGGGATGTAACTAGTGGCGTTCTGCAGGGATCAGTGCTGGGACCTTTGCTGTTTGTAGTATATATGAATGATTTGGAGGAAAATGTAGTTGGTCTGATTAGTGAGTTTGCAGACGACACAAAGGTTGGTGGAGTTGCGGATAATGATGAGGACTGTCAGAGAATACAGCAGGATATAGATCGGTTGGGGATTTGGGCGGAGAAATGGCAGATGGAGTTTAATCCGGACAAATATGAGGTAATGCATTTTGGAAGATCTGATACAGGTGGGAAGTATGCAGTAAATGGCAGAACCCTAAGGAGTATTGACAGGCAGAGAGATCTGGGCGTACAGGTCCACAGGTCACTGAAAGTGGCAACGCAGGTGGATAAGGTAGTCAAGAAGGCATAAGGCATGCTTGCCTTCATCAGTCGGGGCATAGAGTATAAAAATTGGCAAGTCATGCTGCAGTTGTACAGAACTTTAGTTAGGCCACACTTAGAATATTGCATGCAATTCTGGTCGCCATACTACCAGAAGGACATGGAGGCTTTGGAGAGGGTACAGAAGAGGTTTTCCAGGATGTTGCCTGGTCTGGAGGGCATGAGGACTGGTTGGATAAACCCGGATTGTTTTCACTGGAACGACAGAGATGGAGGGGCGACATGATAGAGGTTTACGAAGTTATGAGTGGCATGGACAGAGTGGATAGTCAGAAGCTTTTTCCCAGGGTGGAAGAGTCAGTTACTAGGGGACATAGGTTTAATGTGCGAGGGGCAAAGTTTAGAGGGGATGTGCGAGGCAAGTTCTTTACACACGGGGTGGTGAATGCCTGGAACTTGCTGCCGGGGGAGGCGGTGGAAGCAGATACGATAGTGACGTTTAAGAGGCATCTTGACAAATACATGAATAGGATGGGAATAGAGGGATACGGTCCTTGGAAGTGCAGAAGGTTTTAGTTTAGACAGGCATCAAGATCGGCGCAGGCTTGGAGGGCCGAATGGCCTGTTCCTGTGCTGTACTGTTCTTTGTTCTTTGTAACTAGCATGTAGATCAGGAAAGTAAGTTAGATTGTCAGAGGTTTAGTAGAAGCACATTGAGTAGATAGGAGACTATTACTTAACATTCTGAGTTCGATTCAAACTCATCATAGAGGTGAAAGGTCAGTGTTTTAACTAGTGTTCTAAGAGTGTTCTCGGTATTTGTGCAATAAAAACAGGCAGTTTTAGTGTAATAATTCCATAAAGACATGTTCTAGCAATTTAGCACACATCAGTTGGTCATGTGGACAATGTGGCAAATTCACACAATCCAAAGCTCTATTCTGCAAACAAAAGCATTTTGTGCTGTGGAACTCCTCACACACTGGCATTTCGATCTGGAACTACTTTATTATATAAAACAATAACTTTAGATATATGAGGAGAACATATATGGGGAATGGAGATGGGGCATAAGGTTTTAATTTCCATTCAAAATGAGAAAAGATATCACTTAATAAAAAATTGTGTGCAGCTTGCAGGCAACAGCAGCTCTGAGCATGACATGTGACTGTGGATAAAGGGATCCATGTTAAGAAACTGCAGAGAACACATCTATACACCAATCTTCCAGTTTATAGTTCAAAACTTTCTATTGGTATTGAAGCTACTATACAAATTTATAAATATTTAAAGAATAATTTTGAGGTTGTTGAAGTAGGATGTACCATTGCAATTTCCACATCAAGGGGTGGCTAAATTTATAGGACACAAAACTTCCTTGCCCAGCTATCTGTCCTAAGCCGCTGTATACTTCCTGAACATCCCGCACAACATATGAAGGGAGCATACAGGGGATGCCCCGACATGTGCTGGAAGACCTTGAATGGACACTATCCTGACATGACACAGCTCAACCAGCTGATGCAATGCTAGAATTCCATATTTGGTCAATGATTGTGCAAGCAGACTCTTTGTTGTTTACTCTGCAGTAACGGCGTGGACTTGATCAGCCTGGAAAAGCCTTTGAAAACAATCGATCAGCCTGTGATAGGGATTGGGTCTTCCCTCTTTTTCTCTACCATGGAGCTTTTTAAAAAAAAATCTATTTTGTAAGCACTTCAGAGCTTTTAATTTATGGGGATTCCTGAACCGACAGCACACTGACTCACCTTCTGACAGTGATTGACTTGCAATCCACTAACAATGGGAACAAAAAGATTCATGATCTGCATCCTCCTACCTGAAGGTGAGACAGATAGAGACGGATAGACATAGATGGACTGCCTGCCTGGAGAGGTGAGTTCCCATTCGGGATGAAATGGGGCACTGATTCCCATTTCTATTGTTAAACAGTTGGATCACACTGGAATAGTGTAGGACGAACCAGCAATTCTCTGCACCCTAAGACATGGCTACTCTTTTTAATTTGTTTTGGGATGTGAGCAAGGCAAGGTCAGCATTTATTGCCCATCCCTAATTGCCCTTGAGAAGGTGGTGGTCAGCCACCTTCTTGAACCTCTGCAGTCCGTGTGGTGTAGGTACACCCACAGTGCTGTTAGGGAGGATTTCTAGGAATTAGATCCAGCAACAGTGAAGGAAAGGCAATATATTTCCAAGCCAGGATGGTGTGTGACTTGGAGGGGAACTTGCAGGTGGTGACGTTCCCCTGTGCCTGCTGCCCTTGTCCTTCAATGTGGTAGAGGTCGTGGGTTTGGAATGAACTGTCCTGGAACCTTGTCAAGTTGCTACAGTGCATCATGTATATGGTAAACACTGCTGACACTGTGCGCCAGTGGTGGAGGGACTCAATGTTTAAGGTTGTAGATGGCATGCTGATCAAGCAGGCTGCTTTGTCCTGGATGGTATCGACCTGCTTGAGTGTTGTTGGAGCCACATGCATGCAGGTAAGGGAAAAGTAATCCATCACACTCAGGACTTCTGCCTTGTAGATGGTGAATGGGCTTCAGGGAGACAGGAGATGAGTTACTTTCTATAGAATTCCTAACATCTGACCTGACTTGCTCTTCTTGCCACATTATTTATATGGCTGGTCCAGTGAAGTTTCTGGTCAGCGGTGACCCGAAGACATTGATGGTGGGAGTTCAGTGATGGTGGGCTGGATTTTACTGGCCCCCTGATGTTGGGGGTTGTGGCGGGGCGGCCCGGAAAATGCCTCCGGGAGTGGCCCGCCATGGGCCTCAACGCCAGCCAGGAAGGCCTGGCCCCATATTGCTGGCGGCAGCAAGACCGCATGGTGGCCCGACTGCGTGGAGGCCCCCGCCACTCGCCATTTAAATATGTTAATAAATGTAAATGAATGAATAATTCCTTACTTTGTCTCAGCAGCCGTCCCTCTCTGATATTATAGTCGGTGGCCGGCACTCCCGCGCCAGCACTCTCCGTCCAGAGATCCGATGCAGGACACTGGTGGGGAGGGGGGAAGGGGGAAGGGGGAAGGGGGAGGAGGTAATTATTTCAGTGTGGAGGGTGGGAGCGGGGTTAAATTTAGCTGATTTGTCGAGGGGATGATAAGAAAGGGTAAAGTTAAAGGTTTCTGAACTTTCGAGGGGGGAAGATCAGGTACACAAGGAAAGTTTTTTGTTGGGTGGGGGGAGAGGGGAAGGAATGAAATGTAAGACTATTCGGGGGGTGGGAGAGGGGCTGGAAAGATTTATTTAATTATTCTTAATACTTTTAAATTCACTGTGTCTTTAAAAATTTTAATTGTCATTTCGGGCTCAAAGCCCTTTAAAAATGGCGCCTACGCAGTGGCGTTGAACGCTGTTGCCGGGAAAGGATCACCCACCTCCTCCACGTCATCAGGTGGGGCAGTCCACCCTGGCCATGTAAATGAGCAACAGCGTATAATATCGCGGCAGCCCTGCGGAGTAAAGCCCGGGCATTCAGGCCGCCATCTTTGAAGCTCAACGCTGATCTTGGTGGCGAGCTAGTAAAATTCAGCCCAGCAATGCCATTGAATGTCAAGGGGAGATGGTTAGATTCTCTCTTGTTGGAGATGGTCATCGCCTGGCACTTGTGTGGCATGAATGTTACTTGCCGCTTATCAACCCAAACCTATTGTTGTCCAGGTCTTGCTGCATGCAAGCACGGACTGCTTTGATATCCGAGGAGTCGCGAATAGTACTGAACATTATGCAATCTTCAGCGAACTTCGCTACTTCTGGCCTTATGATGGAGGGAAGGTCATTGATAAAGCAGCTGAAGATGATTGGGCCTAGGACTCTACCCTGAGGAATGCCAGCAACGATGCCTTGGGGCTGAGATGATTAGCCATCAACAATCACAGGCGTCTTCCTTTGTGCGAGGTAAGTCTCCAGCCAATGGAGAGTTTCCCCCCTTTTCCCATTGACTTCAATTTTCCTAGGGCTCCTTGATGCCATACTCGGTCAAATGCTGCCTTGATGTCAAGGGCAGTCACTCTCACCTCCCTTTGGAATTCATCTGTTCTGTCCATGTTTAGACCAAGGCTGTAATGAGGACTGGAGCTGAGTGGCCCTGGTGGAGTCTAAACTGAGCAGGTTATTGTAAGTGCCATGTGATAGCACTGTTCATGACACTTTCCATCACTATGCTGGTGATTGAGAGTAAGATTGATGAGACAGTAATTGGCCAGATTGGATTTGTCCTTTTTTTTGTTTACTGGACGTACCTGGACAAATTTTCACATTGTCAGGTAGATGCCAGTGTTGTAGTTGTACTGGAACAGCTTGGCTGGGGGCGCTGCTCATTCTGGAGCACAAATCTTCAGTACTACAACCAGGATGTTGTCAGGGCCCCCAGTCTTTGCTGTATGCACTACCTTCAACCATTTCTTAATATCACATGGAGTGAATCGAATTCTGAATGCTGGCATCTACAATGGATCATTCACTTGGCACTTCTGGCTGAAGATGGTTGCAAATGCTTCAGTGTTGTCTTTTGCACTGACATGCTGGGCTCGCCCATCATTGAGGATGGGGATATTTGGGGAGCTTCCTCCAGTCAGTTGTTTAGTTATCCAACACCATTCATGACTTGGTGTGGCTGGACTGCAGAGCTTTGATCTGCTCTGTTGGTTGTGGGATTGCTTAGCTCTGTCTACAGTATGCTGCTTCTGCTGTTTGATACAACTGAGAGACTTGCTAGGCCATTTCAGAGGGCAGTTAAGTGTCAATCACATTGCTATGGGTCCGGACCTGAAGGCTATATACAGGCCAGACCAGGTAAAGAAGGCAGATTTCCTCCCCTGAAGGGCATAAGTAAAACAGATGGGTTTTTACGACAATTCAGTAGTTCCATGACATTCATTTTATTCCAGATTTAGTAATCAATTGAATTTAACTCCCTCCAGCTGCCCTGGTGGAGCTTTAGTCTGGGCCCCTGGTATACCACTCTAGTAGCATTACCATTATGCCACCATCCCCCATCATTCTATCCATCGAGGCTGCTGAAAGGCTGAGAAAACACTGCCAGGATTTGAATTCTATGCTGCTCCAAGTGTGCCGCTGAACTGACTGAGTGATGGAAAGGGAGAAAAACATAATCTAAAATCATATATGAAATAATACATTGCATAGGATTCCCACAACAGGTTACCAAAATATAAATTACAATATATTAGGTCAGATAACTAATGAGCCCAAAGGGTTGTTTTCTGCTGATCTATTCCATTGTTCGTTTTTTCTATAATACATAGGGTTCAATGAAATATTTTATTTAGATTACACTTGTTTTATGAAATAGGCTGCACAAAATGTGGTCCGATTGTTGATGGATTACTATGCCAGAAGAATTTTGCAATACATTTCAATGCTACTTGATGGATCATTGAGGCTCGGCCAGTATTTATGTCAGAGAATTGTCTCTGGGTGTATTTACCATGGCAGCAGTCTGTTGTAAGGATTTTGATTTTTCAGGAAAAGTTCAAAATCCACCACTGAGGCCTAGTGAAAGGAGTACGTATATCAGAAAGACAAGCGAATGAGGCACAGACTGTTCAGTGGAAACAATAGACTAGGAAGCAATCCTTTTTTTGTCTCATACAGCATTTGACATAAATATAACATAATAAGAGGGAGGGAATAGGTTCAAGAGAAAATAAGTGTGGCATGAATGAGAGAGATGATGCAATGCAAACAGTCCAGGAATGCGAGTTCAGTAGAAGTGCAACAGGTTTGAAAGAAAGAATTTTGTGAGTTAAATGTAGAAGCAAACAAACAGCAAAGAATGAGGCACCACTGAGAAGAAAAGTAGAATTAGTCAGGATTACAGAAAATGCAGAAAAAATACTTTTCTTTAATTTCTTGTAAGCATGGCTTGATTTTTATGGATTTTGATTACTAATTTATTTATTTTTAAGGGTAAAATGGAACCAAAGATTGACAGGAAAAACTGTAAAGGAGCAATAGATGTTTCAGGTACGGATGAGATACATTCCAACAAGGGTGAAAGATAGGGGAACCAAAGCCAGGCCTCCTTGGATGACAAGGGAGATAGAGAATATGATGAGACAAAAAAAGAGGGTGTGATGCATGTCAGGCGAATTCTTCAAGTGAGAACCAGGCCAAATACAATAAGTTGAGGGGGGAAGTGAAGAGAAAAAGAAGACTTGCAAGGAGAGAATTTGAGAATAGAATGGCAGTTAACTTAAAAGGAACCCAGAAATCTTCTATTGGCATGTAAATAGTAAGCGGGTAGTAAGAGGTGGGGTAGGGCCAATTAGGGACACAGAAGGTGATATATGCTTAGAGCTGCAGGGCAAGGTTCGAATACTTAATGAATACTTTACTGAGGAAAAGGATGCTGACAAAATATCAGTAGAAAGGGAGATGGATGGGGGGGAAAATTGATGGGCTGGATGTACTAGAAAGGCTGGTTATGCTTAGAGTTGCCTGGTCCAGCTGGCTTGGCATCCAAGGTTGCTAAAGGAAGTGGAAGTGGAGGTAGCAGAAGGACTTGCCATAATCTTCCAATCTTACATAGATCTGGGGGAGGTACCAAAGGATTGGAGAGTGGAAAATGTAACGCCCTTGTTCAAGAAAGGGTGTAAGGATATTCCTAGTAACTACCGACTGATAACTTTAACATCAGTGGTGGGTAAACTTGTAGATTCAATAATCACAGAAAAAATCAACAGGTGCTTTAAGCCAATATGGATTTGTAAAAGGCAGATAGATGGTGCTTGACAAACTTAATTGAAGTAACAGAGAAGTTGATGAAGGGAATGCAGTGAATGTTGTCCATATGGATTTTAAGAAAGCATTTGACAAACTACCATATAAAAGGCTGGTTAACGAAATTGAGGCTCATGGAACAGGAGGGTCAGTGTCAGCTTGGATTAAAAATTGGCTTAAGGACAGAAAACAGCAAGTCATGGTAAATGGTTGTTTTTCAGACTGGAGGATGGTAGACAGTGATATTTCCCATAGTTAAGTACAATAACTACTGTTTTTTGATACATATAAATGACTTGGATATTGGAATACAGAGTGAAATTTCCAAATTTGCTGATGATACCAAACTGGGAGGTGTGGCAGACAGTGAGGATGATATAAATCAACTGCAAACAAGACAGGCAAGCAGATTGGCAGACAAGTACCAGATGGAATTTAATGCAGAGAAGTGTGAGGTGATGCATTTTGGCAGTAGGGTTAGGGAAAAGCAATATAGAGTAAAGAGTGTGCAGGAACAGAGGGAACTGGGAGTCCATGTGCACTGTTCTTTGAAGGTGAAAGGACATATCGAGAGAGTGGTTAGCAAAGCATTTGGGATCTTGGGCTTCATAACTAGGGGTATTCAGTATAAAAGCAGGGCAGTTATGTTGAACCTTTATAAGGCTCTGGTTCGGCCACAACTGGAGTATTGCATCCAGTTCTGGTCACCACAATTTAGGAAGGATGTGAAGGTCCTTGAAAGGGTGCAGAGAAAATTTACCAGACTGGTTCCAGCGTTAAGGGATTTTCACTACAGGATTAGGTTGGAGAAGCTGGAATTGTTCACCATGGAGGAGAGGAGACTGAGAGGAGATTTGATAGAGGTGTACAAGATTATGACAGGTTTGGATATGGTAGACAAAGAAAAGCTGTTCCCATGAACTGATGGTACAAGGACTAGGGGATACAGATTCAGGTTTTAGGCAAGAGATGCAAGGGGTGCGTGAGGAAGAACTTTTTTATGCATCGAGTGGTAATGACCTGGAACACACTGCCTACGAGGGATGTGGAAGCAGAGAGTCCAGAACAAGGGGCATAATCTTATAATTAGTGCTCGGCCATTCAGTAGTGATGTCAGAAAGCACTTCTTCAAATGAAGGATAGTGGAAATCTGGAGCTCTCTCCACCAAAAACTGTTGAAGCTCGGTCAATTGAAAATTTCGAAACTGAGATTGATAGGTGTTTGTTAGACATGGGGTTTAAAGGGTTCCAGAAGCAAGGCAGGTAGGTGGAATTCAGATACAGATCAGCCATGATCTAATTGATTTGGTGGAACAGGCTCAAGAGGCTGAATCCCCTAATCCTGTTTCTTTCTTCCTAAATACACCATAACACCTTATTTAATCCAACTATTGCTTCACAGCATTGGTCATGAAAACATAGTAAAAATTAGCCTGGGGCTGTTTTAGCACAAAATGTGCACAAAGCATGAGGCTCAGGGTTCAATAGAAATTGGTCCGAGGGCCTCATCTACATAGTTGGTGTGAGATATTGGCACTAGTAATGCCTGCAGAGCTCATGGAGAGACCAATTGTCAAAGAGGTCCTTTAACATGCATTATGTACATATTCAATTAACATATTCAAGGGGTCTAGTGCATTGGGTGCTGCAAATTTGACAATGGAACCAACACCTGCACAGATTGGGCCCCACAGCATAATAGATATACTTTGCATCTGTCTTACACATGAAAAATGGCTCAACGCATACCAATTTATACCCCAAGATATTAAACCAAGGCCCTTCTCAGTGTAAGATCCAATAAGACCATTGGGCAGCACAGTGGCGCAGTGGTTAGTAGCACTGCAGCCTCACAGCTCCAGTGACCTGGATTCAATTCTGGGTACTGCCTGTGCGGAGTTTGCAAATTCTCCCTGTGACCGCGTGGGTTTCCTCCGGGTGCCCTGATTTCCTCCCACATGCCAAAGACTTGCGGGTTAATAGGTAAATTGGTCATTGTAAAAAAAATTGCCCCTAGTGTAGGTAGGTGGTAGGAGAATAGAGGGAAGATGGGGATGTGAGAGGGAAAATGGGAGAACTATAGGAATGTGGTTGATGGTCGGCGCAGACTCGGTGGGCCAAAGGACCTGTTTCAGTGCTGCATCTCTCTATGACTATGACACCACTTGATGAAAAGCTGGGGAGCTCTCCTAGAATTTATTGCTAATGTTACAATCGAGGCAGTAGGAGTGCATTGTTTATTCTAGTCCCACTTCTACACAGGGCGCAACATATATATATTTTAAATTTTCCCACTTATCGATACGGTCATTCATATACTCTATTTTTCCCAGGATAGAACGCATTAGCCAGGTTTCTTTACAGAATGACAAAATTATCAGTTTATTATAAAACAAGTCTTAACCAGTTATGAAGTAAGCATAAACACACAGATTGAACTTTTAAAGTCCCCTTTTGTACCTTAGCCCCTCATACTCATACACAAAAACACCGGTTAACCGGAAAAATAAAAGAGATTTTTTAAAATTCAGAGCTCTGTTACAGACAAAAAAACGCTTGGGCTGAATTCCTGAAGAAAACAGCCAATGAGATATATTGTGTTCCAAAACTGGCATACAGTCTAACTTCTGAGTACATGTAGTCGGGTAACTGAGATCTTTTAGAGCAGTTCTTTTCAGGCGGCTTTGAGAATTAATCCAGCAGGCTTTCTTCAAAGACAGGAAATGAGATGAATTGACACAGTGACCTTCTCAAGGTCTTTTAAAGAGTTGCTGGAAAGCAAGCTGTGTTGTGGCCATCTCTTCTTCCTTGACACTTCTTCAGCAGACTTGATTTTATCTCACTCCAGACGGTAAAACACACTGACACTACAACCAAAAGTTTGTGAGTTTTCTGCCCTCCCAGGTACATGCTACTGCCCCCAAACTTGTCCAATCAAGGGGCACCTGTCACTTCTGTGGCATTTCTTCCCCTGTTATCAGGGTTTCAGTTCTATTTTTAATTTGAGTCATGTGACAACCCAGTAAACATTTTTTTTTATTCATTCATGGGATGTGGGCATCGCTGGCCAGGCCAGCATTTACTGCCCATCCCTAATTGCCCTTGAGAAGGTGGTGTTGAGCTGCCTTCTTGAACCGCTGCAGTCCATGTGGGGTAGGTACACCCACAGTGCTGTTAGGAAGGGAGTTCCAGGATTTTGACCCAGCGACAGTGAAGGAACGGCGATATAGTTCCAAGTCAGGATGGTGTGTAACTTGGAGGGGAACTTGCAGGTGGTGATGTTCCCATGCATTTGCTGCCTTTGTCCTTCTAGTTGGTAGAGGTCGTAGGTTTGGAAGGTGCTGCCTAAGGCGCCTTGGTGTGTTGCTGCAGTGCATCTTGTAGATGGTACACACTGCTGCCACTGTACGTCGCTGGTAGAGGGAGTGAATGTTTGTAGATGGGGTGCCAATCAAGCGGGCTGCTTTGTCCTGGATGGTGTCGAGCTTCCTGAGTGTTATTGGAGCTGCACCCATCCAGGCAAGTGGAGAGTATTTCATCACACTCCTGACTTGTGCCTTGTCGATGGTGGATAGGCTTTGGGGAGTCAGGAGATGAGTTACTCGCTGCAGGATTCCTAGCCTCTGACCTGCTCTCGTAGCCACAGTATTTATATGACTACTCCAGTTCAGTTTCTTGTCAATGGTAGCCCCTAGGATGTTGATACTATGGGATTCAGCGATGGTAATGCCATTGAATGTCAAGGGGAGATGGTTAGATTCTCTCTTGTTGGAGATGGTCATTGCCTGGCACTTGTGTGGGATGAATGTTACTTGCCACTTATCAGCCTAAGCCTGGATATTGTCCAAGTCTTGCTGCATTTCTTCACGGACTGCTTCAGTATCTGAGGAGTCACAAATAGTGCTGAACATTGTGCAATCATCAGCCAACATTCCCACTTCTGACCTTATGATTGAAGGATTTTCATTGATGAAGCAGATGAAGATGGTTGGGCCTAGGACACTACCCTGAGGAGCTCCTGCAGTGATGTCCTGGAGCTCGGATGATTGACCTCCAACAACCACCACCATCTTCCTTTGTGCTAGGGATGACTCCAGCCAACGGAGGGTTATCCCCCTGATTCCCGTTGACTCCAGTTTTGCTAGGGCTCCTTGATGCCATACTCGGTCAAATGCCACCTTGATGTCAAGGGCAGTCACTCTCACCTTACCTCTTGAGTTCAGCTCTTTTTATCCATGTTTGAACCAAGGCTGTAATGAGGTCAGGTGCTGAGTGGCCTTGGCGGAACACAAACTGAGCGTCACTGAGCAGGTTATTGCTAAGCAAGTGCCGCTTGATGGCCCTGTTGATGACACCTTCCATCACTTTACTGATGATAGAGAGTAGGCTGATGGGACAGTAATTGGCCAGTTTGAACTTGTCCTGCTTTTTGTGTACAGGACACGCCTGGGCAATTTTCCACATTGCAGGGTAGATGCCAGTGTTGTAGCTGTACTGGAACAGCTTGGCAAGGAGCGCGGCAAGTTCTGGAGCACAGGTCTTCAGTACTATTGCCGGAATATTGTCAGGGCCCATAGCCTTTGCAGTATCCAGTGCCTTCAGTCGTTTCTTGATATCACACGGAGTGAATCGAATTGGCTGAAGTCTGGCATCTGTGATGCTGGGGACTTCAGGAGGAGGCCGAGATGGGTCATCGACTCGGCACTTCTGGCTGAAGATTGTTGCAAATGCTTCAGCCTTATCTGTTGCCAAACCAGTTCTTTCAGTGTTCTTTTAATGACTTTCTTGAAAACAAACTGGTTCAACATTTATTCAGTTTGACTATGAATTCCTTTAAAAATATTTTAACAGAAAACAGAAGCACCTTCATAACACTGAGCACAACTCAGCTGCTACATCTACACAGGTCATACTAGTGACTACACTTCCAGGGACTTCACAGGCTCAGAAGTGCTTTGGGACATCCTGGGGATGTGCAAGTTGCTATATAAATGTAAATTATTTATTTTCCTTCCCATTAACCAAAAATAGAAAATGTTGTAAATGCACAACATATTCATCAGCACCTGTAAAGAGTGTTCATATTTTGGGTTTAACTCTACATACAAATTACACAGACGCTGAGGGGACCAATATTTTTGGTTTGTTTCAGGTTTCCAGCATTTTCATTTTTTTTTCTTTTAAGGTTTCTTACCTCACAATGTCAACATTCTCACTGCCACATTGTAAAAACAAAAAAATATTGATTGATTAATTTGTCTCTTGATAGAACCCTACTGCTGCCACTGATCAACGCTGGATTTACACTAATAGAGGGACAACCTTATTGTTGTACTATCTCATTTATACATATGGTATTGTAGTGGTTATGTTCCTGGATTAGTAACTCAGAGGCCTAGACTAATAATCTATAGTTCAAATCCCAACATGGTAATTTGAGAATTTGAATTTACATTTTAAAAATCTGGAAATAAAATGCAAATATCAGTTAAAAAAACAACTACCTTGAAGCTCCTGGACTGTCACAAAATCCCAACTGGTCATTAATGTCTATAGGAAGGAGACTTGTCATTCTTACCTTGTCTGGCCTATCTGTGACTCTAGTCCCACACCAACTTGATTGATTCTTAACTGCCCCTCTGAAGTGGCATAGCAAGCCTCTACACAGAATAGTTCAAGGAGAAGGCCCACCACCGCCTTCTCTGGGCAAGTAGGGACAAGCACGAAATGCTGGCCTTGCCAGTGAGACTCACATCCCAAGAATGAATTTAAAAAACACCAAATATAGAAGGTCCTTGCTTAGTGGTGTAATTTGGGAGTACTGTCATTTATGACTTATGGAAAAACTTGTAATTGAGTTCAGATGTACATTAACAGTGAGTTCAATGAAAACATACTCGCTTTTTTAATTGATGTATAAAGATGTTGTGTAACTTCATCTTTGAACCCTAGCCCACCCGTCACATACAGGGACAGATGTTTACAATAAAAGGACAGTACAGTTAGATACTCAACAAGTTGGGAAACCACAATATGTACATTTAGTTTTTGGAAGCTGGCCAAGATACTTCTTTACAGTCACATGCACAAAGTAATAAAATTAGGACATCTTCAAGCGGGAGATTTTACAGGCAGGGTGGGATCAGCATATGGGAGGCCTGAAGCAGATGGTGTACCCAAAAGTTCTGAAGGAAGTGAAGCCCACCCATTTTAAATGCCTAGGGATGTTCTCCTTAGATTACAGAAGGTTAAGGGGAGATTTGATAGAGGTATTCAAAATCTTGTGGGGTTTTAATAGAATAAATAAGGAGAAGTTGTTTCTAATGGCAGAAGCATTATTACCAGAGGACACAAATTTAAGCTAATTGACAAAAGAATCAGAGGTGACATGAGGAAAAAAAATTTACATAGCGTTATGATGTGGAATGCACTGTCTGAAAGGGTTATTTATTTTATTTAGAGATACAGCACTGAAACAGGCCCTTCAGCCCACCGAGTCTGTGCCAACCATCAACCATCCATTTATACTAATCCTACATTAATCCCATTACCCTCTCACATCCCCACAATTCCCCTACCACCTACCTATACTAGGGGCAACTTATAATGACCAAATTACCTATCAACCTGCAAGTCTTTGGCTGTGGGAGGAAACCGGAACACCCGGCAGAAACCCACGCGGTCACAGGGAGAACTTGCAAACTCCGCACAGGCAGTACCCAGAATCGAACCCGAGTCGCTGGAGCTGTGAGGCTGTGGTGTTAACCACTGCGCTACTGTGCCGCCCCAATTGTAGAAGCAATTTTAATAATAATTTTCCAAAAGGGAATTGGATAAATACTTAAAAAAGAAAACTTTGCAAAGCTATGGGGAAAGAGCGGGGGGTGTGGGACTAATTTGATTGCTCTTTCAAACTGCAGGCACATGCATGATGGGCCGAATGGCCTTCTTCTGTGCTATGTTATACTATGATTCCATGAAACCAACCTCCTGACCAAAGCCATTGGGAATGACATCAAGGCTAGTGGGCAGGAATGAGACATCCAAGCGAAAAATATAGAATATAATTTACCTTGGCTTCTTCTGGGTACTCTGCTGCATCCCGCTAGGTTTCTCTGGCGTGTTTGACACTGATGGGTCACATCCCTGAATCACAAAAAAATTACATCATTGGGCTTTTACATTTAGACATAAATTACGCCCGTACTTGCCTACAGTGGGCACCTTGGCTGACCTCAGACAGTGAGGGGCATGGGTGAAAATTCAAACCCAAAACTGTGCAATTGGTGAAGTCTATAATAGGTGAAGGAACATTTCTGTAAAAATCATTTTGCTCAGATTTTCATGTATTTTTAATTGGGCTTCGTAGCACTGCTGGTGTCAGTACTACGGAAAAATGGCAGGCAATCCACTTCTGGCTACTTCTGGCGTAGCCCATGCAGTGTGCCGTGTGTTGAAGGGCTCTAGTGCGGGTGTGCTCAGTGTGCTCTGGAAGCATGCAGACTGGGCAGACCATGACATCAGCCAGTGTTGATCGTTGATTTGGTACCCAACCTGCCATTTTGGGCCTAGCAGGGCCTGATAATGCCCTCTCTTAAACACTCTCAGCTGAACATGTGTTCAGCTGGATGAGGGATTCCACCACCCACCACCACCCACCCCCCCAACAACTAATGATATTTGAAGGGATCAGCATGGAACTTTCAGGTAATGTGTTGTTGACTTTCTTTTGCTTGGGCAGTTAGTGGAAATATTGCGCACTGTGTCTTTGGAAGAGCTGTCAAAAGTTGATGGAGGCAGAAGGGAGTAATGCTGGACTTCTCCAAGGAGTTCAGTGGAGTTTGAAGGGCTGTGAGCGGAAAGTCTGCTATCACTCATGGGGACTGTGGTTGCAGTCCCCCTTGAGCTGCAGCACGAGGGGGAGATGGAGCACAAGCAGCACAAGGTAAACTGTGTGCAGAGAGAGGAGGAGCAGGGCTCTCAAAAGAAGGCCGTATCCACCTAGGGTGTTTATAGAGTGCTTCTCTTACCTCCACCTCAGCCAGGAGTAGGTCTAAGATGGTTACCATTCACCAAGGAGGAGATCACTGAATTTTGCCAACCTTCTGCAACCATATCTGCAGCGCAGAGCAGGATGAGGGCGATGCTACCAATGACTGTGGCCCTCAACTTTAGTGCCTATCTTATGGGTGCCTTTGCCTGTCCTAATGCTCATTACCCCAGTGGCTGCAGCATGGCTGGTGGAAGGCTGCTGGCTTTCAGTGGAGGAGACTGCAGATGGCCTTGCAGGACGTCCTCGAGCAGCTCTTAGCCTAGAGAGCCCAACTTCAGACTGCACCTTCTCGGTGTTGGCGGTAGTAGTGGATGAGAGATATCAGGAGGAACACTGATGGTGTGGCAGTGGTGAGAGCATGCATGGTGCCACCCTGAGAGAGGACAGCAGGTTTTTGCTCCACGTAGCCACTGCCACTCCCCCAGAGCAGTGCCTCAGTGATATTAGTAATCTGCTGCAGGACAGATTGCTGGACTGCTGTGAGAGCCTGAATGTCCCTTTGAGCACTGGCATCTGCACCCATGATGGTAGCAGTCTGAACCTGCATGGCAACAAGCATGGATCTCATAAACTCCGTCTGAGCTTCCACTGCAGCACTCAGATGTTAGGAGGCTTCCGCTTGTGCTAAGATGGAACCTGAGGGCAGGGCTCCCGGCACCAGGCTGAATAGGTGAGGGAAACCCTGTTGCTACCCTCTCATGCTCCCTCTGGAGCAATCCTCTGGTCTTTTTGCTTCAAAGTTTTAGGAGGCGTGATCGCTGAAAGACTTTAAAGGGACGGGGAACCCGCTTCCAAGAGCTGCTGGCCAATGAGAGGGCCGGCAGCTCAACAGTATTGGCAGTGCCACTGGGAGCGGTGGCCACTGCCAGTACTGCAGAGGTCTCGGACCCAGGCACAGCGCTGGAACCCCGAACAGAGGTTCATGAGACAGGGTCGCCGGGGCCAGTCCGGAAGTACCTGGTGAGGTGGAGTGGTAGGGTGGTTGTTCAGTCCAATGGGAGGAGGATCCCAGGGGGTAAAGTTGTTCCTGGTGGGGGTCTGCCATGAGCCACAAATTGCACACGGAGGAAGAACACCCCCAAGCGGGAGTGCGTCTTGTTTTACAAGGCATCTTCCCCGCACGGTAGAGGCCGCCCCCTCCCCCACTGCTGGTAAGATCCCAACGGCACTAGGAAGAGACCGTTAATAGGCCACTTAAGGGCCTCAATTGGCCTCTGGATGGGAAGGCTGTCATCAGCCTATCCTGCCCCCGAGAAGATTGCTGGGTGATGGGGAGGCAATGGGCCCTCCACCCTGCCATCCCTCCGCCGCCCGTCGCGATTCTCCATACCCCCCCCACCTCCAATCCTGACTCGGGGTGGGGCCCATAAAATCCCAGCCTGAGACATCAGCTATCAGACACTGCATCAAGGATGGGGCCACAAGTCCTGTCATGGAGTTAGCCACCACACCACGCTGGAAAGGATGGGCTCCAAGCTCTGTGCAAACCCCGTGCCAAGTTGGAGTCAGATTCTTTCTTGCTCCTTGACAGTGATATGAAGCTCAGTGCCAATGCACTAACTTTTTTTTTATTCATTCACAGGATGTGAGCATCTCTGGCTAGGCCAGCATTTGTTGCCCATCCCTTTGCTCTTGAGAAGGTGGTGATGAGCTGCCTATTGAACAGCTGCAGTTCATGTGCTGCAGGTACACCCACAGTGCTGTTGGAAAGGGAGTTCCAGGATTTTGACCCAGCTACATTTCTGTGTGCATACCCAACAGTGTTCTCCAGTACATTGCCCCATCAAAGTCCTCATCTGATTCCTCTGCAGCAGAGCTTGTCTGAGGCACTATCCACTGGGGAGCTGGCTTATAATCTGTCCTTTCCCTCTGGCCTGGCTGCAGCCCACTTGTGCCCAATGACTCACCACATGCAGACATCATGCTATCCCTCACTATCCCAGACCCCAAACACTCCTTTCAGGTGAAGCAGCGATTTACTTGTATTTCTTTCAATGTAGTGTACTGTATTCGCTGCTCACAATGTGGTCTCCTCTACATTGGGGAGACCAAACGCAGACTGGGTGACCGCTTTGCGGAACACCTCCGCTCAGTCCGCAAGAAGGACCCTGAGCTTCTGGTTGCTGGCCATTTCAACACTCCCCCCTGCTCTCACGCTCACATCTCTATCCTGGGCTTGCTGCAGTGTTCCAGTGAACATCAACGCAAGCTCGAGGAACAGCATCTCATTTACCGATTAGGCACACTACAGCCTGCCGGACTGAACATTGAGTTCAATAATTTCAGAGCATGACGGGCCCCCCATTTTACTTTTATTTTTAGTTATTTTTTCTTTTTTTCTTTTTTCCATTTTTTCCATTTTTTTTTGTTTATTTCATTTCATCTTAGTTTGTTCAGTTTGCTTACCCACTGTTTTTTTTCATGTTTGTACTTGCTGCTGTTCAATCTTCAGTCCGTTAACACCCTATCTGTACTAATGCTTTGTCTTTCAACACACCATTAACATATTGTTTGCCTTTGCTCCATGACCTTTTGGTCAGCTATGTGGCCTTATCCAATCTACACCTTCTCCTTTGTTATCTCTTGCCCCGCCCCCGCCTCACTTGCTTATAACCTTTGATATTTCTAATATTTGCCAGTTCCGAAGAAGGGTCACTGACCCGAAACGTTAACTCTGCTTCTCTTTCCACAGATGCTGCCAGACCTGCTGAGTGGTTCCAGCATTTCTTGTTTTTATTTCAGATTTCCATCATCCGCAGTATTTTGCTTTTATTTACATGCAGACATCAGCTCTGTACTACCCTCTAAAGTATGTACAGTGCCAGTATCTGAGCTGGTGGCTGCAGATGTCAGATGAAATAAGATGTGTGCTGTTGCACACGTTCTTCATGATGAGGCTGCATTGGCTGGGCAGGTGGCAGTTCTTGGGCATCTGAAAACATAAATGCAGAAGGGGAGGGCTGTGGTGAGGGAATGGGGGTTGGATAGAAAGCAAGAGGTCCATGGTCACACCATCTGCAGCTGGCACTTCATGCCAGATTGTGGGATGTGGGATATGATATGCCTGACATAGCTGAATAGCTGAAAGTATGTGGAAGCTGTGAGATCTGGGTGTGAGGCTTGTAGCAGTGGTCAGTATGTGAGGGTGAGGTGAAGCATCTGAGTGTTAGGCCTGAGTCCTGATTGCGAGAGACTGCTGATGGGTGAGTGACGGGGGTGTGGGTTTGGTGGTGAGGTACTTAGGAGATGGCATTTGAAGATGCATTCACTGACCTTGATCACTTATGTGAGGCCACTGAACTTTTTGCCGCACTGCAGCCAGGTTCTCGGGACCAAATACCTTGAATGGATCTGGAGGCTATCTCCACCCATTCCCTTTGCAATGTATACCTTGAGGGCCTCCTGGAACCATCCCATCTCTCCTCCTTTCCTCCTCATGGACTAAGGCCTCCAGTGCTGCATGAAAGAACCTGGGAGCCCTCGGTCTGGCCGACTGCTCCATTGGTACTCTTATTACTTATGAGAAACACTGACGGAGACAGGTCCACTACCTGCTGCAGCCAGAATGCACCTCCACTTTAAGAGGTGCAGGCAGCCTTTAAGATGTGCAGGGTAGTTATAATTCCTGACAGCCGCACACGCACTTGGAGCCCCCCGCCAAGTATGCAGCCAGTGTGTTTAGTGCTGGGTTGCACACCACATTCATGCTGAGGAGCAGGCAGCACAAAGTTTGCGTGGCACCTGTGTCATCCTGAGCAAGCATTGGGCAATTGCTCATGGTGATCACTGCGCCCAAAAACTGGCACTGTTCAATTGTTATCACATGACCTTGAATAATAATTTTATGAATCCCACCTCTTGGAGTTTTCCTCCATAAAATGTTGCTGCTGCACATGTTCTCAAATTTGTGTAAGCTTCCTATTCTTCTATAAATGAATTCAAGGGCAAGGGAGGAAGAGATAATTAAAGTGGGAGGAGATTCATGTGGAATATAAACTGGCGCAGACCACTTGGGTTGTAGATTCAATGTAATATGTAATTCTAATCTGTTGAACTGAGTTTATCCTTCATTTTCCATTTTCTTTACAACATTTCGTAATGAGGTATCTTTCTTTCACACTTGAGAAGAAAATGTTATGGATTGCTTTTTTCAGCCATTTCTCTGAGGAGAGAAGGGTAGGTGAGCAGCATACCGATCATTCCACTTACTTCAATGGAAAAGAAAAATCAAGCTGCGGATTTGCTTTTGCCCGTTTTGTGCTATTATCGAGCAACAATTCCACTTCCGACAATTCTTGATCTAGCCTGTAAAGAAATCTGCCAGTTTATGGTAGTAAAGGCAGATGAGAGTTGGAAGAGAAGCAGTCTGCTGGAAAAGAGCTATAGTACACATTAAGATTGCTGGAGATATGAAAAGTTAATTTTTTTTTAATTCACTCATGGGATGTGGGCATCGCTGGCCAGGCCAGCATTTATTGCCCATCCCTAATTGCCCTTGAGAAGGTGGTGGTGAGCTGCCTTCTTGAACCACTGCAGTCCATGTGGGGTTGGTTCACCCACAGTGCTGTTAGGGAGTTCCAGGATTTTGACCCAGCAACAGTGAAGGAACGGCGATATAGTTCCAAGTCAGGATGGTGTGTGACATGGAGGGGAACTTGCAGGTGGTGGTGTTCCTATGTATTTGCTGCCCTTGTCCTTCTAGTTGGTAGAGGTCGTGGGTTTGGAAGGTGCTGTCTAAGGAGCTTTGGTGCGTTGCTGCAATGCATCTTGTAGATGGTACACATTGCTGCTACTGTGCGTCAGTGGTGGAGGGAGTTTGTAGATGGTGTGCCAATCAAGTGGGCTGCTTTGTCCTGGATGGTGTCGAGCTTCGTGAGTGTTGTTGGAGCTGCACCCATCCAGGCAAGTGGAGAGTATTCCATCACACTCCTGACTTGTGCCTTGTAGATGGTAGACAGGCTTTGGGGAGTCAGGAGGTGAGTTACTCACCACAGGATTCCTAGCCTCTGACGTGCTCTTGTAGCCATGGTATTTATATGGCTACTCCAGTTCAGTTTCTGGCTTGAAGAGGGCTTCCCTGAAATGTTAAAAAGTAAATTTTGCATCAGCATTTCTCCCTACAAAAAATTCCAAATTCACCACTCTAAAAATTACACTTTTGTCTATGTTAGTTTTTCCCCCAAAATATAACCACTGGAATATTGGTTATAGTTGCAGCTAAATCATGACAAGTTCATGTTCTGCTGCACTTCCGTTGCAACTAATTGTTTTCATATGCCCTACATAAGGCTCTAGAGTTTCAGTTTTCACTGAAAATCAAACTGAATTACTGAATGTGATCTCAAAACACTAATAAATATCCTGAAATGCAATGTACTGAAAAAGGATTTTATTTAATTGCCTGGAAGCTGTGGCTTGGTTGTGGACCTTCATTCAGTTCTACATTGGTTTTTGAGTTATCGGCTTTTTTGGCACTCTATCACTTTTACGATGTTGTTCATTACCATTTTCAAGTTTTTTAGATTGGTATGTATGAGTTCAAAACTCAGTCACTATGTAAAAGAAGCTGGCAGCCAGCTGTGCCTATCTGATACTATTTTGCAGAGTGTTGTCACTGGCATGGTTTTCAAATATATGTGTATATCTCCATAGTGGTTCAGTCTGTATTTTACTACAGTTCTTTGTTACATCTGGGATACTACTAATCAAAACAGAAGAAGTATCTGGCCTACTTCCAA
The DNA here is from genome assembly GCF_036365525.1 of Heterodontus francisci. NCBI lineage: Eukaryota > Metazoa > Chordata > Chondrichthyes > Heterodontiformes > Heterodontidae > Heterodontus > Heterodontus francisci. Next base: position 155,534,991 of record NC_090372.1, on the reverse strand, counting down.
CAGACGAGCTTCCTTTGAGGAAATGAACAGTTGGGCAGCTGGATGGACTGGCCTAGAAATTTGATAGCACCAATTTGCTGGCACGACCTGGGTGCAGGAAACAATCTCTGTGCTGGAACACGTAGATCCGAAGCACACCCGATATTGGGCCTCAGGCCTCAGTTACCTCAGATCGGTGAGTGTAATGACTGTTGGGCATCCTCAGAAAGATCAGCAGAATAGAGGGTTTCGATTTCAGGCCACTGTGTCATGAGCAGCAGCCTTCAGGTAGTTCTTGGTAGAGGGGGGAAGTGATCTGGATGGAGAGGCACAATCAAGAGACAGCAGAAGTGATCTCGAGGGAGAGAGCACCGACTGTGTCATAGAGTCAGAGAGTTATACAGCACAGAAACAGACCCTTCGGCCCATTGTGTCTGTGCCAGCCATCAAGCACCTAACTACTCTAATCCCATTTTCCAGCACTTGGCCCGTAGCCTTGTATGCTATAGCATTTCAAGCGCTCATCTAAAAATTTCTTAAATGTTGTGAGGGTTCCTGTCTCTACCACCCCTTCAAGCAGTGCATTCCAGATTCCAACCACCCTCTGGGTGAAATTTTTTTTCCTCAAATCCCCCTCTAAACCTGCTGCCCCTTACCTTAAATCTATGCCCCCTGGTTATTGACACCTCCGCCAAGGGAAAAGGTTTCTTCCTGTCTAACCTATCAATGCCCCTCATAATTTTGTATACCTCAATCAGGTCCCCCCTCAGCCTTCTCTGTCCTGAGGAAAACAACCCTAGCCTTTTCAGTCTCTATTCATAGCTGAAATGCTCCAGCCCAGGCAACATCCTGGTGAATCTCCTCTGCACACTCTCCAGTGCAATCACATCCTTCCTGTATTGTGGTGATCAGAACTGTACACAATACTCCAACTGTGGCTTAACTAGCATTTTATACAGCTCCATCATAACCTCCCCGCTCTTACAGTCTATGCCTCGGCTAATAAAGGCAAGAATCTCATATGCCTTCCAAACCACCTTATCTACCTGTGCTGCTGCCTTCAGTGTATTATGGACAAGTACACCTAGGTCCCTCTAACCTTCTGTACTTCCTAGGGTCCTGCCATCTGTTGTATATTCCCTTGCCTTGTTAGTCCTCCCAAAATTCATCACCTCACACTTTTCAGGATTAAATTCCATTTGCCATTGCTCTGCCCATCTTACCATCTATATTGTCCTGTAATCTAAGACCTTCCTCCTCATTATTTACGACACCACCAATTTTCATGTTATCTGTGAACTTACTGATCATACCTCCTATATTCACGTCCAAATCATTAATGTACACTACAAACAGCAAGGGTCCAAGCACCAATCCCTATGGAACACCACTGGTCACAGGCATCCACTCACAAAAACAGCCCTCAACCATTACCCTCTGCCACCTGCCACTAGGCCAATTTTGGATCCAATTTGCCAAATTTCCCTGGATCCCATTGGCTTTTACCTTCTTAACCAATCTCCCATGTGCGACCTTGTCAAAAGCCTTACTGAAGTCCATGTAGACTACATCAACTTCTTTACCCTCATATACACATCTAGTTAACACCTCGAAAAATTAAATCAAGTTTGTTAGACATGATCTCCCCCTGACAAAGCCATGCTGACTATCTCTGATTTATCAATGCCTCTCCAAATGGAAATTAATCCTGTCCCTCAGAATTTTTTCCAATAGTTTCCCTACCACTGATGTTAGACTCACCGGCCTGTAATTACCTGGTTTATCCTTGCTACCCTTCTTGAATAATAGTACCACATTCGCTGTTCTCCAGTCCTCTGGTACCTCTCCTGTGGCCAGAGAAGATTTGAAAATTTGTGTCAGCGCCCCTGCTATCTCCTCCCTTGTCTCACATAACAGCCTGGGATACATCTCATCCGGGCCTGGGGACTTATCCACTTTTAAGCCCGCTAAAACAGCTAATACTTCATCCCTTTCAATGCTAATATGTTCAAGTATATCACAATCCCCCTCCATGATCTCTACACCTCCATTGTCCTTCTCCATAGTGAGCACAGATGAAAAGTAATCATTTAAAACCTCATCTATGTCCTCCGGATCCACACACAGATTGCCACTTTGGTCCCTAATGAGCCCTACTCTTTCCCTGCTTATCCTCTTGCCCTTAATTTACATATAAAACTCCTTAGGATTTTCCTTTATCTTGCCCACCATTTTTTTTTCATGTCCCCTCTTTGGTCTCCTAATTTCTTTTTTAAGTACCCCCCTGCACTTTCTATACTCCTCTAGTGTCTCCACTGATTTCAGTGCTCCGAATCTGCCATAAGCCTCATTTTTTTCTTGATCCAATCGTCTATATCCCTTGAGATCCAGGGTTCCCTGGATTTGTTGGTCCTACCCGTCACCTTAACAGGTGCATGTTGGCTCTGAAATCTCACTATTTCCTGTTTGGATGACTCCCACTGAGTCTGATATAGACTTTCCTACAAGTAGCTGCTCCCAGTCCACTTTGGCCAGATCCTGTTTTATCATATTGAAATCGGCCTTCCCCCAATTCAGTACCTTTATTTCCGGTCCGTCTTTGTCCTTTTCCATATCTACCTTAAATCTTACAGAGTTATAGTCACTATCCCTGAAATGCTCCCCCATTGACACTTCTACCACTTGTCCAGCTTCATTCCTTCGGATTAGGTCCAGTACTGCCCCTTCTCTTGTAGGACTTTCTACGTACTGGCTCAAAAAGCTCTCCTGGATGCTTTTTAAGAATTCTGCCCCCTTTAAGCCTTTCGCACTAAGACTATCCCAGTTGATATTGGGAAAGTTGAAATCCCATACTATTATTACCCTATTATTTTTACACCTCTCTGAGATTTGCCTCCATATCTGCTCCTCTATCTCTTCCTGACTGTTTGGAGGGCTGTAGTACTCACCCAGCTAAGTGATTGCCCCCTTTTTGTTTTTAAGTTCTGCACATATGGCCTCATTTGAGGGACCTTCTAAGATATCATCCCTCCTTACTGCAGTAATTGACTCCTTGATCAACAGTGCATTGCCACCTCCTCTTTTATCCCCTCCCCTGTCACACCTGAAGATTATATACCCTGGAATATTGAGCTGCCAGTCCTGCCCTTCCCGCAACCATGTCTCTGTGATAGCAATAATATCATGATCTCATGTGCTAATCAATGCCCTCACTTCATCTGCCTCACTAGTAAGACTCCTTGCATTAAAATAGATGCAATCCAGCCTTGCATTTTTCACTTGTGCCTTAACAGGATTATATTTGCTCTGCCTTCCAGACTGACTCAGTTTCTGTTCTTTATTTGACTGTGCATTACCCCCTACTGTACCTCCACTCTGTATCCCATCCTCCTGCCAAGTTAGTTTAACCCCCCACCCCCCCCCCCCCCCCCCGCCACGCAACAGCACTGGCAAACCTCCCAGCAAGGATGTTGGTCCCGTTCCAGCTCAGGTGCAACCTGTCCAACTTGTACCGGTCCCACCTTTGCCAGGAACAGATCCAGTGATCCAGGAAACTAAAACCCTCCCTCTTGCATCATCTCCTCAGCCATGCATTCATGGGTGAAGCAGGGAGGCAATTGGGAGGGAGAGGGACAAGCAGGAAAGGGTGGGGAGGCATTCAGGAGAAGCACTCCTGCTCCTTGCACCTGAACATTTAGTTAAGTATTTTTTAAAAGAAATACCTTGTTGGTGATGCCTCCAATGGTCGCTTTAAGGAATAATAAGCCACATGTAGACCAAATATGCAAAAGGGGCTTCAAAAATGTATTAGACCCCTTATTTGTATATGTAAAGGACCTAATAACTGCTTCTGGCACGAACCCTGGACACCCCTTTTATTACCTTTACCAATATGGTAGGTGCTGCACGTCCAGCATGTAGCAAGTGCACTGCCCTGCTTGCTATATTGGATGTTTAGGCTGGATTTTGTGCCTGAAAAACAGGGTTCAGGACCATCGTATTTCTGGGCTGTTCTCTCTTGAGAAGTCCATTGGATCTCCTTGAACTCCTACAATGTAGTCCGCCTATTGTGGGTTCTATTGTTTATAATATTTCTGCCAAATGTTCTGCTATGCACACCCAGGCAATTATTTACCAGGTGCAAAGAGAAAAATCTGCCCCTAGATCTTTAAGGACCGAGATGCTTATTTCAATAAGAGGTTTTCTAAGGTTACCTGTTATTTTGTCTGCTGATTCTGAAAAGATTATTGTAGAAATATATATTTATAATACAACCCGAGACTGTTGAAAAATGGCTAAAACATTTTTAATCACTTTATTTCAAATCTTTCTCCAAAATGTTCCCTTATAATGGAGATTTTTTTATTCATTCGTGGGATGTGAGCATTGCTAACAAGGTCAGCATTTATTGCCCATCCCTAATTGCCCTTGAGAAGGTGGTGGTGAGCTGCCTTCTTGAACCACTGTAGTCCATGTGCTGTAGGTACACCCACAGTGATGTTAGGGAGGGGTTCCAGGATTTTGAGCCAGCGACAGTGAAGGGGCAGCGATATCTTTCCGGGTCAGGATAGTGTGTGACTTGGAGGGGAACTTGCAGGTGGTGGCGTTCTCATGCATCTGTTGGCCTTGTCCTTCTAGGTGGTTGAGGTCGCAGATTTGGAAGGTGCTGTTGAAGGAGGCTTGGCGAGTTGCTGCAGTGCATCTTGTAGATGGTACACTTTGTTGCCACTGTGCACCTGTGATGGATGGGTTGAGTGGGCTGTTTGATCTTGGATGGTGTTGAGCCTCTTGAGTGTTGTTGGAGCGGCACTTATCCAGGAAAGTGGAGATTATTCCATCACACTCCTGACTTATGCCTTGAAGAAGGTGGACAGATTTTGGAGAGTCCGGAGTTGAGTTGCTACCGCTGAATTCCCAGCCTCTGATCTGCTCGTGTAGACACGATATTTATATAGCTGGTCCAGTTAAGTTTCTGGTCACTGATGACCACGCCCCCACCCACCCCCCCCGCCCCCCCCGCACCCAGGATGTTGATGGTGGGGATTCAGTGATGGTACTGCTGTTGAACGTCAATGTGAGATGATTAGATTCTCTCAATGTGGGTGATGATTAGATTCTCTCTTGTTGGAGATGGTCATTACCTGGTACTTGAGTAGTGCAAATGATGCTTGCCACTTATCAGCCCAAGACTGAATTTTGTCTAGGTCTGGCCGCATTTGGGCAGGTACTGTTTCAGTATCTGAGGAGTTGCAAGTGGTACAAACATCCCCACTTCTGACCTTATGGCCAGGGTTTTACAGGGTCCCCCCAAGACGGGTTCGGAGGCGGGAGGAAGGGAGTATCACGATGGGTGGTGGTGGAGTGGAGGGCCAGTTGCCTTCCCGTCGCCCAATGATCTTCCTGGGGGCGGGAGAGGCCAATGACACCTTCCCACCCAGAGGCCAATTGAGGGCCTTACGTGGCCTGTTAACGGCCTCTTAGGTGCCTCTTCCTGCCGCCGCGGGGATCTTACCAGTGGCAGTGGGGGGCAGTGGGAGGGGGGCTTTGCCACCCAGGGAGGACCCCTTGTAAACTGAGGTGCCCTCCCTGCAGGCTTGGGAGGTGGGTCCCTATCCATGGGCACTAGGAACAACTTTACCCCCTGGACCCCCTCCCCCTGAACTGAACAAACACCTCCCACCCCTCCTCGCCGGAGTCTTCCAGACTGACCCCGGCAACCGCACTTCACCTACCTCTGTTCCAGAGTTTCACCACTGGGCCTGGGTCCGAGGCCTCTGCAGTACCCTCTGATTGGCCAGCAGCTCTTGGAGGCAGGATCCCCATCCCTTTAAAGTCTTTAACAGGATGGGGATCCCACCTCCTAAAACTTTGAAACAAAAAGTCCAGAGGATTGCTCTGCTGGGATGTGGGTTGGGGGTTTAGGGGGGGGGGAGGTGGTGGTGTGCACAAACAGGCAGAGGCGGGGTTCCTCCCTCCTTTTTGGCCTGATGCCGGGAGCCCCACCTCCAGCACAAAATCCAGCCCTATGTTGGAGGGAAGGTCATTGGTGAAATAGTTGAAGATGATTGGGTTTTGGACACTAGCCTGAGGAAATCCTGTAGGATTATCCTGGGGCTGAGATAATTGGCCTCCAATAACCACAACCACTTTGGTCTTGGGGAGGAAATAATTTAACACAAGACCTTGAGGAATGGGAGAAATTAAACACTTCTTAAACACAAAGAATTTTTTGAGCTAGGCACAAGCAAGGATTTTTCACTTTTAATTCTGATATGTGCTGTCAATCCTCCACTGTCCACTGAGTTCTGTGAATTGCAGTGAACACAGTTTGAAAGTAGCAAACTACCTAATCAGTGCCAAAGCACTGCATTACTATTAATTCTGTCTCCGCACCATTACAATATCCTACAAAGGCTGACATAACTGATCCTCTGGTGTTGATTGATGCATCTTAATTGGCATTGGCATTAAATGTATCAACATTCTGGTTGTTTTGGAAATTTCTTATCCAGACGCTGGAGATAATTAATTACCTGGAACTCATAGCCGGCTGTTCAATGTTGTTGTTTATCCTCCACACAAGTAGAATGCCAAATTCCATATGCTTATCCTGTTTCCATATTCTTTTATTTCCTTTTTCTTTCAACTATCTATCTAACCTATTCTTAAATGTTGATATGCTCACTGCTTCAATCATTAATTCTAGTGATACATTTTACAGCCTCTCAAATATTCCGTGTAAAAAAATGTTTCTCCTGCTCTCTGTCATAAAAGTTACATTTAATCTTATATCAAAATCCCCTCATTCTAGACTGCTCCACCACACTGGAACAGCTATATAAAAAAAAAGAGGTACAAAAAAAGTAGCAAGAGGCGCAAAAAGGAACATGAACAAAGAAATGAAAGCGATATCGTAGAAGTTTTAAATATGTGAAGAAAAATAATAATAAGTGGGAATGTGAGCTCATTAAAGACAGATGCAGGTGAGGGTATGAGGGATAATAAAAAAATGAATGACTTGTTAATTGAATACTTTATATCTGTTTCCACCGTAGAGAAATAGGACGATGTTCCACAAGGATAAGTTAAGGGGAGAATCTTTGTAGATTTAATATAGTTAAAAATGGTATTGGAGAAAATAATTGAACTTAAGTTAGACAAATCTCCATGACCTTATGATCACCACCCTGAGGTATTAAAGGAAATAGGTCTAGTAATTGCAGATTCCATCATCATAGTTCTCCAAAGTTCTCTTCAGGAATTGTGCCTTTGGGTTGGAAATTTGCAAATTATTAAGGGTAGGTCATGTATGATTAATGTAGTTGAATTTTTTGAGGAGGTCACCAACAAGGTGGCCAGGGGAGTGTCTATGGATGTTGTCTGTATGGACTTCGAGAAGCCATTTGCTGAGATTCCGCAAAAGAGATTATTAGCAAAAATGAGAGCATATAGAATTGGAGATAACCTTGGGAATTGGATTGATAATTGGTTGGGAGGTAGATGACAGAGAATAGGAATAAAAGGAATGTACTCTAATGAGTGGAATGTAATGAATGGTATTCCCCAGGTACCTCAGCTTCTCACCATCTATATCAATAACTTGAACGAAGGAATAGAGACTTGTATATCCAGGTTTGCAAATAACACTAAGTTAGGAGGAAAAGGAGGTCTATATGGGAAAGTGTGCGGTAATCCACTTTGGATTCAAGAATGACAAATTGGAATACTTCCTTAATGGCAAGAGACCAGAAACTGTTGAGGATCAATAGGATATAAGTGCCCACATACATAAATCACTAAAAGCTAGTACACAGGTGCAAAAAATAATCATAAAAGGTGAATTCAATGTTGGCCTTTATCTCAAGAGGGTTGGAATACAAAGAGGAAAATGTTCTGTTTCATTTGTGTACCATATCTGTCAACTGCTCCAAGAGCTTTAACAGGTTTGTCAAACACCATCTTCATTCCCATTGTAGCATCCACTGCCATTGAAAGAAACCATTCCTGAAAGAAGCCAAGAGGCTTTAGTATCCAAGCATTCTGATATGCCCTTGGATAAAATCATATCCCTTCTGTTTTTAGTTAAGTTGCAATAATTCTGTTGATGTTTATAATTATTCAAAGTCTGTTTTCCAAAACCTTGGTTCTAGCCCAGCTCCTGCAACATTGAACTCTTCATACCCCCATTAGATAATTTAATTCAATTGGAACCAAACAACACACTCAGCTATCTTGACATCAATAGGTCTTTCCCAATAGGGATTTTCTTGAATGAATCCAAGTGTTCTTAGCAGGGATGTCCCAACTTCATAAACCTTGCTGTCTTTTCAAACCCTGTAAAGGTTGCCTGATATCAACAAGATGATGGGTCTGCTGAAGTTTGGCTGGACATCAGGGCTGCAGTTTGTGAGGAGAGGGTTGGTGAGACATGGAGATCAGGGCTGGGGGAGACTAAAGGATTCCTTGAGGTTCCTGGGAGCAGACTTCCTACTCCCCTGGCCCACAAGGAGTGCTGAAACAACCACTTACCTTGGGACACCGGCAGCTCCCATCTTGGATTCACTGCCAAGTTTTCCAGCCCCTGGGTAAAACATGCAGCAGAAAAAAATTTCAGAACAGGCTCCCAATTGCACTTTTGGAGCCTGAAGTAAATGTGTTAATTGAGCATTCTACCGCTCCAAGGTGAGACACTTTTTAGTATGCTAATGAGTTAGGTCCCAGGATGCAGTCAAGTGACCACAAGCCGGCATCACCTGCAATTGTAACACTGAGAGAAAGATTCTGTAAATAGTTTGCTCTGTACTGAACATAATAGTTTAGATGCAATAAACCTGTCTGATATCTTCAATCAACTGGACTCTACGCATCTCATTTATGTTGCATCAGACAACATAAAGAACTCATTATATGGTGGCAGCTGTAGTGAGAAGATGAAGTCTAAGTTGAAGACCACGGGTAAAAGAGCTCTGAACGTTATCATTCCTACAGTCACTAGAGAGAAAGTTCCACAGAAATACTGGCCCAAGCAGTAGAAAGCCAAAATAACTTACCTCCAACTGTAGAAGACAGAGCACAGAATAACAGGCTGCAAGTTAATCGAGTGAGTCATTGTGCCAATGGTTGAGGGATACTGTTGTTATAAAAACAAGCTTTGAAGTGTTTAAAAGATTTTTTTTTTTTTCTAAAGACTCCATAAAAACAAGGGGAAGACTTGACTCCTTTCTCAGGCTGATTGAGGTCGGCACCTTTACAGGAGGTGTCCAATTGCAAAAGCGCGGGAAAACACCAAACATTGCAGAGCATGATCCAGCAGCTAAAGTTTAAAAAATCATTAAACCACTCAACCAGGAAGAGGAGATCCCATTCACGCAGCCACAGCTATAAAAATACAATTAAACCACTCGAGTGTGAAGAACGTAAACAAACTCGAGCAAAACAAAGCAATTGAACTGCCAAGTGAATAGCTGTGTAAACAGATCAGCTTAAGTGCTGCAAGAAAAATAAACACAGAACACTGTCAAACACCTTGTCCTCTCAATCCGAGCAGCTAGTCTAAACAACAGAGTGTTTCTTAAAGGGGAAACAGTGCAGTGTCATAGAACAAGTCTTAAAGCAAGTTTTAAGTGAAAGAACAGCAGGAAGCTGGATACCAAATTTGCCAGCATGAACTGAAAGGCCATGGATAACCTATCCGAGTTCCAACTTTTCAAACAAAGAATGCAGTTATGTTTCACAGACCAAGTGATTGCAGAACCAGAAAAACAGGCTGCAAAAATACTGATAGCAGTTGGAAATGAGGGGTTACACAGAATCAATACCTCAGGCTTATCTGACAAGGACCAGAATGATCCCACAAAGATATGGAAAGTGTTAGAATATCAACTCCAATTACAAATGAATTTTAGAATTTGCCGCCTGGAATTGATGTCCTACAGGCAATGGCCACAGGAATCAATAGATCAGTTCATCAGCAGATGCCGCAGTAAGGACAACAAATGCTATTTTTTCGGAAACTGAACTGTCAGAGCATCTAATGGAGCTGGTGATTGTCTCAACACCCTTTGAAGTGTTTCAGAAAGACTTCTTGGGGAAAAAGAAAGGTCACAGCATTGATACGCTGCTAGACGTTGGCAGGAAATACGAAACCATTGTAGCTGGACAAAAGCATCTGCAAGCACTAGATGCAGCCAACAGTATTGGCACAATAACCAGGTTGAAAAGAGCAAGCAAGCTGTGTGGTAAGTGTGGTTGGTCCCGCTCACTGCGAAGTTGTCCTGCATTTCAAGGCCTGTGCAAGGCAGTGCAAAAGTACACTGGGCCCGCCTATGCAAGAAATTTGGCTCCAAGGATGCAGCCTGAAGTAACAGTAGAAAACAAACAAACAGAAGACATGTGCAGCAACAGGGCAACAGCAGCAATGAGCGCTCCAGAGACCTGTGTAAAAGCAAGCCGATACACGAAGTCCACAGCGAAACACACTTGAGACAACACACAGAGAGAAGCGATTCGCAGTCAGAAAATGAACAGGTGTTTCACATTGTGAACCTGACGCATCATGTTGATGAAGTTAAACAACTGGAAGCTTTCGCCACTATTAACATCATGTACCCAAAGAAAGCTGGCAAACATAAACTCAGGATTAAGAGTTAGTGCAAATACCACTCTGAATCCTGAAGGATATGTACTGGAGTTGTTTGAAATCAATAGTGCAACTAACAACAGCAAAGTTATCTGCATACAATGGGTCACTCGTTCCCTGCAGTGGCATATTAACAATGCAATGCAGCTATGGCAAGTCGGAAGGGAAACCACAAATATTTTACCTGGTAGACACAAGCGGACCAGCAGTAGCAAGACTATCAGCGTGCAAGAACCTCAACATCGTGACTATCCATGAGGTCACCAAGGCACCCATTACAGCAGAAGAGACCAAAGGTACCCATATTGAGTCAGTTCACGACCTACCACAAATGTACCCAGACAAGATATACGCCTAGGAGATTTCAAAGGCACTGCACCTCAGAGAGGATGCAATTCCATCAATCAACCCTCCCAGAAAGTGCAGCGTGCGCATACGGGAAAAGCTTAAGCATGAGCGGCACAGGGGCGGCACAGTGGCGCAGTGGTTAGCACCGCAGCCTCACAGCTCCAGCAACCCGGGTTCAATTCTGGGTACTGCCTGTGTGGAGTTTGCAAGTTCTCCCTGTGTCTGCGTGGGATTTCGCCGGGTGCTCCGGTTTCCTCCCACCACCAAAAGATTTGCAGGTTGATAGGTAAATTGGCCATTATAAATTGCCCCTAGTATAGGGTAGGTGGTAGGGGACTAGAGGCGCAGGTGGGGATGTGGTAGGAATGTAGGATTAGTATAAATGGGTGGTTGATGGTCGGCACAGACTCGGTGGGCCGAAGGGCCTGTTTCAGTGCTGTATCTCTAAAAAAAATATAAATAAATAAAATGAGTTGGATGACATGGAACACAATGGTATCATCCGTCGTGTGCATCATCACACAGACTGGTGCAGCTCAATGACTGAAGAAGGATGAAGCAATCAGGGTATGTCTAGATCTGAGGTGTCTAAACCTCTCCCTAAAGATTCCAACATTACAGGAATTGAATCCCAAGTTCACAGGAGCCAAATTCTTCTCCAAGTTGGATGCTAAACGTGAAGGTGAAGTCACAAAGGATCAGAGGTGAGCTGGCAAGATGGATACAGAACTGGCTCGGTCATAGAAGACAGAGAGTATCAGTGGATGGGTGTTTTTCTGAATGGAGGGATGTGACTAGTGGTGTTCCGCTGGGACCTTTGCTGTTTGTAGTATATATAAATGATTTGGAGGAAAATGTAGCTGGTCTGATTACTAAGTTTGCGGACGACACAAAGGTTGGCGGAGTTGCAGATAATGATGAGGATTGTCAGAGGATACAGCAGGATATAGATCGGTTGGAGACTTGGGCGGAGAAATGGCAGATGGAGTTTAATCCGGACAAATGTGAGGTAATGCATTTTGGAAGGTCTAATGCAGGTGGGAGGTATACAGTAAATGACAGAACCCTAAGGAGTATTGACAGGCAGAGAGATCTGGGCGTACAGGTCCACAGGTCACTGAAAGTGGCAACGCAGGTGGATAAGGTAGTCAAGAAGGCATTTGGCATGCTTGCCTTCATCGGTCGGGGCATAGAGTATAAAAATTGACAAGTCATGTTGCAGCTGCACAGAACCTTAGTTAGGCCACATTTAGAATATTGCGTGCAATTCTGGTCACCACACTACCAGAAGGACGTGGAGGCTTTGGAAAGGGTACAGAGGAGGTTTACCAGGATGTTGCCTGGTCTGGAGGGCATTAGCTATGAGGAGAGGTTGGAAAACCTGGATTGTTTTCACTGGAACGATGGAGGTGGAGGGGCGACATGATAGAGGTTTACAAAGTTATGAGCGACATGGACAGAGTGGATAGTCAGAAGCTTTTTCCCAGGGTGGAAGAGTCAGTTACTAGGGGACATAGGTTTAAGGTGCGAGGGGCAAAGTTTAGAGGGGATGTGCGAGGCAAGTTTTTTACACAGAGGGTGGTGAGTGCCTGGAACTTGCTGCCAGGGGAGGTGGTGGAAGCAGATACGATAGCGACGTTTAAGAGTTGTCTTGACAAATATATGAATACGAAGGGAATAGAGGTATATGGGCCCCGGAAGTGCAGAAGGTGTTAGTTTAGGCAAGCATCAAGATCGGCGCAGGCTTGGAGGGCCGAATGGCCTGTTCCTGTGCTGTACTATTCTTTGTTCTTTGTTCTTTGTGGATATTGGTCGGTACACCTAGTTAAGGAATCTCAAGAAGTCACCACCTTCAGGACACCAGTTGAAGATACTGCTTCCAAAGACTACCCTTCAGTTTATTTATCAGTCAAGATCTGTATCAGCAGCATATGGACAGCATTATAGAAAACGTGCCTAGCTGCATATGCATTGCCGATGACATTGTGGTAATGGGCAAAACCAAAGAAGAACACGATGAAATCTCCATTCACTGTACTGTAGCTTGTCGCGAAGGGCCTGTTTTTAACAGCAAGAAGTGCCAGCTCAATGTGAGTCAGAACAATTTCTTTGGCTCCATCTATTCCAGTTGCGGAATCTGTCCTGACCCAGGCAAAATTGAAGATGTAATGCATCCAGAGATATCTTGAATTTTTCAACTTCTTGGCACCATACATTCCAAATTTTTATGACAAAGCATCATCACTGAGAGAGCTGTTAAGAAAAGACGTACCATATGTATGGCAGGAGGACCATCAACATATGTTGGAGCCTCTCAAACAAGCATTGTCAGCAGAAACCTGTACCCTGCAGTACTACAATCCAAGGAAAAAGACAATCCTGGAAGTTGCGCCTCACTGAAAGAGTTAGTAGCTTGCATCCTACAGGATGGCAAACCAATTGCATTCGGATCCAAATGTTTATCCTCAGCACTATCTAATTACTCAAACATACAGTGTGAAACACTTGCTCTGGTTTTTGTGATCACATGATTTCACACATACGGACATACAAATTAGGAGCAGAAGTAGGCCATTCAGCCCTCCAAGCCTTCTCCACCATCGATAAGATCATGGCTGATCTGTTTGTGCTTCGAATTGCACTCTCCCATCTACCTCCTATAACCTTTGATTCCCTTGCCTGACAAGAATCTATCCACCTCCGCCTGAAAAATATTCAATGACCCCACCTCCACCACCTTCTGAGGCAGAGAGTTCCAAAGTCACGCAGCCATCTGAGAGAAAAAAATTCATCTCTGTCCTAAAAGGGCGACCCCTAATTTTAAAGAGTGCCCCTAGTTCTGGACTCATCCACAAGAGGAAACATCCTTTCCACATCCACCTTGTCAGGACCATTCAGGATCTTATATACTTCAATCAAGTCTCCCCTCACTCTTCTAAACTCCAGTGAAAACAAGCCCAGTCTGTTCAACCTTTGTTCATAAGACAACCTGATCATTCCAGGTATCAATCTAGTAAACCTCCTCTGAACTGCCTCCAATGCATTTACATCCTTCCTTAAATAAGGAGACCAAAACTGCACACAGTATTCAAGATGTGATCTCACCAATGCCCTGTATAAATGAAGCATAACATCCTTACTTTTATTTTCAATTCCTCTCGTAATAAAGGATAGCATTCCATTAGCCTTCGTTATTACTTGCTGTACCTGCATACTAACCTTTTGTGACTCATGCACTAGAACACCTAGATCCCTCTGCACCCTGGAATTCTGCAGTCATTCTCCATTTAAGTAATACACCTACCTGTTCGGTAAGCAGATCATGATGGAAACTTGTCACAAACCACTGGAGATGATCTGCCGCAAACCATTGACAAGGGCATCACCTCGACTATAGCAGCACTTAGTGAAAGTACAGGGGCATGACTTCGACATCTGCTACAAACTGGGTACCAAAATGGTTACACTGAGCAGATTGCCAAACCTGAGAAAGAATGATGACGTTCCACTGGATCTACAATTAGACAGCATGGACATCAAGGTGGAAGATGTGCTCAAAATCGATTTATTGCATTTTGGTCAGCACAAATGTGACCAACTACAATCAGAAACAGCCAGGTCACTGTGGGGAATCATCATAGAAGGTTGGCCTGACATGGTAAAAGATGCCAGAAACTCTCAGATGCTTTTGGCCTTATAGAGATAAACTGGGTATCTTGAGAGGCGTCACCTTGAAGGGAAAACAAGTGATTGTGCTCAAAGCTCTCCGAGAGGACACCTTGTCACAACTTCACCAAGACCACATGGGCATAGAGCAAACAAGACGACTGGTATGTGACTGTTTATTGGCCAGTGATCAACAATGACATTGCAAGGTTAGTGAGGATTTGCAAAGCATGTCAGAGCCACCAGCCACAACAATGCAAAGAACCTCTACACCCTCACGAGATTCCGCCAATCCCTTGGTCCAAAGTTGGAGGATCTATTTTCCATTAATGGAGGTGACTTTATCTTAGTCATTGATTATTTCTCCAAATTTCCAATTATCAGACAGGTGAAAGACACTTCAAGTGCAGTTGTCGCAGACACATTGAGTGCCTTATTCAGTCTATTCAGTGCACCTGGAGAAATTATTTCTGACAATGAGCCACAGTATACAAGCAAACCTTTCAGGGATATGTGTGCTAAATGGGGTGTAAGCCATGTGACGTCCTCACCACATTACCCTAGATCTCATGGTCTTGCCGAGCAAATGATTTGCACAGTCAGATCACTTATCCTGAAGTGTAAGACAACAAAACAAGATTTTCATGTTGCCATTCTCCACCTCAGAGCTACACCTATGGATATGGGCTTACCGTCACCAGCAGAGATCATGTTTGGTCGAGAAGTGTGGACGACTCTGCCAAACTATCATCTGTTCAAATTCTCAGAGATGCAGGAGAAACTGCTCGAGAAACAAGGGAGAATGGAGATGGTGCATGACTGACACTCAGGGGTGGAGCTACCTCAACTACATGTAGGACAAACGGTCAGGGTCATACACCCCAAAATGAGAACATGGTTACCCGCAGAGGTATCCAAAGTATGCGGTGAGCCTAGGTCCTATGAGATTACATCACCTAGTGGAGCGATATTGAGAAGGAACCGACGCCAACTAAGAGAAGTGTGCAATACCCCAATTACACACAGTGGACTTGAAAGAATACACTCCGACGATGAGGGTGTGACAGAACAACAGGACAACAACCAACGCATTGACAACATGCCTGCAAACCAAAAACAGCCAAGGATGAAATCCACATACCCAGAAGGTTATACCATAACCAGATCTGAAAGATTTGTCAAACCATCGAAACAAAAAATGGACTCTTCAGCTCTTCAACTTCTATGCTTTTAAATTTTATAATCTACATCCCATTTAACTAGTTTTGATGTTATCTAATTTTATGATTTTTACTTGTAACATATGAGACTTATCTTTGGAAAGAAAGGGGATATTGTACGATTCCCTTTAAGATCTTTGTATGTTCATGAGCTAAGTACCAGGATGCAGTCATGTGACTACAAGCTTGGGTCACTCTGCAACTGTAACACCTAGAAGTAGGTTCTGTAAGTAATTTGCTCTGTACTGTACATAATAGTTTAGCTGTAATAAACCTTTTTGAGATCTTCAACCAACTGGACTCCACGCATTTCATTTACGTTGTATCAGACAACATAAACAACACATTACATCCGCCACCATTAAAATGGCAGCAGGTTGGGGTCATGTTCCATACATTTCATTTTATAACCCCAACCTGCTCCCACTCATCATGGTGGGGAGGTACCGTTACTATCAAGGCCATAGAATCGTACAGCATAGAAGGAGGCCATTCAGTCCCTCATGCCTGTGTCAGCTTTTTGAAAGGGCTATCCAATTAGTACCACTCCCCTGCTCTTTCCATATAGCCCTGCAAATATTTCCTATTCAAGTGTATATTCAAATCCATTTTGAAAGCTTATATTGAATCTGCTTCCACCACCATTTAAGGTAGTTAATTTCAGATCATAGTATAAATTCTCTGCATCTCCCTCTTTTGCCAATTATCTTAAATCTGTGTACTTTGATTACCAACCCTACTGCCAGTGAAAGTAGTTTCTCCTTATTCACTCTAGCAAAACCTCTCATAACTCTGAATAACCACTAATATTTCTCACAGTAACTTTCTCTGCTCTAAGAAGAACAATATCAGCTGCTGTAATCATTCCACCCAAATGAAGTCCCTCAACCCTGGTATCATTCTGGTAAATCTCTTCTGCACCCTCTCCAAGACCTTGACATCCTTCCTAAACTGTGGTGGCTGAAGCCTAGCCAGTGATTTATAAATGTTTAGCTTAATTTTGATGCTTTTGCAGTCTTTTTGTAAAGCCAAGCATCCCTTATTCTTTTTTAACAGTTTAATCAACTTATCCTGCTACCTTCGAAAGATTTGAGCATATGAACCCTAGTTGTCTCTGTTAATTTAAAATTGTGGGCTAAAAATTTGTTCAGGTACCACCACCTCAAGTGACACTACAGAGACCTACTGTTGCTTCATGGGGGCACAATGTGCTGCTGGCTGCTTCCTGCGTGGTCAGTGCCACTTTGCTCCAGTTGAATGGCACATGTAGGGGCGTCCTCTCTGTGCGCTGGAATACCTTGAGGGGACTCTTTCCTGCCACCACACAGCTGAACTGGCTGATGTGACGCCACTATTGGAAACTTGGACCACACTGGTCAAGCCCCACGAGTTTGTGCATCGCTCAACAAAGATCGGGCATGCAGCCACAAGATGGAACCTGAGTCTGTGCTAATTAAAGGGCCACTCCACAAGTTGCAGGTGAGGTGTCTTTCAGTAGGCTTTGATTAGGCACAGTGGGTGGATGCTCTGTACTGGGTTCTTGGAGGTGTTTTCTTGCCAGTTTCTGAATGAAGCCCAGGAGGAGAGAGGACCACCTGACCCAAGTATGGGGGTTATTGTTGCAGTGCCTCCTGATTTGCAACATGACCAGGAAATAGAATGGAGGAGGCAATGAGGGAAACTCAGTGAGGAGTGAGGGAAGAGGAGGAGGAGGAGGAGGAGGTGGGAGGAGACATCCTGGATCCTATGGACCTCAATGGGCTGTGAGAGAGAGCAAATTGAGCAGCTCCACTTCAACATCAACAACTTTCCCATTCCAACATGGACCCACTATTCACCACCATCACATCCATTTCACATTCCCTATCACAATGTCTCCTTGGCCTACATCCTACAATAAAAGCTGCCAACAAAAACCTTTGCAGAACATCTTTGTAAAACAACATATCCAATTACACAAATTAACTATTCATCCTTGTGCATTTCCTTAGTGCCTGTCTTGCGGGTACCCTTGCCTGTCCCATTGTTCCTATACAGTGCTACCCCAGTGGCTGCAGCATGGCTGGTGGAAGGTGCTTTCACTGGGGGAGATGGCAGATGGCTTTGCAGGATGCCCTCGAGTTTCTCTGGGTCTGTGGGCCTGGCTTTGGACTGCACCATCTCGACATGGATGACAGCTGTCTGGGCTGGCTGGCTGGGAGGCAACAGCAGGTGCACTGGCGGAATGGCTGTGCTGAGAGCACGATTGCTGTCGTCCTGAGACAGAAGGGCAGATTCGTGCTCTACAGGACCACTGAAACTTCCCCAGGGCAGCACCACAGCAATCCTAGTAATTTGTGTAAGGGCGGATTGTTGGACTGCTGTGGGAACCTATTTTCTTTCTTTTTGCACTGAAATCCGTGATGGCAGCAGTTTGTGCCTGCATGGCAGCTACTATGGATCTCATGATCTCCATTTGAGCTTCCACTGCAGCACTGAGATGTCAGGTTGTTTCCACCTGTGCTGCAGTGAAAGCGGAGTCAGCAGCCACCAGACACTGCAACACAGGTTGGTCTGCCAGTTCTGTTATGGAGTTGGCCAGCACTTCCATGCTGGAAAGGATGGGCTCCAAGTTCTGTGTGATGCCCTCTACCACGTTGGAGCTGGAGTTCTCCATACACCTAGACAGTGACAACAGTCTGCCTGACCATGCCCAAAGCATCTCAGTGCACAAAGCCATCAGCATTCTGTAGGCTGCCCCATCGTAGTCCTCATCTTATATTCCTGCAGCAGAACTCATCTGCAACCTCGCCGTCTGGGGTCCTGGCACACGAGCTACACTTACCCCCGGGCTGGCTGCCACCCACTCATGCCCAGTGACTCACCATGTGTAGATTCTGACCTTATATTAACCTCTAAAGTTTGCAGAGTGCCAATATCTGGCATGGTGTCTGGGTGTTTCAAGTCAAGTGACAGTGCCTCCCAGCATTGTCATGGGCTTCCTCCTCCTTTTCCTCCTGACTTTGCTGAGGCTGTCCAGATTGCCGATCTTGGGTATCTGAAAGCATAAAAGCAGAAGAGGAGGGTTGGGATGGTGGAAGGGTTGTTCTGGAGGAAAACAGGAATTCCATGGTCACACCATCTGAAGCTTCCACTTGTTGATACATCTCAGGATAAAGGTGAGGAGGGTATTCAGAAGGGGTATAAGGCAGTCACTTACCATCATCTGGACAACCTCTGTGGTGGCAGATGCCACCGGCTGTGTAGCCTCTGGAGCCATGATCTCAAGTACTATCTCCTCCATGGGGCTCAGGGAATGAAATCTTGGAGCTCCCCCCACCATCCTGTTCACTGGGTCTCCTGGTTGTTGCACACTTTTCCTGCAATAGGACAGACTGTCAGTACAGCACTGTGTTTGGGTGATGTGCCTGCCATAGCTAAAAAGCTGGAGACAGTGAGAGGCGGGTGTGAAGATGGCAGCATTGGTAGGTGTGTGAGGGTGAGATGGAGTATCTGGATGTTAGGCCTGAGTCCTGAGTGTCTGGTAGTGCTGCTGGGTGATTGATGGGTGTGTGGTGTATTGATCAGAGTGAGAAATGAATGGTGCAGTGGGTAAGAGGTGTCACATGGGGATCCTTTCATTCAACTTGACCATCTATGTGAGGTCATTGTACTTCTTGTGGCACTGCTGGCATATCCTGCAGGGCAGACTCCAGCCATTAAGTTCCTTGGTGATGTGTTCCATTCCCTCCTCAGGCTGGTGTATGAGGACTTTCTCCCCACCTGGGGAAATATAATGGCTGTCCTGGTGTCCAGCTCACTCACCAGAGCCTCCAAGGCAGAGCGGGCTGGCTACAGACAATGCTGCTGGGACCCCTGCAGAGCACAGAGACTGTAGGCAACAGGGTGCAAAGGGAAGCAATGTGGGAGCTGCTCAGGCTAACACTGCCAATATTGCATGTTTCCCACCTTAGTCTGAACAAACGCAGGCAGGTCAGGAACCGTGATCCCCACAACCAAAAGATGGAACCAAGTAATTTCTAACCCTGTTCCTTTGAGTTTATATCGCCTGTCTGATTTCTTCCTCCCAAAATGCATCACTTCACACTTCTCTACATTAAATTTCATCAGGCATACGTCTACCCACCATCAATCTGTGTGGGCTGAATTTTCCCAGTCCATTGGGGTCGGACTGGGAGGCAGGAGAGTTTGAAAATTGGGACAGAAGGTGTTAGGACAGAAGCCACAACCGGATATTCCAAAGGGTGGCTGCATGGCGGAAGGACCTCGCGCTTACACGGGCGGGCACATAATTAAGCCTGTTAAGCAGGCAATTAACTTCAATTTTACCAGGGTTTTCTGATTTTTCCAGAAGTGCATGGCAACCACGGGGCTTCAGAGTCTCGCCAGGTATAAGGAGGCAGTGAGCAAGCGGGAGTTGAGTTCTGGCTCCAAACAACAGCCATTGTAAATTCTAGTGTGCCTTGACATAGAGGGTGGAAGAGAGCGGACATTGGCACTGTCAGTTGGGAGAAGGGGAAAAGTAGCCAGCAATGTGGGGGAATACTACGAGAATGCTGTCTCAGAGCTGGCACTTGTTTGGTTAGGAGGGGTGGTAAGAGCCCCTGGAGACTCTGAGAATCTACATGCCATGGGCCTCGTCACTCAAGTTTCGGTTCCTTCAGTAAGGAGGAGCATCAGAGAGGGAGAGGATGCAACCAGAGGGGCAGCCAAAGAACCAGCCTTGGAGGGAGAGGATGCAGGAGAAATCCTCCTGTGCGAAGAAGAGCTTACCCACCACCGAGGGTCTACCGACTAAGGCTCAGCTACCTTCAGATGTTGGAGCAGCAGTGTTGCCAAAGACTGTGCCTCTCCAGGGAGCTGTCACAGAGCTGTGTGCCATGATAGATGACGAGCTGAGCTCAATGGGAAGTGGTGGCCACCCAATGCCAGTGGCTTTGAAGATCACAATGGTGCTGAATTTCTATGCCTCAGGACCATTCCAGGGATCCACGGGAGATATCTGTGGGATCTCCCAGTCTGCAGCTCATTACTGCAACATGATGGTCACCAATGCCATCTTCAAGAGGGCCAGCCAATAGGTGGGCTTTCTTACCGATCTGGACAGTCAGGTTGAGAGGGCCATTGGATTTGGGCCTTCACTGGATTCCCCCAGGTGCAGGGTGTGATCGACTGCAGGCACATGGCCATCATGGCTCCCATAGACCAGGTAGCAGTCTTCATCAACAGGGAGGGCTTCCATTCCCTCAATGTACAGCTGATCTACAACCACTGCAACCACTTCCTGAAAGTGTGCGCACGGTTCTCAGGAAGCAGCCATAATGTCTACATCAGGCTGGAAAATAGCAAATATAACCCCTCTATTCAAGAAGTTGGGGGGGGAGGCAGAAAACAGGCAACAACAGGCTAGTTAGCTTGACATCTGTCGTGGGAAAGGTGTTAGAATCGATCATTAAGGAGACTAAAGCTGGGCACTTAGAAAAACTCAAGGTAATTGGGAATAGTCAGCGTGACTTTGTGTAAGGGAGATCATGTTTAATCAATTTATTGGACTTCTTTGAAGGAGTAACATGCGCTGTGGATAAAGGGGAGCCCATTGATGTACTGTACTTGGATTTCCAGAAAGTATTTAACAAGGTGCCACATAAAACACAGCTTGTTCTAGCCATAGTCCCAAAGGATCACAGGCATCTCTCCCCATTAGAGAGACAGTTGGTGATGCATAGCTTGAGGATCACCAGTCCTCAAGCATAGGGCAAGGCGAGGAGGCAGGCCTCCATGAAATACCACAGCTGGTATGGAGATTGAATCCATGCTATTGACATCTTTCTGTATCATATACTAGGCATCTAGCTAACTGATCCCCACGCTACATAAAAGGTTATTGTGCAGAGTAGGAGCACATAGTGTCGTAGGTAACATATTAGCATCGATAGAAGATTGGCTGGCTGGCAGAAAACTGAGAGTATACATAAATGGGTCCTTTTCTGATTGGCAGGATATCCCGCAGGGGTTTGTGCTGGGGCCTCAACTTCTTACAATTTAGATGTATGAGTGCAGAATGTGTGATAGATACCCTACGTGGGGAAGATATGGACCCATAAGAATGGACTCAAGTGACACCATCAACTTCACAATCCACACTAAGATACAGCAGGCATGGATCCCATTGTTGGTTAGGTTCTGTTGCACAATTTTGAGAGAATAGTAATTTTCAGCAGTGTCTGAGTATCCTGAAAGGGAACAGCTGCTTATTCATTCTCTTTGTTGCCTCTTATCTTGGGATTTGGCAGACAATCTATGCAGACAGCAACTGTTATTTCAGGAACACCCTAAAATTAATGGTTGGAAGATCACGAATAATACACACCCAAATTACCAATATGCCCTGCCAAGGGGTGAGGCTGTCTGCCAGCAGCATGGAGGTATAGTTTAACCCCTCTGGAGTTTAAAATATGAGATGAATTTGGAGAAGAATAGGGCTAGACAGCAAGGATTTCTAAAAGGCAGAAAATGCTGGAAATACTCAGTAGGTCTGGCAGAGTCAGTGGAGAGAAAAACAGAGTTAATGGGCTGGATTCTATGGAGCCCTCGATGTTGGGATCTGTGCAAGGGTGGGGGGAGGGGCTGCCTGAAGATGGCCTCGATGAGGCCCACCATGGACCTCGCGCCAGCAGGGCCTGGCCCGATACTACTGGCAGCGGTGAGACCTCGTGGCAGCTCCCCTGCCGCTCAGCGACGGGACTGCAATTTAAATATTTAAATAAATTAAAATACTTACATTAATGAATCGCACATCTCCTCCTGACGACCCGCTGCGCTCTTTATGCTGGTGGCCAGCAGTCTCGCGCCTTCATCCGGGGAAATGAGACAGAACACTTGTTGGGGGGGGAGGCAAGTTTCTCAGTGTAGGCGGGGTGGGGGGGGGGATCGGCCTCAAATTAATATCATGGGTGTAGGGGATGGGGGTGGATGGATTGAAGTTGAAAGTTTGTGCTGTTTGGCAAGGGAAGGGCAGATGGTAAAGGTAAGTGTTTTTTTGGGGGAATGGTCAAATAATTAATTTAATTGTTATTAGAGGGGTGGGAGAGGGGCAAAAGAGACTTTAAAAAAAAATTCCATTTAACTTTAAGTATTTAAAGTGCGCGGTAGGGCTGACAACTTTTAAAAAATAGTGTCAGCTGCCTGTGCCGGGGATGGGGGGAGGTGGTGGGTGGTGGGGGGAGGTCGGGGGAGGTAGCCCTCCCCGGCTATTTAAATGAGCCACTGCGCTTGGCATCATGGCAGTTCTTTGGCGTGTGGCCCACATGTGCAGGCCACCATTTTTTTCGGCGGACTTATAAAATTCAGCCCAATGTTTCAGGTCAGTAACCTTTCATCAGGACTGACAAAAGTTAAATATGCAATAGGTTTTAATTAGGTCAAATGGAGGAGGGTAGAAAAAAAATAAAAGGGAAGGTCTGTGCTAGGGCGGAAGCTGGGAAACATTAAATGACAAAAGGGTTGGTGGGGCAAAGCCAAAGGGAGTAATATATGAGTAATATACTCATTATATGAGTAATAATGGGATAAGTAAAGAAACACAAGATGTCTCCAGAGGAGGTGAGAATGGCAGAATAATAAACAGCTGCCATCCAAAAGCAAAAACAAGAGAAAAGCAAGATTAAGATCAAAACGTGCACAGAAAATGAAACAAAGTGGGGCAGAGTTAATGGTCTGAAATTGTTGAACTCAATGTTGAGTCCAGAAGATTGCACTTCATTGGAACACCACAGTAGGCCGAGGACAGAGAGGTCAACGTGAGAGAAAGGTGGAAAATTAAAATGGCAGGCCACTGGAAGCTCAGGGTCATGCTTGTGGACTGAACAGAGGTGTTTGCAAACCAGTCACCCAATCTGCTATCTGTCAATAAAATGTGTTCTGTCCGTGCCGGCTGTCTGAAAGAGCAACTCACCTAATCCCATTCCCTGCCTTTTCCCCGTAGCCTGCAAATTTTTTTCTTCAGATCATTGACCAATTCTCTTTTGAAGACTTCAATTTAATCTGCCTCTACCGTACTCTCAGGCAGTGCATTCCAGATCCTAACCACTCGCTGCGTAACAATGTTTTTTCTCATGTCACTGTTGCCTCAACCACCTTAAATCAATGTCCTCTGGTTCTGGATCCTTCGGCCAATGGGAACAGTTTTTCCCTATCTACTCTATCTAGACCTCTCATGATTTTGAACACCTCCATTGAATCTCCTCTCAACTTTCTCTTCTCCAAGGAGAATAGCCACAGCTTCTCCAACCTATCCACATAACTGAAGTTCCTCATCTCTGGAACCATTCTCATGAATCTTTTCCATGCCCTCTCTAAGACTTTAACATCCTTCCGAAATTGTGGTGCCCAGAACTGGACACAATACTCCAGTTGAGGCTGAACCAGTGTTTTATACAGGTTTATCATAACTTCCTTGTTCTTGTACTCTATGCCCTGATTTATAAAGCCCAGGATCCTGTATGCTTTATTAACTGCTTTCTCAACTTGCCCTGCAACTTTCAATGATTTGTGCACCAAGTTCCTTTGCTCCTGCACCCCCTTTAGAATTGTACCCTGTTACAATCAGGTGAGGAGGGGTTGAAAAGCTCCCCTCTTGACCCTCTCCTTGTTTGACTGCAACAGGGTTTATTTCTTTTAAACAGTCAATAGGCTTACCAATTCAATGAGTGTTTAACCCTTTTATGTGCTATGATCATAAAAGAACCAATTGGACAGGTTTTCTTGTGTTTAAACAAGAAAGAGGTTAGTTTATTGCACTTAAAATCAAAACCCGATTTAAGTAATAAACTACACTCCAACTTTCACACACACACAGAGAAACACAAGAATCACACACACACAAATAGGTTACAGAGTGGAGAAGAATAGATTGGTAGGATTAGAGTCCGAATCATTAAAAAAGAATATACAGTCTGTGGAGTCTCATAATTCAGTTGTCTTCTGGCTGAATTCATGGTCCTGAAGTTCCTGGCTGGTAGAGGTTACGGGTTTCATGAAGACGGTGATGCAGATGGCTTTCTTGTGGGGGGTCTCTGTCTGCAGCAATGATAGACTTGGATGTTTTGCAGCCAGCAGGCAGGGTTTGAAACTTGCAGGGTGGCCTGGGGGAAGAGAGAGAGATGCACATACACAGACAGATCCCATTGGGTCCTGCACTGGTCAAACTCAGGTGTTTGACTGCTGTAGAGAGAAGAAACTGCAAGTTTTCACCCAGATGGAGGGTCTGTCACATAATGGCCCAGTGTATTCCCTCTTTTTCAAATTAATTGGATCATGTCTGAGAATTCCAATCTCTCAGGGTCCCATTGTTCCCTTTTAGTGGCTCATCTCCACCGGTGTTAATGTTCCAAGATTGCATATAGTGTCTTGCTAATGAAGGCAGGACCAGGTAATCTATTCAAAATTATCATCATTGTTCCGGATGGAGATTAACCAGACATTCATCTCCACCTCAATGCCTTGGAATGCAAGATATTTAGATGCAAATTGTGGTGGCCATTTTAGCTGCTAGCAGTGATCCTTTTATCAGTTTTTGTCTCCTGTGTCTTTTTAAAGTTTAATTCAAGTTCTTTGTCTCCTGCTTTTTTTTTAAAGTTTAATTCAGGTTTCCAATCGATAATTTTTTTTAAATCGTCATTCGGCATAGCACATGTTCATGACAACCCTTAAATTTATATTGCCTCTCCTAGTTTTTCCTACCAAAATGAATTACTTCACTGGTATCAAGTTCGAATCCCTTGAAATTCCGACAAGAGGAAGGAGAAAATATTTGGTACAGAGAGCAGGATCCCACTTAAAGGGAGTATCTAT
Source organism: Heterodontus francisci (assembly GCF_036365525.1). Classification (NCBI taxonomy): domain Eukaryota; kingdom Metazoa; phylum Chordata; class Chondrichthyes; order Heterodontiformes; family Heterodontidae; genus Heterodontus; species Heterodontus francisci. Next base: position 155,509,287 of record NC_090372.1, on the reverse strand, counting down.
GCACAGTGGTAAGAGGTGGCCATATCAATTAGTGCCACCTCCATTATTTCTGCTGAAAGAAATTTAGTGACCTAATCAGGACAGCCAAATGCACTTTATCAGAAAGCTGCAGATCAATGATAGCACTCATATTCTTTTCCTTCTTACATTTATGCAGCACGTATGAATTTTAAAAATCAGATATGTAAGTAAAGCCTCACATAATTCCTTGCATTGATAATCAAATGGGAATTGCACTGCTCCCATGCTAGTCTCTATTGTTTTTGTCCTAGTCAAGATGTTTTGATCAAGAAACAAAGAAGGCACAGGAAGAAGAGCCTGGCTCTTTCACATGCTACCCAGCACTTCTCTATGCATGCTTTCAATGGCCCAGACCCTCCCAGACACCAACCCAAACCAAAGCATGCAGGGGCATTAGATAATGAGCCATAGGATGATGCATATCACACGAGTGAGCAAAAGAAGTCGGAAGTGGAAGACACTGAGAGAGTCATGAGACCTCTAACCATGGTTGAGGAGCCTTGGGACTCAGATCTCAGCAGTCCAGCTTTAAAGGAAGGATGCAATCAGAGCATAAAATATATCTGAAGGCTCTGGAGGACAGTCTTTGAGAACATGTGTCAGGGGGAAGGTGCAATGGAGGAATTTGCCACAGCAATGTGTGTCAGTACTGAAGTGTATAGCAGCTCCAGGCCGATCGGCAGTGGACATCCGTAACACAGTTTCTAATAGGAGTCTTAACCTCTGGTACGGATGCTCAGACAGCTGCCATGGAGGCCTGGGGTGACAGTTTAGAGAGGGCTGTCTAAAGCAGTTTTGGAGCCTTGCAGACAACTAACTAGCAAGGCTTTAATGACCTGATTGCAACCACTTATATGCCCCTCGCACCTCATTTACTTGGCTGCCTTCTTGTTGCTGCTTTGCCCCATCGGGAAGTCCTGGGCAATGTAAAGGAAATGGAGCACTGACATGATGGATCTCTGCCCAATTTTTCTCAAGCCTTATGCTTGGGAGATGAATCTTCACTGAAAGCAATGGAGAGGAAAATGGCTCCTGTAGACTTCCATTTGAGATCACCTTGTTTCAAACTCATCCTATTCCTGTGATTTCTCCTACTGAATGAGTGGACTTAATGTGAAGAATGGCCTCCATTCAAAGGATGAAGCCAAAAGCATGTTAAAGGAATCACATTTTTCACTGTTTCTTTGCTTCTTATTCATCACATGGGTATTGTCATTCATGTAATTTGTAAATTAAAAAGTAAATTGTGTGATTATTTTGTGACATTGTCATATTATTGTATTCTCTAATCAGGGGCCACTTCATATGATTTTCTATTCTCTGGAAAGCATGCCTACTGCTGACTAATAGTTAATCCATTAATTAAGGTGTGGCAAAATATTTTGAGTACAAGGTACAACCCATCTGCATAATAAACGTGCATCTCCCACTATAACTATAACATAAGAAGTAATTTCTCTCCAGATGAGTCATTATTTTCTGCCTCCACTGGAGCCTAAAGGATTCAATAATTCAAAGTTACATTCCTGACTTTTTGAAAAAGAAAATTAACATGTGGGAGTTCTCTGTACTTAAAGTTTTTTCCCTCAGCTTTCTTTTTACGTGAAAAACTTTAAGCAACAACTTGCTAAAGATGTCATGACATAATTGGTAGTTAGGATAAAGAGGAAACTAGCTGTCTTCTATTTAATTAATGCCTATGGGATTGACGTTCCACAGTGGATTTTGGTAAAAACAAAGTCATTGATTTATTTATTTTAAACAGGTTAATCATTTTGTTAAAATAATGAACTGGGGAATTTTTACCCCTTAGATTTACATTTGGTCTCAGATTTCTCCTCTCTCCCCTTTGGCACGGTGATGTACTTTAGAAAATGTCAATTGTGGGGGATGAGTTCTGCTGGAACAAAGTTTGATTGAGATTAATAAAGCCTTTTGTCTCCAGATTATACCTTATGGCGGGAAAACCGGGCCTGGCATAATTTGTTTGGATTTCTAAATCTTGCGGTCCTTTCTCTTGCATACATATTGCTGTTTCACGAATCTGCTTTTCTATTTCTCAATAATGAACTTTGTGTGCATCTAACTTTAAGCCTGGTAATAAAGAGAGGAAGACTTAGCCCTTTAGATGTTGATGTGCATGCTTTACTGAGCATTTGTGTTGTTCCAAAGGAAATATCCCTTAATAATTTGGCCCACACCAGCACCCTCCAAATCAGCTACTTTTAAGTTAATAAATATGCACTAGTGGTGAGCAACATTTAATAACAGATAATTACAGGCAACACATCCACAGTTTCCAATGTGCACTAACAGTGGGTGAGTTCCTCGAAAAAATTAAGCTGCAAAATTAAGGCGCAAAATGCTTTCCAACAAATCCACATTATTTGATTTATCAAACAGAGCTATTTAGTTTTATTTTAGTAGACATGTTAGGCTCAGATGTTTTTTTTCCAACCAAAATATAATCAAGCTGGGGATTATTATTTATACAACTCTCAGTTCATGTGGCCAGGAAATTAGTCTCCACCTATTTACATAAAATAGGGGGTGTTGTTGGACATCTAGTTGACTTTTTAACAAGCTGTTTTCTTTTTTGCCGGTTTCAGTTACCTCTCTCAGCCACTGTTATCCCATCTGAGTAAAAACAACAAATACTGAGGCTGTCTACAAATCCAGACCTTAGTAGCTGAAGACCAGTATCCTAACAAGTGATCGCCTGCAAAGTATAAGGACAATGTGCAGAGTTACAAGCTGTGGCAACATCTCAATTAAAATTAAACTTTGCTTTCCACTCAACACACTGGCTTAATAAAAAGAACTCTCATTTATATGGTCCCTTTTATATCCCCCAAAGTGCTTCTCAGCCAATTAATTACTTTTTGAAGTGTAGTTGTCATTGTTATGTAGGCAAGAGCAGCATATAATTTATACACAACCAATAAATAAATATCCAGATCATCTGTTTTTGGTAGTGTTGGCTGAATAATGAAAGATGGTCAGGAAATCGTAGGAACACACTGCTCTTCTCCATATATTGTACAGGTGCTTTTACACCCACCTGAGCAGATAGCCTGGGACTCTCAAGCTGGAATGGAGAGAGAGAGATAGGGCCCCCCCACTTGGGTCTGCATGTTGTCAGAGTCCAGAAGCTTCTCCTTGCTGCTGCAGAGGAACACAATCTTAAAACCACAGATGAGGAGGGGCTTATCACATGACAGTTACTCAGTGATTCAAACATGGTAGCAGTGTTTCTCTTTTTGCTAAAAAGAACAGGTAGTTCCCTTAAATTTCCTGAGTCTTGGTTCTTGCTGGAATAAGCAGCCATTTCATCTCCACCTCACAGGCCTTGCAGTGTTGGATACAGTGTTACAAATTATGTGGCCATCCTAAGCTGCCAGAAAAGTCATTCTTCATCTGTTCTCTCTTAAATGTCTTCAAAAAATATAAATTCATATCTCCAGTCAGGGGATTAAAGAAAAATTATCATTCAACAAATCAAATTGGCATGACACAAAGCATCTACAGATATCAGAGGAAACAGGTCAAATTGTGATATTCTGAAATTGAAGGATTTTCTTGATAACCGTCAAAAGCTTAGGGCAGAGTCTTCAATATTTCAAAGCTTTCAATTGGCTTCATTGGGAAGTTCATACCTTGGAGTTTACTTCTTGAGCAGTTGACTTAGATACATGGCTTTATTAGATTAGTGAATGCATTTAGCAACTGATAAACAAGAAAAATAGGCAAAGATAAATATATGCAAAAGGTGCTCCCTTTCAGCTGGTGATTTGTGCTCTGTAAAAAGGGCTTTCACCCACATAAATAAAAGACAACTAAATGTTTAACTTTGTATATGATTCATTCACTTACACTACCTACAATGTTAGCATTGTGGGCTTTTAGCACTGTCTCTGTCAATAATAGGATAACTGTAGGTTGTCCAAGTCTCCGAAGCATATAGGAGTGCAGAGATCAATGCTGCCTGGTAAACCATGATCTTTGTCTCGGGATTGAGATCCTGATCCTCAAATACTCTCTTCCTCAAACAGCTGAAGGCTGAGCTGGCACATTGGAGGCGATGATGAACCTTGTCGTTTATGTCTGCCTTCACTCCCAAGATATGGAAAATGGTCTACATTTTCCAGGATCTCGGCATTGATCTTGATTGATGGGGGGAGGTGTTGTGCTGTGAGATCTGGTTGGAAGAGGACCTTTGTTTTCCAAGTATTTAGTGAAAGACCCATTTCTCGTATGCTTCGGAGAACGAGTCGACAATGAACTGGAGCTCAGTTTCAGAGTAAGTGTACATGCAAGCATCATCCGTATACTGAAGCGCGACACCTGAGGCTGGAGTGATTTTGGTTTTGGATTGAAAGCGGCATGAGTTGAACAGTTTCTCATCTGTTCTGTAGATTATCTCCATGCCTGCAGGTAGTTTGCTGGAGATGAGGTGCAGCATTGCAGTGAGAAAAATGGAAAAGAGAGTTGGTGCGATGACACAGCCTTGCTTGACCCTGGTCTTGCGATAGGGTCAGTGGTCGTTCTGTTGCTGTGGATCATGGCTTGCATGTCATCCTGGAATAGACAGAGGATTCTGACAAACTTCTAAGGGCAGGCAAATTTGAGCAGGATGCTCCATAAGCATTCACAGTTGACAGAGTCAAAGGCTTGTGTGAGGTCAGAAAAGGTTATGTACAGCAGTTGGCATTGTTCCCTGCATTTTTCTTGGATTTGCCATGCAGTGACCATCTTGTCCATTGTGCCTTTCAATGGGCAAAAGCCACACTGTGACTCTGGAAGGAGCTCTTCAGCCACTGGGAGGAGGTGATTGAGGAGGATCCTTGCAATGATCTACCCTATGGCAGACAGCAGGGAGATTCCTCTGTAGTTTCTGCAATCAGCCTTGTCTCCCTCAAAGCACTGAAGAAGTACCACCAAAGGTGCCTCCGCAAGATCCTCCAAATCCAATGGCAAAATAGGCAGTCCAACAGCAGCGTCCTCTCCAAAGCCAATCTACCCAGCAGCAGGGTGCTAATCACCCAAAACCAGCTCTGCTAGGTGGAACATGTCATTCTCATGCCTGACACTCCTACTCAGAACTTAGGAGGAGGCTCCCAGGAGGACAGTGGAAACACTTTAGAGATGTCCTCAAATCATCCCTGAAGAGAACAAATATCCCTGTCGACTCGTGGGAGTTCCTGACTTGTGACCATCCTAGATGGAGAAAGGTCATTCGGGAAGGCATTGTACACCTCAAGGGGCTACGTTGGGAACATGCAAAGGCGAAGTCGAGGCATTGGAGACAGTGCACAAATCTCCAAAATACTCATCTACCTGACCCTTCAAGCACCACCTGCCCCTCATGTGGCAGAGTCTGCAGTTCACACGTTGGACTTAGCCATCTCAGAACCCTTCGAACCGGCATGAAGCAGGTCATCCTTGATTCCAAGGGACTGCTTAAGAAGAAGTAGGGCAGCTGTTTTCATTAGGAATGTTTGCCCCCACAATCTACAAGAACTTCCCTTGCACAGCTGAATAACCAAAGAGTTAACAATTACATCATGGTACAGACTGAACAAAAAATCAATATGTTTATTCAAATATAATGCTAAAATGAAGCACAATAAACTGCAAATACCTCAAGTACAATTGTGATCAATTTGATTGGCCCAGATTTTGCAGTATGAAAAACTGTGAGGCTCTGAGTTCACCGTTATTAAGGAGTAAATCGGACAGCAATTTCTGACACAGTTAAATGATGAAATCAGGAAGTTACTGTTTCCCTGCTGCTCCACAAACTTTGCTGCATCAGTCCCTCACCATGAGACTCAATGTTCAAACACATGAAGGGGATGAAGTTGTGGTATTTACTCACTTGATACCCACTCAACAGACCAGAAAAAGTTAGGGCTTGCACAATCAGTTGTAAGTGAATTTTCAACAATATGTCAAGTCTTAATAACTGCCAAACAACTTCTCTGGCACTGGCAGATGCAAGTGGCTTATTTTGTATAAAGCGAATTTTGCATGTATTTTAACCATCGACTTTTGTTCAGATGATCTTTGATTAAGAACATAACATATTAAACATTTTAATAATGATGTTCTACTACATTAGAACCATTAGAACCAAGGTTCACTGGGTCTTTTTTGGGGGAGTGGGTGGTTGTTCTCGTGAAGCATAATCTAACCTAGAAAATTATATTCCTAATTCATTTAACACTGCATTGTCATTGCAACACTCTCAGTATCATGGGCAAGTTTCGAATAATTTTCTAGAGAAAAAATCCTTCCCTGTCTCTGTTCCACCTCCTCTCAGCAATCTCCTCCACACACACCCTCTGCTCCTCTGATACCAGTTTCATTCTCTTTTCTCTGATTCTTCTATTTTATCATTAGATAACACTGTTTCAGCCACTACACAGCTGCTCTTTGGAACTTCCTCCTCAAATTACCATCCTTCATAGTTCAAATTCCTGCTGAAAACCTTTATCTTCAGTTGTGCTTTCAGCTTCAATGTCCTCATTTCATTCATATTTTTGCTTTCCCTCCTGTTCAATATCTGATTATCCCGAGGTTCAGTAGTTGTCATGAATTTGGTAGCTTAATGTGCATTCTTTACTTTTAAGCTAAATTCGAGCAACTAGATGTGTTATATTTGGTGTTCTCCTTTACCAGGAGTTCCATTGGTTTCTGTCAGTTAAATACGTCCAGAAAGCATAAGGTTTTCAATGAGACATTGATTGTAAAAGATATGTTTGTGCTTTCATTTACTGTTTTGTAACTCTGTATATCTGAATAAAAGGTGCATTTGTACGTACAATACTGTCAGCACAAGACATCTGTGCATGGCATCAACTGCATTGCTTTGTTTGCAGAGGCTTATTTGCATCCCCTGATGTTAACGTGCTGAAACACATCCAGTACAGTATTTCATAGATTTGCTTCCTGGAACAGCATGACTGTACTCTCTTAACACCACACTCTACTAGATAAAGAATAATGAGAAACATTGAGAATATTAAAATGTAACAGGATTATATAAACTTTTGAAATTAGGCCCAATCAGTTGAACTTGTTAGAAGTCATCAGATTGTGCTTGAAAGCAGGGGTATGATAGGGAGCCCAACAACCCGTGCCAATTATTACCAATACAAGCAGCGCGCACCAACTATGCTGCCTGCTGATTAAAATTATTTGCAAATACAGCCAGCGCTGCCCAGCTGTTATTCATTGGCTGCATGCCTATTGGTCAGGGGGATGAGGGAGCGATGTTGGGATTCCAGAAAACCACATAAAGGTACCCAGCACTAGTTAAAGGGAAGGCGCATTTTGGCTGCAAAGACTGTACAACAACCTGATTGAAAAATGGGTGAAGGAAGGAGTGAGCAAGCACCAAGATTCTCTGATGCTGCACTCAGGCAGATAGTGGAGAGGAGGAGGGACAATTCCACCCCGGTTGCAGCAAACTCTCCAAACATTTACTCAGCAGGCATTGGGAAGCGATTGTTGAGAACATCAATGCCAGGAGCATTGCCCCAATTCAATGATTAGAGTTGTGAAGGTAAGAAGACTGCTAAAATACTTTCTCATTACAACTGCACCATTCACAGCATCATTAATTACAACACTCATACCACTGCCCTCCCCCACTACTCTGCACTGTCCTAGAATCACTGCACCACACTTCACTAAACATCCTTTTCCTCATGTTCACATGCTCGCTACTATTACTACCATCATTTAACCACAAATCACATCCCAGGTACTATACTTTCATGACAGCCAGCTCCTCCATTTTCCTCACAGATTCTCACTAAAACACTTCACTTTTTCTTGCAGGAGAAGGTCGTACACAACACCAGGCAACAGGCTGCCACCAGAGGAGGAAGGGCCCGTCTGCATGTCCTCTCTTCCCTTGAAAAGAACATTCTGGCTATATTGGGAAGGGGCAGAGTGGAGGCCGTGGCCATTGACAATGTTGGAAGAGACACCATGCAGCATTTCTTTAGAGCTAATCCTTTGTGTTTCTTCCGACTTCTCCCTTATCTCACATATGCTGTATAACAAGCTGCAGATGCTTTCAACACTTACTTGTTTCTCTTTACTCTCTCTCACACCACAAACTAACATCTGTCCCTTTCTTTCATTTCACATTGTCAACACTCTCAAACAATGGAGGAAGAGGAGTGCAATGTACCCAATGTCACTTGATCTGACTCTCTCAAGCACCAGCTTAGATATAGACACTACACTGACTTTAAAGGCTAGGTTAGAGGACCATACCAATTATCTGAATGAAGGTGTCGAGGAACTGTCTACAAATTTATGGATGATGCAAAGATATGTATGGGTTTAAAGAATTTCCATGAAGAAAACAGATTGCAGGCAGATGTGCGGGGAAATGGGCCCACATCTGGCAGATATCTTTTATTATAGATCACTGTGGCACTACGTACTTGGGTAAGGGAAAACTTCAAGCAAGGATGTGTGTTCAGGGCTACTGAGGTGGAAAAAGAACTGGAAGTTATAGTGCATGAGATATTGAAGGTCCATGGCCAATGCTGTGAATGTTAGAATATATTCCCAGGACAAGAAAATGCAAAACAAAGCAATACTATTCTGTCTCTGTATAAGGCCTTGGTCAGGAATACTGTCTCCTTTTTTTGGGTGATGGGTGATTTAGAAGCCCTGGGAATGGTTCAGAGGATAGACCATTAGAATGATAATTTATAGACTCTAAGTAATCACAATAGAGTTACAGAATTCAAACTTTTTACTCTCGAAAAGCATAGACTTCTAGGAGATTTGAATTGAAGTCTTTAAAATAATGAAATGCCCGTGTAAGTCGATTTGAGCTACAAAGATTGGGGAGGACCAAGGGACAGAGGTATAAGTTATGTATTCTTAGAACAGGGCTAGATATAAGGAGTTGCTTTTCACAGTCATCAACTTCTGGAACAAGTTACCAGCATGTGCAGTAACTGTGGACTTGCCTCAAACATTCAAAAGGTAATTAGATGAACTCCTGTGGCCAATGTAACTGCATATAGAAGGTAAGTGGTTCACTGGGGGATGTATCTCTCAGTCACTATCATCTCCCAGTACTTTTTTGATTGCCATGACAGACTTGACAGACCTTACATGTCCTTTTTCCATTCATTTGTATATTTTGGGACACTTTGGCCCCAAAATTCAAATACTTTGGTGTAACATAACCCAGCGTCCATCAAGTTCAAAAGGGTTAGTTTCACCATAGGAACCAGTCACATAGTGCTTCTTGATATACAGAATGGCTATTATCTGGAATGAACATCTGGTAGGAAAGGGGTGTCAAAAATAATTTTTAGTGAAAATTCAGGCATGAATATAAAACATTGTCCCCTACTGTATGATGATGTATTTTTCAGTATAAGTAGTGAGTGGTGAAAAATATACCCTTTAAGTGATTAATGCAGTAGAGTATCTGTTTTATTGACATCTAAAAATACAATATTCTCAATGACTCAACCAACCGATAATGACTCAGTCAAAATTTACAGCTCGCTGATCTCAAAAGTCAAAGTATAGAAAATGTTAATTAATCAGTCACAAAATATAATAGCTGTTTTCAGTGATTCATTCAAAAGGATTTAAAATGTAGTCACTTCTTCAACTCTGACAAAAGGCAAGTTTAATTTATTTTCTTTAGAATCCCACACCTGGTAAAGGAAGACATTTGTATCACCCATTAATTTTTATACCACGGGTATCGATTTCTTTATACAGTTACCTTTATATCTGTAGAATCAATTTCATTCAAAACAGTTGATGCTGTGCCAATTAACTCTGGGGGTCATTTTAAACAAACTCACCTGAGAGGAAACTGATGAGATCAGATAGCCAGCTATTTTACACCCAGGCCAATTTTACTTTCCACTGAAGTTAATGGGACAGGATATAAAATGGGTGGTTAGATTACAATTACCCTCTTTCTTTTCATTGAAAAGTCTAACTGAATAATATAAACCAATAGTGTGGGAGAACAATTTTGGGAGTGAGTGGAAGGAGAGACAGCAATAAGCAAGTGGATTACAGTGGCCCAAGAGTGGTTGGGGTAACTTCACCTTTACTTTTCATGAAGGTGCCCTTGCCTTGTGCTCAGTCCTGCTGGCATGGCTAAGATCATTAGCTCACTGATCTAGATATTGGATCAGACAATTCCAGTTTTTCAGGCACAATACAGATGCTGAAGGGCACAATATGATGTGCACGTGCTTATTCAGCTCTCGGTATGCGCCGTAAGCCTTATCGGTTAGGGCGCCCTGTCGTTAACCAGAACATTTGCCTGAAACAAGCAATAGACCCATTGTCTATGCAAATCTGGGTCTTATTCCTATTATAACAGACTGAGTACAGCAGCAGTCAGTTTTCTCAGGTGAACAGCAATCAAACCAACAGGCACCAACACTTTTACTTATCTCAATGTGGAGCCAGAGGGAGCAGGTGTGATTGAATTCATATTCTCATATTTTACTTGACTGCCTGCAGGAACTAGTGAGGGTTTTAGAGCATTATCTTTAATGCAGGTTTATCTGCAATCGGTTACATCCCTCAGGAGATTGACAGGGTTGAATGGAATCCATAGAAGTACAAATTGTGCATGGATCATGAAGCTTTAATCGTCCAAATTGCTTTTTCTCATGCCATAATTTCTAACACTATTATATTACTTACAGTGCTCTTGAGCTGTTTGTCCTGTGACCAGTGGGGTAGTGGGGTACTACTAAATTTGCTGCGTATAGCTTTCAATCATACTCTTTTTGCTCTGGAATGTTTGTAACCAGAGGTTGGAGATTGGCTGTTTTCCAAATGCTCAGAAATAATGGCCCAGAATTTGCAGTCAATGGCGCTCGCCATTGACCTCCAAGAAAACTGTCCATAAAGATCTAGCAATCTTCATAGTGTGGATATCACCTATCTCAATGTCAGTTTGAATCTGGCACCAAGTCAAGGTGATCTTCAGGAATTCAGCCATACTAATGTCATCAAGCAGGGTAAGTAGCCAATCACATTGAAGTACTCTCAAAGGCAGCAAACCAGGAAGTAAAATGTGCTAAATTTTTCACTTCTGAATTAAAATTTTACAGAGAGCAAAGTAAATGATTCAGGCATGCAGATGGGATTAAGGTAGAAACTGGAATATCATAAACACATTTTAAAAAATTTAAAACTATGTGAGTTTTTTTATTACAATGGAGAAATTTGGCCTTTCATAAGATCATAAGATCATAAGAACTAGGAGCAGGAGTAGGCCGTCCGGCCCCTCGAGCCTGCTCCGCCATTCAATAAGATCATGGCTGATCTTTTCGTGGACTCAGATCCACTTACCCGCACTCCCACCATATCCCTTAATTCCTTTATTGTTCAAAAAGATATCTACCTTAGCTTTAAAGACGTTTACTGAAGAAGCGTCAACTACTTCACTGGGCAAGGAATTCCATAGATTAACAACCCTCTGGGTGAAGAAGTTCCTTCTTAATTCAGTCCTAAATCTGCTCCCTCTAATCTTGAGGCTATGCCCTCTTGTCCTAGCTTCACCTGCCAGTGGAAACATCCTCTCTACTTGTATCTTATCTATTCCCTTCATAATTTTATATGTTTCTATAAGATTCCCCCTCATTCTTCTGAACTCCAATGAATATAATCCCAATCTACTCAGTCTCTCCTCATAAGACAACCCCCTCAACTCCGGAATCAACCTAGTGAACCTCCTCTGCACCCTCTCCAGTGCCAGTATATCCTTTCTCAAGTAAGGAGACCAAAACTGCACACAGTACTCCAGGTGCGGCCTCACCAGTACCTTATACAGCTGCAACATAACTTCTCTGCTTTTAAACTCAATCCCTTTAGCAATGAAGGACAAAATTCCATTTGCCTTCCTAATTACTTGCTGTACCTGCAGACCAACCTTCTGCGATTCATGCACAAGGACACCTAGGTCCCTCTGCATAGCAGCATGCTGCAACTTTTTACCATTCAAGTAATAATCCTTTTTCCTGTTACTCCTACCGAAATGAATGACTTCACATTTATTAACATTGTATTCCATCTGCCAGACCTTTGCCCACTCACTCAATGTATCTATGTTCCTCTGCAAAGTTTCACAGTCATCTGCACACTTTGCTCTGCCACTCATCTTAGTGTCATCTGCAAACTTTGACACCCTACACGTGGTCCCCAACTCCAAATCATCTATATAAATTGTAAATAATTATCTTTCAGGGCCAGTAAAGCATTCAGTGAAAAATATGAACTTGATTTCTTTTTTTTATTTGTTTCATGGGATGTGGGTGTTGCTGGCAAGGCCAGCATTTATTGCCCATCTCTAATTGCCCTTGAGAAGGTGGTGGTGAGTTGCCTTCTTAAACTGCTGCAGTCCATCTGGTGTGGGTACACCCATAGTGCTGTACAGGAGGGAGTTTCAGGATTTTGATCCAGCAACAGTGAAGAAACGGCGATATATTTCCAAGTCAGGATGATGTGTCGGTTGGTGGGGAACTTGCAGGTGGTGGTGTTCCCATGCATCTGCTGCCCTTGTCGTTCTAGGTGGTAGAGGTCGTGTGTTTGGAAGGTGCTGTCGAAGGAGGCATGGTGGGTTTCTGCAGTGCATTTTATATGTGGTACACACTGCTGCCACTCTGCGTCGGTGGTGAAGGGAGTGAATATTTAAGGTGGTGGATAGGGTGTCATTCAAGCGGTTTGCTTTGATCTGGATGGTGTTGAGTTTCCTGAGTGTTGTTGGAGCCACACTCATCCAGGTCAGTGGAGAGTATTCCATCACACTCCTGACTTGTGCCTTGTAAATGGTGGACAGGCTTTGGGGAATCAGGAGGTGAGTTACTCGCCACAGAATTCCCAGCCACAGTTTTTACGTGGCTGCTCCAGTTCCGTTTTCTGTCAACGGTAACCCCCAGGATCTTGATGGTGGGGGTTTGAGCGATGGTAATGCTGTTGAATATCAAGGGCTGATCATTGGATTCTCTCTTGTTGGAGGTTGGCCTCACCTGGCACTTGTGTGACACAAATGTTACTTGCCACTTAGGAGCCCAAGTCTGAATGTTATCCAGATCTTGTTACATATGCACACGGACTGCTTCAGTATCTGAGGAGTTGTGAAAGGTACCGAACATCATACAATCATCAGTGACAATCCCCACTTCTGACCTTACAATCGAGGGAAGGTCATTATACTATACACCATTAAAAACCCAGTTACACCACATTCAACAGCGTGTAACTTTTTCAAGGATTTTTTACAGCAAGACTAATAGCGTAAAAGTGCATGTTCCCGTCATTTTGGTGATTTCTACTTGATTGCAGACTGGGGAACTAGGGAAGCATTGAATCACTGACAGAAACTTCTAAATTTCCATCTTTATCTGTGAATTCGTGGACTCCAGAAGTTGCTAGCAATTGTTAGAAATTAGGAATATATATAGATAATATTTAGCTTGGAATAAGGTAGAAGATTAGATTGATGCTGTAAGTTTTGTTCCACTAAAAACAAGTGGAATGAGTATTTATATATGACAATTATCCCAGGTGCAGGGGAACCAATAACCCAGCAGACAAGGCATGGCCAGATGATGCTTCTGTAATAGTGCAACAGTAGAATGCATGTCTAAATAAACAACCATAAATTAAACTAGTATTAGGATTGTCTTTTAACCTTATTTAACAAAGCTGTTTGCTAAAATGCCTGTTAACCAGTGTGTGCGAGTAGAGAATAGGAGGTGTTTTTGTAAACGTTGTGAATCACTCTATGGTAAAGTAGTTTAATAAGGAAGTAGAACAGTCAGACTGGACAACTGGCCTATGAACAGCTCAAAGCATAAACAATTGATAACAGACAGAAACGAACAATAGGGATGTTTACTGAGTTAATGTGAAGGTTGCAGTGTCCCTAGAGAACTGTGAAACTGATCAGGGAAACAGCACAGAATTGATCATGGAAAAAATGCTTAGCCTGCTCTAAGGGCACAATAGGGTAGGCTTCTCTCCATGGTTTGAACAAAGAACTTGACATACTATTGGGCACCTGGTATTAAAGGGGAACCTCTACATAACAATGAGGGCTTGTCAATAACAAGCCCCAGATTCATTCCCAAAAAGGGTACAAAGGACAAGGTTTGGAAGGGCACCAGTGCAGTAGGTGATGAATAGGAGGGCTCTCAAGAGTGGATCCATGCTGATGTCAGTCTAACACTCTTGGGTAATTCGAAAAGACTTCAAGAAGAAGCAAGGCGCTGAGGAGAAACGAGAAAGAAGAGCTGTTCACGCATGCCAGCCGTCCTGCTCAACCTGCATCAGTACTCGCTACTTGTCATGGCCGTATGTTTTTGCTGAATAACTAGTGTTTTATATTCTGTCTTATGCGTCAATTAAACTCAACAGACCCACCATATTGATTGCAGTAGATCCTGTATTTCAAGCACTTAAAAATATAAGAGTTTCAGAAGAGTAATGATGGTGTTCGCTGGCATTCACCATCATTGCTTCCGCAAAATCCAAACCATTATATTTTAAATCTGTGCATTTTTGTTATTTTAGCTACGGTTCTTTAATTCTGGGGAAGAACAGTTATCCCTCACCGATTTTTGGTTCAAACAGGAAATTCCCACCTCCTCTGTCAGGTGTTTTCCCAGGACGGGCAGACCGTCCTCAGCAAAGGCATCCGGCACCATTTCCAGCCCTTTAGTTACATTTACATTTTTAAAGGTGGTGGTCTCCGGGAAATAAAAATAACATTTTAGTGCAACTTTGAATCCCCTCTCACACCCACCCCCAATGAGTAATCTATCTATATATAAATTGCCCTCTCCTTCCAAAAAAAGACATTTATTCAGATCCCGAACTTCTATGGAACAGTAGTTCTATATTTACAGATACTTGATCTTTATACATGATCCTTGCCGCTACATTTCACAAGAAAAAGGTGGTACTTAAAGAACATGGCTGGCAGTAACAAGCTGGCTGCTGAGTTTTTTTTAGCAGTTACCATTTGCAAAATATATGATGGATGTAATTGTGTATAAGGTGACTTATCCTGGATTGAAGTCTGCTTGAAGGTTTAGCCAATGGATTTTTTGTAATCCTTAGAGATCAAACTCACTGTTTTCATCTTGACAAAAAGCTAATGGCTGTGAGCGACAGAGAGTGACACCAAGAAGACCATTAAAAAGGAGGCTGATAAATCCTTGTCTGGAGGGTGTAAGAACAACTTCAATGTCTCTTATTATTTCCATAAAGGGTTGAGTCAGGTGCCTCACAGTTAAAAAGAATTACATTTTAGAACTGAGCTATTGTGACATTTGTAAAGACAGATGCAGAAACATAACAGATGTGCACCTGGTATGAAAATATTTAAATTTGAGATGCCATGTTCTGCCAATCTAGACAAAACATCATTATTTTTCACTGCATTTTGTATTAACATTTTTTCATAATCTGTGCCATTTTTGATGAATAATGCCAAACTATTACGTATGAGGAATAAAACAGCTAGATGTTGTTTGGTGTTCGACAGGTTATAATTACTCCTGCAAACCAGCCTGCTTTCATGCTATCATGCCATTGGCTGATCTGTTTCCAGCAAGCCACTGAAGGTAATGCTCACTGAGATTTATTTGTCTCGCTGAGTCTTTGCTCTAATTTACTGGCAGCTTGCCAACTTACTACCCAGCCCCTTTTCAACATAACTGGCGCCGAGCACAATCCAATTCTGAAACTTGAAAAGAGCAGGTTTTACAACTCTCGTCTCCTTTAATGTGTATTTGAATAAATGCAATATATTATATACTGGACGAATGTGCTGCATATTAAATTTTTAGTTAATCCAGAAGTGGTTTGGTTAAACAGCCAGTAACAGGACTCCAATACTTTCCCTAAGTGTCTAATCTTCCTGGAATAAGCAATACTGTTGGGTTATTTGATGATGTGAGCCATCTCTCTCTCTCTGTCTTCTCCCCCCAACCCCCACTCTCTCTCCCTCTCTCTCGCCTGAGGATACTGAAACCAATCATAGTGTTCCACTGCCAGACGGCTGAGATTGACTAACACAGTAGAGTCCTTTTTAAAATAAAAATATGGGACGGATTTGTACATCATATGAAGATAAATGCAGTCAATGAAACTAGAAGAAATCACTAATAGTCCATATACGAGGTCTGTGCTTAAATGGGATTCCTTGCCCTGTAAATTTTCAGGAGAGGTTTTAAGCTTTGCCTAAAATTACATAGAATTTACAGCACAGAAATAGGCTGTTCAGCCCAGTGCTGGTGTTTATGCTTTGCTTGAGTCTCCTCCCACTCTAATTACTTCAGCTAATCCTATCAGTATATCCTCTATTCCTTTCTCCCTCATCGCTTTATCTAACTTCCACTTAAATGTAGCTATTCTATTTACCTCAACCACTCCATGGGCTGAATTTAATGAGCCCACTGTCAATTCCAGCAGCAGGCCTGCTAAATGGCACCATTCCCATCTGTCATGTGGGCGCCTGCCCCACCACGATTATGCAGCTGGCGCCCATTTTGCATAGGGGAGGCTCGGGTCCCCCACAATCACATGGCGGGGGGAGAAGACAATGCGTTGATTACAGCCTCAGATGACTCCAGAGCAGGTGCTGGCACCATATTGCCTGCCAGCCCTGCATTCACTCCTGTCCTGGATGCATTGTTAGCTTGGTGCAGTCAACAACTTTGGCCGACTGGGTCCTGTATCCCCCCACTCCCTTAAGGAGGGTAGAAGATGATGTTCGAGCAAAGACATAGGGTGAACCCACGGTCCAGTGATGCCTCCCTCCAGGCTGCAACGGAAAGGCGGGAAGTTCTCTTCCCTCGTGATAGCAACAAGAGGTCCTCCCACCTGACCAAGCAAGCCTGCGTGGATATCGCAGAGGAAGTCAACAGCCGTGGGGTTACCCAGGGAAACTGGGTCCAGTGCAAGAAGAGGGTCAATGACCTACTGATGGCATCACTCCAGAGTCCCTTGTGACTGTGTGTGATATGCTGAATATTTCAGCTGTTCGATACCAAGGCTATGTACAACTTCTTGGAATGTTTGGGACATGAAATTAGTTCCTTGATTGGATTGAATTTTTTTGGGCAGTCCGTATCGAGTGAAAAACTGGGTCAGCCCCTTGACTACGGATTTAGCTGTAATTTTCCTCAAGGGTATGGCTTCTGAGAATTGGGTGGCCATATCCATGATGGTTAGGAGGCATTGGAAACCTGTCTTAGTTTTGGTAGAGGTCCCGCGCAATCGACCAGAATTCTGCTGAAGGGTTCCTCAAAACCAGGGATGGGAATTAGTAGAATAAAAACAGAAAGTGTTGGAAATATTCAGCAGGTCAGGCAGCAACTGTGGAGAGAGAAGCAGAGTTAACCTTTCAGGTCTGTGAGCTTTCATCAGAACTGTCAAAGTTAGAAAAGAATTAGGTTTTAAGCAAGAGAAGGAGGGTGCTGGGGAAGTGAACAAAAGGGAAGGTATGTGATAGGGCATAGGGAAGAAGAGATTAAATAACAAAGCTGTCATGGGACAAAGGCTAAGATTGTGTGAATGCTTGTGGTGAAAGACAAAGCATTAGTCTAGGGAAAGTGTTAATGGCAGAATAATGAGCAGCTCTGTCTACATGAAAAACAGACACATGGTTAAAAAATAAAATAAAATAATAAAAAAATAGAAAAATATATTTAAAAAAGGCCAGTCAGGCTCTGAAGTTATTGAACTCAATGTTCAGTCTGCAAGGCTGTAGAGTGCCTAATCGAAAGATCAGGTGCTGCTCCTCGAGTTTGTGTTGATGTTCACTGGAACACTGCAGCAGGCCAAGGACAGAAAAGTGGACATGAGAGCAGGGGGGCGTGCTGAAATGGCAAGCAACCGGAAGCTCAGGGTTATGCTTTCGGACTGAGCGGAGATGTTCCACAAAGCGGTCACCCAATCTGCGTTTGGTCTCCCCAATGTAGAGCCGACCGCATTGTGAGCTGCGAATAAAGTATACTAAATTGAAGGAAGTACAAGTAAATCGCTGCTTCACCTGGAAGGAGTATTTGGGGTCTTGGATGCTGAGGAGAGAGGAGGTAAAAGGGTAGGTATTACACCTCCTGCGATTGTATGGGAAGGTGCTGTGGGAAGGGGTTGAAGTGTCGGGGGTGATGGGGACCAGTGGGGCAGGTTTGATTGTAGGTTGTGGTTTCCCAATAATTTGGCAGGAATGGCAGGTCCCACAAAATTTAACCACATCCTTGTGGACTAGAGGCCAGTAAAAGTGTCAGCAAATCCAGGCCTGGGTCTTTCTGATACCCACGTGCCCAGCCATATGATTTCATGGGCAATCCTCAACATCTCCCTACAATACTTAGGGGGAACTAAAATTTGGTGGGCCACTGTCCACTACTCCTCTGCAGGTCACTGTGGAGGTCTCCATTTCCTCACTACTACTCCATTTTTAAAGTCATGGCATTCGGGCACATTCTCTGCCTCTGCCTCAGAGCAGGCGGTCTGCACTATTCTATTTAAATCAGGGTCTTCCTACTGGGCTTCAATCAGGGAGGGCCTATTGTACACCTCCTTCTCCTCTCCTAAATCTCTGAAAAAAGTTTCAGCCAGCCTAACCTCGGGGTCATCTGGTTGAATTACTGGCTCAGCTTTCTCTGGTGGAGCTTGCTTAGCCATGGACCTGATTACTGCACAGTTAGGGAATATTCCACGGACTTCCTCCTGTATTTGTTCCATCCCCTTGGCCTCATTTGGCTGGTCTAAGACCACCGGGGCTGCTACCACCCTACCTCCAGCCAAATCATTACCTAGCATCAAATCTATTCTGGCCACTGGCAGACTAGGAATAATCCCAACTGTAACTGGCCCAGAGACTAAGTCACACTGCAGATGGACTCGATATAGGGATACGGACATGTATCCACCTTCAATGACTTTTACCAGAACCTTTGCCTTTATCAAACTGCTACAGCCATGCGGTGAGGGGTTTGGTGATTCCCATTGTTCAACTCCCACCTGACCACAGAAAATGATTTTTGCTATTAGGTTTTAACTTGTTTTATTTGCCAAATAAACAGAGAATGACAGGCTTTCATGTAGGTTTAAAACAGAAAATCAACTATTTATTGATCAAGACTCGTTAACCCGAAGTTGTTGCAACCACACCCACTCAGGCATTCGCTTGCGCAAGCACACACGCACACACACACACACACACACACACAAGAAGAGACAGAGAGAGAGGAAAAGGGGTAAGCGGTTGTAAATGGGGTATGTTTTGGGGGTTGAATTCTCTCAGACGTCAAGTCCTGATTGGTTGCAGGCCTGAGGCATTTGTAGGTTTCTCTTTGAGTTGAAAATTCAGTTGAAGACAGTGAATCACTTCTAATTCACTGCTGTATAAGTATAGATGTAGAATTCTATAGTAGGGTGTGCCCGTTCTGTCTTGCTGGAGTGCTCCAAGCTCCTTCAATGGAAAAGCTGTTGATGATGCTTCTTTCTGGTGTTTCACTCTCTCTCTCTCTTTGAGGGCTGCCACCTTTAAGGTCAAAAATAGTTTCACGACTTTGACTCTGATGTGAGACATGGATCTCCCCCAATATGGTGACCAACAATGGCTTAGGATGTGGCTACTTCACACCTTCTTTGTTTCAGAAGAACCCAATCAATTCAAAAGTATCTCTTGATGGGTTCAATTGACACCTTTCTACCTAGTTAGACATCCTTTGTTCCAAACAGACAGTGTGGCTATATTCGAATATGCATGCGGCCATCTTTTGCAGCCTTGTTCACTTTTTAAAAGAAACATTCATTATTTTAAAAGACAAATTCAATTTTTATAACTCTTCAGTTTTAGTCCGTAACTTTTCATTGTCGCACTTCTGGTATGCCTCACAAAGCTGCCTAATGGAAAGGTCATGTCTTTATCCTGGATTGAGTGGCCCCTGCATCTCTGAGCAGGATGATGGACTTGCCTATCTCATCAGATGGGTACAGGACACCTTTCCATTTAAAACAAAATCCTGATAATCTTCAGGAATTTTTTCTGTTTCTACCACACATTTGGTGGTAATTCTTTGATGGGTCCATTACTGTGGTTAGGGCCATAATCTTGTCTGCCTTGCTGCCTGCTGGGGCACACTTTTATAAGCTGGCCTTGTGAACTCCCACGAAACTCACTGGCCTCCCCTTCAATTTCCGGCAGTCGGCTTTCACATGCCCTGCTTTTTTTTGATTCATTCATGGGATGTGGGCGACGCTGGCCAGACCAGCATTTATTGCCCATCCCTAATTGCCCTGGAGAAGGTGGTGGTGAGCTGCTTTTTTGAACCGCTGCAGTCCATTTGGGGTAGGTATACCCACAGTGCTGTTAGGAAGGGAGTTCCAGGATTTTGACCCAGTGACAGTGAAGGAACGGCGATATAGTTCCAAGTCAGGATGGTGTGTGACTTGGAGGGGAACTTGCAGGAGGTGGTGTTCCCATGTATTTGCTGCCCTTGTCCTTCTAGTTGGTAGAGGTCGCGGGTTTGGAAGGTGCTTTCTAAGGAGCCTTGGTGCATTGCTGCAATGCATCTTGTAGATGGTACACACTGCTGCCACTGTGCGTCAGTGGTGGAGGGAGTGAATGTTTGTAGATGGGGTGCCAATCAAGCGGGCTGCTTTGTCCTGGATGGTGTCGAGCTTCTTGAGTGTTGTTGGAGCTGCACCCATCCAGGCAAGTGGAGAGTATTCCATCACACTCCTGACTTGTGCCTTGTAGATGGTGGACAGGCTTTGGGGAGTCACTCGCCTCAGGATTCCTAGCCTCTGACCTGCTCTTGTAACCATGGTATTTATATGGCTACTCCAGTTCAGTTTCTGGTCAATGGTAACCCCTAGGATGTTGATAGTGGGGGATTTAGCGAAGGTAATGCTGTTGAATGTCAAGGGGAGATGGTTAGATTCTCTCTTGCTGGAGATGGTCATTGCCTGGCACTTGTGTGGCGCGAATGTTACTTGCCACT
Source organism: Heterodontus francisci (assembly GCF_036365525.1). Classification (NCBI taxonomy): domain Eukaryota; kingdom Metazoa; phylum Chordata; class Chondrichthyes; order Heterodontiformes; family Heterodontidae; genus Heterodontus; species Heterodontus francisci. The sequence goes on along the minus strand of NC_090372.1, from coordinate 155,488,219 downwards.
TATCAGCCCAAGCCTGGATATTGTCCAGGTCTTGCTACATTTCTACATGGACTGCTTCAGTATCTGAGGAGTCGCGAATGGTGCTGAACATTGTGCAATCATCTGTGAACATCCCCACTTTTGACCTTATGATTGAAGGAAGGCCATTGATGAAGCAGTTGAAGATGGTTGGGCCTAGGACACTACCCTGAGGAACTCCTGCAGTGATGTCCTGGAGCTCAGATGATTGACCTCCAACAACCACAACCATCTTCCTTTGCGCTAGGTATGACTCCAGCCAGCGGAGGGTTTTCCTCCTGATTCCCATTGACCTCAGTTTTGCTAGGGCTCCTTGATGCCATACTCGGTCAAATGTTGCCTTGATGTCAAGGGCAGTCACTCTCACCTCACCTCTTGAGTTCAGCCCTTTTGTCCATGTTTGAACCAAGGCTGTAATGAGGTCAGGAGCTGAGTGGCCCTGGCGGAACACAAACTGAGCGTCACTGAGCAGGTTATTGCTAAGCAAATGCTGCTTGATGGCACTGTTGATGACACCTTCCATCACTTTACTGATGATAGAGAGTAGGCTGATGGGACAGTAATCGGCTGGGTTAGATTTGTCCTGTTATTTGTGTACAGGACATGCCTGGGCAATTTTCTACATTGCAGGGTAGATGCCAGTGTTGTAGCTGTACTGGAACAGCTTGGCTAGGGGCGCGGCATGTTTTGGAGCACAGGTCATCAGTACTATTGCCGGAATATTGTCAGGGCCCATAGCTTTTGCAGTATCCAGTGCCTTCAGTCGTTTCTTGATATCACGCGGAGTGAATCGAATTGGCTGAAGTCTGGCATCTGTGATGCTGGGGACTTCAGGAGGATGCCGAGATGGATCATCAACTCGGCACTTCTGGCTGAAGATTGTTGCAAATGCTTCAGCCTTATCTTTCGCACTGGTGTGCTGGGCTCCCCCATCATTGAGGATGGGGATATTTGTGGAGCCCCCTCCTCCAGTTAGTTGTTTAATTGTCCACCACCATTCACGCTGGATGTGGCAGGACTGCAGAGCTTAGATCTGATCTGTTGCTTATGGGATCGCTTAGCTCTGTCTATTGCATGCTGCTTACGCAGTTTGGCACACAGATAGTCCTGTGTTGTAGCTTCACCAGGTTGACACCTCATTTTGAGGTATGCCTGGTGCTGCTCCTGGCATGCCCTCCTGCACTCTTCATCGAACCAGGGTTGGTCTCCTGGCTTGATGGTAATGGTAGAGTGGGGGATATGCCGGGCCATGAGGTTACAGATTGTGGTTGAGTACAATTCTGCTGCTGCTGATGGCCCACAGCACCTCATGGATGCCCAGTTTTGCATTGCTAGATCTGTTCGAAATCTATCCCATTTAGCATGGTGATAGTGCCACACAACATGATGGAGGGTATCCTCAATGTGAGGGCGGGACTTAGTCTCCACAAGGACTGTGCGGTGGTCACTCCTACCAATACAGTCATGGACAGAAGCATCTGCAGCAGACAGATTGGTGAGGACAAGGTCAAGTATGTTTGTCCCTCGTGTTGGTTCCCCCATCACCTGCCACAGACCCAGTCTAGCAGCCATGTCCTTTAGGACCCGGCCAGCTCGGTCAGTAGTGGTGCTACCGAGCCACTCTTGGTGATGGACATTTAAGTCCCCCACCCAGAGTATATTTTGTGCCCTTGCCACCCTCAGTGCTTCCTCCAAGTGGTGTTCAATATGGTGGAGTACTGAGTCATCAGCTGAGGGAGGGCGGTAGGTGGTAATCAGTAGGAGGTTACCTTGCCCATGTTTGACCTGATGCCATGAGACTTCATGGGGTCCAGAGTCGATGTTGAGGACTCCCAGGGCAACTCCCTCCCTACTGTATGCCACTGTGCCATCACCTCTGCTGGGTCTGTCTTGCCGGTGGGACAGGACATACCCAGGGATAGTGATTGCAGTGTCTGGGACATTGTCTGTAAGGTATGATTCCGTGAGTATGACTCTGTCAGGCTGTTGCTTGACTAGTCTGTGGGACAGCTCTCCTAACTTTAGCACAAACTCCCAGATGTTAGTAAGGAGGACTTTGCAGGGTCGACAGGGCTGGCTTTGCCGTTGTCGTTTCCGGTGCCTCAGTCGATGCCGGGTGGTCCATCCGGTTTCATTCCTTTTTATTAACTTTGCAGCGGTTAGATACAACTGAGTGGCTTGCTGGGCCATTTCAGAGGGCATATAAGAGTTAACCACATTGCTGTGGGCCTGGAGTCACATGTAGGCTAGACCAGGTAAGGACAGTAGATTTCCTTCCCTAAAGGACATTAGTGAACCAGATGGGTTTTTACAACAATCGACAATGGTTTCATGGCCATCATTAGACTAGCTTTTAATTCCAGATTTATTAATTAAATTCAAATTCCACCTTCTGCTGTGGTGGGATTCGATCCCATGTCCCCAGAGAAATACCCTGGGTCTCTGGGTTACTAGTCCAGTGATAATACCACTACGCCACCGCCTACCCCCAGCTTTGCTACAATGGGAGCACACTGGTCTGTGGAAAATATTCCTACGCTATGCATTTCCTTTCCTGACTGGCAGAGGGCTCCCTGCATTCTCACTCTTAGATCCCTTTTAACTAGGAACCCATCTTTCCTCACTATCCCACTTTCTGTCCTTCCCGGACCTCTGGGGATTATTATGGAAGGATTTCCCTTGATAAAAATATTTATGTGTGAGCTCATAGTCGTCTGCCATTGCAGCAGCTTCTCTCACCCTTGTGACTCTTTGGTCCTCAATATGGGTGTTACGAACTGGTAGTTAATTGATTTTTTAAAACAAATTTCTCTATACTTCCAACCACCTTTCCGTAAACAAATTACTGATTGAATTTTTCCCTCCCTTAAACTCTGACTCATAAATGACCGCAACCACAATACGGTTGTTAAAGTTAAAACAAAGAAGTAGGGTTTATTAACATACACTCTTAAACTCAGGAAGGGGATTAACTTCACAATGCACTGTTGCGACCAGGTGAGAAAGCTTATAACCTGTGACTTTTCTAATATTTGTCAGTTCCGAAGAAGGGTCACTGACCCGAAACGTTAACTCTGCTTCTCTTTTCACAGATGCTGCCAGACCTGCTGAGTGGTTCCAGCATTTCTTGTTTTTATTTCAGATTTCCAGCATCTGCAGTATTTTACTTTTATATTAATCATGTGACCAAATTGGTCTGACCACATCTATTTGTATATTCAGACAACTTAGCAGTTAACCTGGAATGCTAGCCTTTCCACCTTCAATGTCTGGTAATCAAAAGTCCATTGTGGATTAAATTGGAGCAGGGAATAGCTCATTTATCCTTTGAAGTGCTTGTCTGTTGATCTGCTAATATCTTTCTCCAGCCAAAGTCTCCAATTGTTTTTTAAAGCAAGTCCTTTCTTCACCATCAGCAGTTTAATTAATGGAAAGTCCAAACTGGAGATCACTGACTGAAAATGCTGGGTACGGGAAGGAATCATTAAAAATACCTCTTCTTTTACAATTTCTTCTTCTTCTTGCACTGGAGATATAATTGGAGGCAGCTTAATTGCTGAAGTCACCTTCTTTTAGATGGAGAGGAAACTGGTAGAAATCAGACTTTCTTGCTATTTTTGCAGCTTGTTGTCTTTTTGATTTTCTTGCTGGATTTTGCAGAATGTGGATTCTTTTTAACTTTCTTGCTTAAAAGGCCTTAGAGGGAGGTGTGCAGCTTTAGGCAGCTGTGGCCAATCTGACCAAGGCAGCTGTGGTTTCTGAACAAACTGTACCTTCAACTGCTAGAGTTTCAAATCCAGGCAGGCTGGATAGGGTGGCTCCTGGACAAACTGTACCACATGATCTCCCTCCTCCATTTTAACAAGTGGAACACAGCTAAAACTTAACATGCCATATAAAATGGTGGTTGCCAATAATACTCAAGTGCACAAAACACAATTTACAGTGGGTTCTCATCTGTTCATGACAATTTTCAGTTGGTGCTCACCTTTTCGTGACAATAGGTATTTATGTTAATGAGAATGCTATTTTTAAATTCTTCTCATAAAATTACCTCTCAAATTTTCATACAAGAGGTCTAACTTGAGAAGTCCATCCAGCAATCGAAAGCCATGTGTTTAACTCTTTCAAATTCAATAAAGGTTTGGATAGGTTTTTTCCTCGCATTTTTAAACTTTTGCCAATAGGCTTCAAGGACAAACCTGTATGCGTCCAGAATAGAAGTTTTAATCTGTTAGTAATCAAAAGATTTTTCCTCCAACAACATGGAATAGGCATCACGAGCTGTCCCCATAACTTGCCTTGTAAGAGGGTCCAATATTCTTTTGGCCAATTTAACCTGATAATTTTCTCAAAAGAGAGAAAATATGACTCAACCTCTTCCTCATTAAATTTCGGCACTAGTCGTGAATGTCTCATAACATCAAAGCTTTGTTCCGAATTTGGGGTTAATATTTGAATTGTTGGTGGCATCCCCACCTTGCTTTTTCTGCCTGTCTATCTCAAAGTGTCTCACCGCTGCCGCCCTTTGCATCTCTCTTTCCTCTTTTTCCTTTTCAAACTGCATCTCTCGTTCCTCTTTTTTCATTTGGATATCGCCACTGCCTTTTTCCTTCTGAAGCTGCAATTCCACTTTTCACATTTCCATTTCCAACTGAAATCTAGCGAGGACTACCTTTTCAGTTTCAGATTCCATGTTCATTTCTTCTGGTTCTGGGGTAATAATAAAATGACTACCTATACCCTTAAGGATCTCTAGTTTCTTTGCTTTTTGCCTGAAAGTTAGCTACAGCTTTTAAGTCTTCAATACTTTATAGATTCAGGTTCTCCCATGACACCTCTTCCTGCTCTATAAATGCTCTGGCATCAAATGTGGCTATGTCTTTTTGTTTCTAACACTGTAAAGAAGAAAGAATATGAGAAAACCTGTTTATTTGATTTTTTACAATTTTACGGATCAATGTTCCTCCCGTTTCCAAATTACTCATTCAATCAGATGTTTCAAAATCCTGGACGAGTGCCCAATCTGTTACAGTCAGGTGGGAAATGGTGTGGATGGTTTCCATTTTTCACCTCTTAACTGATTGCTGATAGTGTTTTAAAAATAGTGTTTTAGTCCCTGAGTGTTTAATGGGTTAAATAAAAAGACAAACAACAGGTTTTCTCATAGGTTTGAAAAGAAAGGTAACTATTTATTAAAACAAATACCTGAAAATATTTTTATTTTATTTATTTATTTAAAGATACAGCACTGAAACAGGCCCTACGGCCCACCGAGTCTGTGCTGACCATCAACCACCCATTTATACTAATCCTACACTAATCCCATATTCCTACCACATCCCCACCTTCCCTATATTCCCCTACCACCTACCTATACCAGGTCAATTAATGGCCAATTTACCTATCAACCTGCAAGTCTTTGGCTGTGGGAGGAAACCGGAACACCCAGCAAAAACCCACGCAGACACAGGGAGAACTTACAAACTCCGCACAGGCAGTACCCAGAATTGAACCCAGGTCGCTGGAGCTGTGAGGCTGCAGTGCTAACCACTGCGCCAATGTGCCACCCTCATATTTGCAACCTCACCCACTCACGCATTCACATATCGGAAAAGAGAGATTAGAGGGTAGCATGCAATAAGAGTTCAATTGCTGTAAAGAGATTTCATTTAGAAACCTTCTGGGCTTTCCGGGAGGAATTTTTAACAGTGTTGCAGGCCTGAATGTTCTTTGTATTGGAATTTATGAAGTGTCGCAGACTCCTTTGGCTAAAACTCTGTTCAAAGTTAGTGGTGGAAATCATGGAACAATTTCTCAGATGGGGAGGTTTCAAGGTCACGTTGCAGTCTCTCTGCCTTAGTAGTTAAAGATGGTGCTGGCAAGGCTTATTGCTTAGCTGAATTGATATCACAGCTTCTCTGGCTGGAAATGTTTTCTGTCACTCTCCCACAGCAGTTACTTCTTTTAAGGTAAAAACTTATCAGATTTTGATTTTAGTCAGTTGACTCAAGACACTCTCCACTGGGGTATTCATACAATGTCCCACTGGGACCATTGTGACATAATGGCATCTGAATGTAGTCCATTTTGATAAATAGGTGTTATTATTATTATTTTAGCCTCGGCTTAGGAGTCAGTCTGTCTGTTAGCCCAAATTTTTATGATAAGAGTCATTAGCATGGAATTGGCTGTTTTACATCTCAATGTACCACCTCAAGGCAATTCCAGATGTTTATAATGATCCTGTTTTCAACAGACAAACATGTTGATTGTCAGTACAGGAGGGGATCACTTGACCTCTCCCTCCATGTTGCCGGGTAGCAAAGTGTCCATTTTCTTGTAGCTTGTTCAACAGTTTACTTTTATTTCCTAATTCCTCCAGTTCATTTCATATTACATCACTGTCCCCTCCGTGAGCGTGTCAACGTTTCTTGTTGAGTAATTAAAAGATCCTTTTCAAATCATTAGACTTCATTGTCTGAAAGCTATGTGCCATTATGCCTTAATTGTGAGATGTTAACCTCACCCTTCCTCTGTAGGGCTATGCCAATGTGACCACATCCCTCATTAATACGTCAATGTGATGAAAGCCTTTGCTAACCTATTGTCTCCCATGAGCACTAGCGCATATCCACTTGCAAGACAGAAACCACAGATGGAAAGGACACAACAGAGCTAAGGCATTTATTTCACTCTTTGTGAATGGACACCAGGATGGCTGCAAACAAGTCGTTGTGAGGTTCCCTCTAGCCCCTTTCACATGTAACTCTACTCGTCTGGCTTCCTACCTTGGTACTTGAGGATGTGCCACTTCTGTTAGCGCTGTTGCTAATGGACCTCAGATCCCTACCTTGATGACCCATCCTCTGTTCCACCTGTGAGATCACACAGACCCATCACATAGCAGTTTGCCTACTCCATGCTGTCTCCCTCCCACCCCCACCCCACAACCCCCAAGTGCACATTTTGTCCCCTTGCAGAGCCCCCGTTACCCTGGACTCCTTGCAGAGCCACCGCCACCTCAGATACCTTTTTCAGAGTCCCTACTACCCCAGATCGCTTTGCAGAGCCCCAGCTATTCCTAACCCCTTTGCAGAGTCCCCACTACTGCAGACCCATTTGCAAAGCCCCCACTGTGGGGCGGCACAGTGGCGCAGCGGTTAGCACCGCAGCCTCCGCCGGGTGCTCCGGTTTCCTCCTACAGCCAAAGACTTGCAGGTTGATAGGTGAATTGGCCATTGTAAATTGCCCCTAGTGCAGGTAGGTGGTAGGAGAATGGTGAGAATGTGGTAGAGAATATGGGATTAATCTAGGATTAGTACAAATGGGTGGTTGTTGGTCGGCACAGACTCGGTGGGCCGATGGGCCTGTTTCAGTGCTGTTTCTCTCTATGACTATCCCAGACCCCTTTGTCGAGCCTGCAGCAAAGCACTCCCACAATGGCCCCCAAACCCCCCTCTTCTCCTATGCAGCAATATTCCAGGCTGCCTGAGCGTCGTGAAACCAGAGGCATGTTAAGGCTGCCCATTGTTCCCAGAATTGGTCATCGATCATTAAATCACTTTTAATGATATTTAAATACATTTAAATCAGCAGCTCAGCAATTTAAAATAGGCTCGCATTGCAGCGACAGTGCCCCCATTATGCCATCCCACCACTGACAAGGTCCGGAACCGACGTCACGATGCCAGATTTCCGGGTGCACAGCTGCGTTGCGATTCTCCGGCATCCCCCCGCCACCATTCCCGTCCTCGACAGCCGCACAAAATCCAGCCCGATGATAGCAATTTCTACATTCTCATCATTCTCTGAGTAAAGAAAATTTTCTTGAATTCCTTATTGGATTTCTGAATTAATATCTTACAATTTTGGCACCTAGTTTTGGACTCTCCTAAATGTCCTGCAGGACATAGATAAGGTTATATCGTATGACATCATTTTTTGCACCTTCTTCAGTGCCTCTATACCAATTTTATAATATGGAGACCAGAACGGTGCACAGTACCTAAGTGTGATCTAACCAACTTTCTATGTAAATTTAACATAACTTCACTGCTTTTGAATTCTGTTCCTTCAGAACGGAACCCCAGTGCTTTGTTAGCACTTTTTAATGACTTTTTAAACCTGCATTGCTATTTTTTAAAATTTGTGTATCAGTTTCCTTAAACCCTTTTGCACCTCTATGCCATTTAAACTATTAGAAACATAGAAACATAGAAAATAGGAGCAGGAGTCGGCCATTTGGCCCTTCAAGCCTGCTTTGCCATTCATTATGATCATGGCTGATCATCCAACTCAGTAACCTGTTCCGGCTTTCTCCCCATACCCTTTGATCCCTTTAGACCTAAGAGCTATATCTAACTCCTTTTTGAAAACATTCAATGTTTTGGCCTCAACTGCTTTCTGTGGTAGTGAATTCCACAGGTTCACCACTCTGTGGGTGAAGAAATTTCTCCTCATCTCAGTCCTGAAAGGTTGACCCTGTATCCTTAGACTATGATCCCTGGTTCTGGACTCCCCCACCATCGGGAACATCCTTCCTGCATCTACCCTGTCAAGTCCTGTTTGAATTTTATAGGTTTCTATGAGATCCCCCCTCACTCTTCTGAACTCCAGCGAATATAATCCTATTCGACTCAATCTCCTCTCATATGTCAGTCCCGCCATCCCAGGAATCAGTCTGGTAAACCTTCGCTGCACTCCCTCTATAGCAAGAACATCCTTCCTCAGATAGGGAGACAAAAACTGACACAATATTTCAGGTGTGGTCTCACCAAGGCCCTGTACATTGCAGCAAGACATCCCTGCTTCTGTACTCGAATCCTCTCACTATGAAGGCCAACATACCATTTGCCTTTTTTACCGCCTGTTGGACCTGCATGCTTACCTTCAGCGACTGGTGTATGAGAACACTCAGGTCTCGCTGCATTATCCTCTCTCTCAGTTTCTCGCCATTCAGATAATAATCTGCCTTCCTGTTTTTGCTACCAAACTGGATAACCTCACATTTATCCACACTATACTGCATCTGCCATGCTTTAGCCCACTCACTCAACTTGTCCAAATCACCCTGAAGTCTCTCTGCATCCTCCTCACAACTCACCCTCCCATCCAGTTTTGTGTCATCTGCAAATTTGGAGATATTACCTTTAGTTCCCTCATCTAAATCATTAATATATATTGTGAATAGCTGGGGTCCTAGCACCGATCCCTGCGGTACCCCACTAGTCACTACCTGCCATTCGGAAAAAGACCCATTTATCCCTATTCTTTGTTTCCTGTCTGCCAACCAATTTTCTATCCATCGCAATACACTACCCCCAATCCCATGCGCTTTAATTTTATATGCTAATCTCTTAAGTGGGACTTTGTCGAAAGCCTTCTGAAAGTCCAAATAAACCACATCCACTGGCTCCCCCTCATCAACTCTACTAGTTACATCCTCGAAGAATTCTAGTAGATTTGTCAAGCATGATTTCCCTTTCGTAAATCCATGCTGACTCTGTCCGATTCTACCACTGTTCTCCAAGTGCTCTGCTATAAAATCTTTGATAATGGACTCTAGAATTTTCCCCACTACCGACGTCAGGCTGACTGGTCTATAATTCCCTGTTTTATCTCTACCATACTTTTTAAATAATGGGGTCACATTAGCTACCCTCCAATCTGTAGGAACTGTTCCAGAGTCCATAGAATCTTGGAAGATGACCACCAATGCATCCATTGTTGCTAGGGCCACTTACTTAAGTACTCTAGGATGCAGACAATCAGGCCCTGGGGATTTATCGGCCTTCAATCCCATCAATTTCCCCAACACCATTTCTCTACTAATACTGATTTCTTTCAGTTCCTCTCTCTGACTAAGCCCTGTGTTCCCCAACATTTCTGATATAATATTTGTGTCCTCCTTTGTGAAGACAGAACCAAAATATGCCTTTAGTTGGACAGCCATTTCTTTATTTCCCATAATAAATTCCCCTGTTTCTGACTGTAAGGGACCTACATTTGTCTTCACTAATCATTTTCTCTTCACATACCTATAGAAACTTTTACAGTCCGTTTTTATGTGCCCCGCAAGCTTGTTCTCGTACTCTATTTTCCCCTTCTCAATCAATCCCTTGGTCCTCCTTTGCTGAATTCTAAACAGCTCCCAATCCTCAGGTCTGTTGTTTTTCCTGGCAAATGTATATGCCTCTTCCTTGGATCTAATGCTATCTCTAATTTCCCTTGTAAGCCATGGTTTGGCTACCTTTCCCGTTTTACTTTTGCGCGAGACATGGATAAGCAATTACAAGAAATGCTGGAAATACTCAGCAGGTCTGGCAGCATCTGTGGAGAGAGAAGCAGAGGTAACGTTTCGGGTCAGTGACCTTTCTTCGGAACTGAAGAAAGGTCGCTGACCTGAAACGTTAACTCTGCTTCTCTCTCCACAGATGCTGCCAGACCTGTTGAGTATTTCTAGCATTTCTTGTTTTTATTTCAGATTTCCAGCATCCGCAGTATTTTGCTTTTATTATATGGATAATTGTTGCAGTTCATCCATGCGCTCTTTAAATGTTTGCCATTGCCTATCCACCATCATCCCTTTAAGTAACGTTTCCCAATCCGTCATGGCCAACTCGTGCCTCATACCTTCGTAGTTTCCTTTACTGAGACTCAGGACCCTTGTCTCAGAATCAACTACATCGCTCTCCATCTTGATGAAGAATTCTATCATATTATGGTCGCTCATCCCCGAGGGGTCTCGCACCACTAGATTGTCAATTACTCCTCTCTCATTACACAATACCCAGTCTAGGATGGCCTGTTCTCTAGTTGGTTCCTCAACATATAGGTCCAGAAAACCATCCCATATCCACTCCAAGAATTCCTCCTCTATGATATGGTGACTAATTTTATTTGCCCAATCTCTATGCAGATTAAAGTCATCCATAATTACAGATGTTCCTTTATCACATGCATCTCTAATTTCCTGTTTAATGCCATTCCCAACATCACCACTACAGTTTGGGGGTCTATATACAACCCCCATAGTGTTTCTCAGCTCTACCCATACAGATTCCACATCGTCAGAGCTAATATCTTTCCTCACTATTGCGTTAATTTCCTCTTTAACCAGCAATGCAACTCCACCGCCTTTTGCTTTTTGTCTGTCCTTCCTAAATACTGAATACCCCTGGATGTTCATTTCCCATCCCTGGTCACCTTGTAGCCATGTCTCCGTAATCCCGACTGTATCATACCCGTTTACATCTATTTGCGCGATTAATTCATCCACTTTATTGCGAATGCTCCTCGCGTTAAGGAACAAAACCTTAAGGCTTGTCTTTTTAACATTATTTGTCCTCTTCCCAATATTTTTCACTGTGTCCATGTTTGATTCTGGCCCTTGATTTCTCTGCCTGTCACTTCTTAGTCCCCTTCCTGTCTTTTGTTCTTGTCTTTGATCCACCCCTCCTCTGACTCCTTGCAAAGTTTCCCATCCCCCTGCCATTTTAGTTTAAACCCTCCCCAACCACTCTGGCAAATACTCCCCCTCAGACATCAGTCCCGGTCCTGCCCAGGTGTAAGCCGTCCAGTTTCTATCGGTCCCACCTCCCCCAGAACTGATCCCAATGCCCCAGGAATCTAAAACCCTCCTCCTCACGCCATCTCTTCGGCCATGTATTCATCTGATATATCCTGCTATTTCTACTCTGACTAGCACATGGCACTGGTAGTAATCCTGAGATCATTACCTTTGAGGCCCAACTTTTCAACTTACTTCCTAGCTCCCTATATTCTGCTATTAGGACCTCATCCTTTTTTTTTACCTATGTAATTTGTACCAATGTGTACCACGACCACTGGCTGTTCACCCTCCCCCTTCAGAATGTCCTGTAACCGCTCTGAGACATCCTTGACCCTAACACCAGGGAGGCAACATACCATCCTGGAGTCTCTTTTGCGGCCACAGAAACGCCTGTCTATTCCCCTTACAATTGAATCCCCTATAACTATTGCATTCCCACATTTTTTACTCCTCCCCTGTGCAAAAGAGCCAACTGTGGTGCAACGAATTGGGCTGTTGCTGCTTTCCCAGAGCGGCCATTCTCCCAACAGTATCCAAAGCAGTATATCTGTTTTGCAGGGGAATAGCCACAGGAGATTCCTGAACTGCCTGCCCAGTCCTCTTGCTCTGCCTCGTGGTCACCCATTCCCCTCCTGCCTGTGGGGTCTGAGCCTGCGGTGTGACCACCTCTCTATACGTGCTATCCACGATACTCTCCACCTCGCGGATGCTCCACAGTGTCCCCACCTGCCGCTCCAGCTCCGAAACCCGGGCTTCCAGGAGCTGCAGCTGGACATACTTCCAACACACATGCTGGTCCCGGGCACTGGAATTGTTCCCAGCTTCCGACATGGAGCACGAGGAGCACACCACGGCTTTGAGCTCTCCTGCCATGACTTAACCCTTTAAATTAAACTAAACCTTCTGGAAGATCTTAATGTCCAATAATATCAGTGACTCTAGGGCCCTTCTTCCCTGGTCCTCGTTACTACAGAACTCCCTAAAAAACACACTACTTACTTTATTTGAAATAAACTTTAAACTTTTAAACTTTTCTTACCTGAGATACTTACCCAGCTATTTAGAGCTATTCCCTAACAGCAGTGACTCACTAACCAATCACCTTGCAGCTCGCCAGTGACATCACTGTTGGCTTTTTTTTTCAAAACTGTGGCGCGCTGGAAGAGGTTCGACTGCTCTCCGCTCCTCTCCGCTCCGCTCCCGGAAGGTAAGAAACTGGGCCTCGATCCTCGGGTTCGATTTATAGGCTCCGCTCTTGGCGTTCTCCCCACAGGTCCGCTCCACTCCTCTCTGCTCTGCTCCCGGAAGGTATTTTCAAGGTGGCCTCCTTCGTCCTCCTCCCAAAATTTGCCAGCTCACACTTAGTTATATTTAAATTAATTTATAATTTACATGCCCATCTGCAAGCATGATGCAGTGAAGTTATTTGCGTTATGTATACAGCATTGACTCTCCTTTTACAGATGTGGACGTCACTGGTAAGGCCAGCATTTACCAGTGCCCATCCCTAATTACCCTTGGGAAAGTGGTGGTGAGCCACCTTTTTGAATACAAGTGAGTTGTTTGCTAGGCCATTTCAGAGGCCAGTTAAGAGTTAAGCCTGTGTCTGTTGGTCTGGGGTCACATATAGGCCAGACCTGGTAAAGATGGCAAATTTTCTTTCCTTGAGGACATTAGTGAAGCAGATGGGTTTTTACAACAATCTGGTAATTTCCTGGTCGCCATTACTGATACTAACTTTTTAATTCCCGATTTATTTCATCAAATTTAAATTTTTCAGCTGCCAGGGTGGAACTTGAACTCACATCTTGGGATCCTTTATTCAAGCCTCTAGAATATTAATCAGTAACATCGTCACAATGCTACCATCATCCATATAACTGTAGTGGGATGGAAATTACTTTCTTTCCCCAAAATGGTGACAATTCCTCTTAAAAATGTTATTAGTAGGCTGCATGAGCAGTGATATTTCCATTTATTTCTTTGAGCGACTTAATGAGGTACAGTGTTATATTATTAAAGAGCCCCATTTTGTGCTATCCTAATTAGCTTCTATTCTCAAGAGAAAAATCCATATTCATGCAAAGAAGAACATCCTAGTAGAGAAGTTATTATAAAAGTATTACTGTTACATGGCTCAGGGACATAGTACACTGGTTTTTCAATATGGTTTGTCACAGCGTAATAGGAGCCAGGTTCATGTTCAGGATTTCCCTAAAGGCAAACTCAAGGTCTTGGTCATGCCACAGTTGGGGGGGATGATTCTGAAGTAGGAAGAAGGGGGAGAGAGAAAAATCTAAGAATATCACCTTAGACTGCTTTCAGGGAGCTACAAGTTCAAAAGTGGTGTTGGTAGATGTTGAGGAACAGAGGCCTGGAATTTCATGCATATTTTCATCCAGAGACATGCACAATTGAAGTACAAAGCAAATATGCAGCCTAACAGATAGCAAAATTTTCAGTGTGAAATATGTGCTTCGGTATAATATGCCTGACACATCTTGATCTATTACAATTGTCTATCAATCCCTCCCTGAGAAAGCATCTCCTTGCAAAATAATGGCCCCACCTCCAAGTGATGAAGGCAGGTTATTAATATGAATAATACGCAGGTTTCCTGCAATTGCTTTGGCTCTGAGGCTCTCTTCAAATTATGTCCAGATTTTCAGCAGCAGTAGGAATCAAAGTAATTTTTCTGTTGTTTCATTGCAATTTTATGAGTATTTAAAACAAAATTATCCTCACTGAGACCTGTACTCTATTTTCAGATTCTTTGAATGTATTTTTAATGCATTGGTATAAGTCACATAAAGAGTTGAAAAACTTCCCAATTGCAGGACCCTAACCATGTAGTTCTTAACATGCATGAATGATGATTAAATGAGTTGAAGTTATAATTTTCATACCTCATGGAAATAATATTACAATAATATAATTATAATCTAATAATAAAAAAGAAGGGATAACTCACACAGGGCCTTTGGTTGCCTGTCCACTTGGTTTCTGCCAGGTTGGGAGGAGGGCTTAAAATTTCACCTGATGTGTTTCTCTATATAATGACTTTATCCAGCTTATAAGCCTCAGATTGTTTCCATGCTCTCAAACAATTTATTTTGTAGATTCTGCAAGTTATCTTTTTTCCAATTTGATCTAGTTCCAGTTTCCTAATACTGATCTCTTTCTGATCACCCTCATCCTATAATACCTCACAACATCTCCTATGCTGTCACATTATGGTTTTGTAAAATGCCTATTTATCAGTTGTTCTCATGCCTTGGTTTCTTGCCACCCATCCATCCCATGTAGCTTCCTTCTACTGATCCCTGATCCTTTACTATTGCCAATCAAGCTCCCATCCTACAATTTTTCACTATTTAGTTTCACTGGCCAGCCTCACACTTTTTTAATTAATTTATTTGAGGAGGTCTGCAAACAATATCCTAGGTCTAACCATCTTCAGTTGCTTCATCAATTACCTTCCATCATAAGATCATAAGTGGGGATGTTCGCTGATGATTGCACAGAGTTCAGTACCATTCATAACTCCTTAGATAATGAAGCAGATCATCTCCACATGCAGCAAGACCTGGACAACATTCAGGATTGGACTGAGAAGTGGCAAGTAACACAAATGTCAGGCAATGACCATCTCCAAGAAGAGAGAATCTAACCATCTCCCCTTGACATTCAACAGCATTACAATCACTGAATTCCCCCACCATCAGCATCCTGGGGGTTACCATTGACCAGGAACTTAACTGAACCAGCCACATAAATGCTATGGCTACAAGAGCAGGTCAGATGTTGGGAATTCTGTGGTGAGTAACTAATTTCCTCAAAGCCTGTCCACCATCAGCAAGGCACAAGTCAACAGTGTGATGGAATATTCCCCACTTGCCTAGATGATTGCAGCTCCAACAATACTGAAGGAGCTTGACACCATCCAGGACAAAGCAACTTGATCGGCACCCTAACCACCACCTTAAACATTCACTCCCTCCACCACCAGCTCACAGTGGCAGCAGTGTGTACCATCTACAAGATGCATTGCAGCAACTCGCCAAGTCTCCTGCAACAGTACCTTCCAAACCTGCGACCTCAACTATCTAGAAGAACAAGGACAGCAGGTGCATGGGAACGCACTACCTACAAGTTCCCCTCCATCCTGACTTGGAAATATATCACTGTTCCTTTACTGTCGCTGTGCCAAAATCCTGGAGCTCTCTCCCTAACAGCACTGTAGGTGTGCTTACACCAAAAGGACTGCAGCATTTCAAGAAGGTGGATCACCACCACCTTCCGAAGGGCAATTAGGATGGGCAATAAATGCTTGCCTTGCTAGTGGTGCCCACATCCCATGAACAAATGAAAAAAACTACGACATAGTTAGTGCTTCTGTATTCTTGCGTAATCCCATTTGGTAACATTCACTCGAATTTCTAGAAAACTGTGATGGTAGAAAGGAAATGCTTGCAAAGTTTGGAATGAAAGGAATATTCTTTCAGTATTCTGAGGATTGGTGCTCTGGCTGTTGTATGCACTTGCCCTGCTAGAAAGATATTTGTAAAATGTCAGGATTGTTGCAGCTGCGTGGTGAAGATAAAAACAAAATCAATACCCAGCTCAATGTGCTTGCACCCACTGAAGCCTAGGAGTTTCAAAGTGGTTATTACAATGCTGAATTTATGAACTGCAGCTCCTGGAATCTAGTTACTTGCTTTGCTCATTCTTATGGTTTCAACTTCTCATAATGAATCTTTTCAGCAATATGTGTACACTGTTTGTATTCAAACCACATCATAGAAAGAGGATGATGATTTCTTGCACTTAACCATTTTTTTAATGAAAATGAGGTCTATCAAAATCATCGATTCATTTTTGCAGGGATGACTTTTTAAGCAAGAAATGAGAGCTGCATGAATTGTTGAAACGTATAATCGCAGGCCACACACTTTTAGACCAGTGGGAACTGGTGCCTAGAGGATAGGGGTGATAAAACATGAGTTATAAGCTAAATCAAATACCAAGAGGACCGTGAAGATTGAAGTGAAAAACTGGTGCCTGTACAATAATATCAAAGCCATCCGAGTCCTTGAGAATGTCACCAATAATCTGATTGATGCCTTTCTTTAAGAATGCCTAGTGGAATCCCTGGCCTGCAATCTGACCATGCTGTTGAGTTCTTGAGAAGCCATGGGGTGCCTGGTTGTTATCTAAAGAACTTTAAAGGACAAAAAAATCATTATCACCGAGCCGCTGGGCTACCCCCAGGGGGAGGCAATACTGCAAAGAGTCAGAGAATTCAAAGAGTTATTACAGCTCTAATGCCAAAATTACATTTCTCTTGGGAGAAATACTTATCAAACATTGGAAGCAATTAAAGGATGGCCCAAAAATTCCATATTCCTGTGCTATAAAGGGATCTTTAAAAAAAAAGGGCTGAATCTAAATGTTGAGTAACCTGCTGTTTGAGAAGGGAACTAATGAAAGCTGTAAGCAGCATTAGAATGCAAGCCTACTGCAGAATGACTGGATTGAGGTTCATGCCTAGGCCTCCTCAAACAGTGAGTTCCTGAGCTTAGCTTTACCATGAGGGGAGAAGGCTAGTGAAGGTCAAGTGCTTTCCCCCAGTTAGGGATGGAAAATAGGAAGGCAATTTATTTAAGTCATGTACTGCTATAAGGGAAGCCCAGCAGAGGCCTGGAAGCATATTGCTGGCTTACCACCTTGGCTGGGAATAAAGTGTGACATGGGAAGACACGGTGAAGGAAAATACTTTAAAAAAAGCAGACCAAACTCACAGTAAGGCGATATGATATATTTTGTAGAACCTGCAGGGAAGGTTTGGGAACACAGGCGTAAGCTGGTTTCTTTAATCTATCACTGAGCAACCTGTAAACCCATTATTATTGTCAAGATTGATGCTGATGATCCAGTCAGTCCGATACTCCTAGACACTCAAAGTGGCTGATTGATGGTTAGGTAAGCAGGATTGCTCTTAGTTATTTCCCTGATAAGGGGTCATGTGGCCTCTCTGGCTGCAAAACTACTTGCAATGGTGATTGAAATACTCCTCTGAACCTGGTAGTAATTGAAGTTTCCACTCATATTTGTCGCAGCATTCATCAAACTATGGTGGTTATACCAGGATTCAAATTGACTGCTGTCAGCTGAGTGAAAACCCCCAAGAAACAGTGGGTTGATTTTTCTATTCCTGCATGCACGGACCGTGTGCTGTCACGCCGCCGCAATCTAGCACGCGGCGGCTCATTTAAATATGCAGGCGAACTACCCCCCGCCCCCCCAATAATGTGCAGGCGCTGGCTCCGTTTTAAAGGGCTGCCAGACCTGACACAAAAACTGCACAGTTGAACCCCATACCCCTCCAAATGCA
This sequence comes from Heterodontus francisci, assembly GCF_036365525.1. Taxonomy (NCBI): domain Eukaryota; kingdom Metazoa; phylum Chordata; class Chondrichthyes; order Heterodontiformes; family Heterodontidae; genus Heterodontus; species Heterodontus francisci. The sequence goes on along the minus strand of NC_090372.1, from coordinate 155,470,232 downwards.
CTGAAAATAAATGTCTGACCCATTTCTTCCCCCCCCCCCAACCAATAGACTGCAAATAAATGGTTGCCCCGTTACCCCGCCCCCAAAACACTTAAATTGCCGAGTTGACCTCTCCCCCTCCCCACCCAACTGCACAAGTGCAGAGGTCACCCTTCCCCCACCTAGACTAGAAATGCAGAGTTGACCCCGTCCCCACCCCCACTACACTGAAAATCCTAAGTTCCTCCCCTTCCCCACCTCGGTGGCGCCAGCTTTCCCTGGTAGGGAAAGTGAAGGCGTGTGAGTGCCGCCCATCGTGCAGACGATAAGGTAAGATCATGGGGAATTATATGTCAATTTATTTCAATATTTAAAGTCAGGTCCTGTTGCCGAGTGGCTGCCACAGAGCCTCGCCGCCGCTGGGAAGATCGGGTCCGGCAATCCTGGCATCGGGCTCCTTGGCGGGCCGCTGTCACTGCAATCTTTTGGCCCCTACCCCCCCATCCCCGCACGGAGCCCGACGTCATGAGCTCAACAAAATTCAGCCCACTGAATCTACAAACGTTCGGTTGTGGCAGTGTCACAGGGAAGAGAAGGTACTTCCACTTTCCAATGTAAACTAAATATTTACACGTAGGTATTTTGCATTGTGTTTCTGCATCTGCTTTATTACCTTTTTTTTCCCCCTCCTTCTCTCTCTCTAGCTGTCTCTGTCTCTGTCTCTCCCTTAAGCAGCAAGTCAGCCAGGGTGTAGTTAAAACACTTCTATTCAACTATACAGGTGGTTCCATCAAGAGAAGGGCAAAGCTGACAGGTACAAGATCAAATGGACAGACTGCCTTTTGTGGTTTGGATGTGAGTTTTTATAAGGAGGACCAAGAATTATAAAACTTAAGAACAGATGAAAAAAATGTGCAGCTTTCCTCTTTTACCAAATGTTTCTGAAACAGTGATTAGTCTTATCAAAAAGTTTTGCTTAAAGAAACATGTTTCAATTTAGGAGTTTTATTCAGAATTTAACTTCCATCTTAAATAATGACACCATGCTTCCAGAATCACTGGCCCTTATATTAGCTCTCTTTCTGCTGGTTGTTTTTAAGTTCTATCTCTGAAATGCATAAATAGACATGAAAGTGTTCAACTGTTGTAACCATTCAGAATGCACTAAAAATATACATGAACATCATAAAAAAGTGAAAAGTTCTATTTGTTACACATGTGTATTGAAAAGGAAACTTTGACCAAGAATCTGTTTAAATAAACAATCAAGTTGCTCCCAAGGTTGACATACTGATACCCAGATCTCCACCAGGTTCCCAGTAGCTGCCTAGTGTGCAATGGAGCCATACTGACCAGAAAGGTCCCAGGTCGATCCCCAGTCTATTTTGAGTTAGTTGATGTCAGCAGGATGATGGTAGGCCTCAACTTACCTCGGGAAAGAGGACAGAAATCAGCTGCAGCTCCTACTCATGATCATTATCCAGTGAACTCCTGAACACACTGTCTGTCTGAACTCACATATGAAGTAACACCTTGGAAGAAGTGTTAGAGGATAGAGCATACGCAGAGCCGCAACATAGCATGAGTCAGCACCTTAAACAACAGCTTGCCTTTATGCAGTGCCTTTAATGTAGTGATTGTCCCAAGGTTCTGCACAGATTGGAAACAGACACCAAGCAGTAGCTGAAGAGGAATTAGAAAGGAAAGAAAGACTTGCATTTATATAGAGCCTTTCACAACCCTAAAGCACCCCAAAGCACTTCACCACCTTCTCAGTACATTTGAAGTGTCATCACTATTGTAATGTTGGAAATGCAACAGTCAATTTGTGCACAGCAAGCTCCCACTGACAGCAATGTGATAATGACCAGATAATTTGCTTTAGTGATGTTGGTTCAGAGATAAATATTGGCCAGGACACCAGAGAGAACTCCCCTGCTCTTTGAAATCGTGCCATGGAATTTTTATGCCCATCTGAGCGGGCAGATGGGATGTTGGTTTAAAGTCTCATTCAAAAGATGGCACCGCCAACAGTGCAGCATTCCCTCACTACTGTACTGAACTGCCAGTCTAGAATTTGTACTTAAGTATCAGGAATGGGACTTGAACCCACAACTTTCTAGTTCGGGGAGAGGGTGCTACTACTGATCCAGGGCGAACACCATGTGAATTCTTTCCATTGTGAATGTAAAAATATAAGGAACCAATTTTCCTGCAACCCTTCCCCCACCCCACCCCCCGACCACTCTGGAGTACATAGTACCTACCCAGACTGAGCTACAGTCAATTCTTGTGTCCACCAGCCATTAGCATGGCACACTTACAACCTGCCCCTTGAGGGGCCTTGCCCCAATAAATAGAGAAAAGTGGAACAGAGCAGCAAACCCGAAGGCCTGTGACTGCAAGTCTGGGTCTTATGACTCTCCAGCAGCAGCCAGACATTCCAAAGCTTGAAGATCTAGAAGGTCACCTGAGAAATGGACTAATTGTCCTCTGGGTCCTCATTGAATTGCTGTTGGTTCACTTCTGACTTTCAAATTCAGGGTTCTGCACAAACCCTACTTCTTGACGCTGCAAGTTTAATTTAACCCTTGTAGCTCCTCATTAACCCTTGTAGGGGCAAGTTGCTACTGTGCCATGCTAATGGCTGGTGGGCACAAGAACTGACTGTTACTTAGTCTGGGCAGGTGGCCCTGTGTTTGGTTAATCTAGGCTAGAATGTTTTGAAACTGAGATGAGTGCTGGAAATACTCTCTTCTACCTCATGTACGTTAACACCTATTGCAGACACAAACTTTGCTAACTCCTTGGGAGTTAGCAGAAATCCCAGGGAAACATACAGGGAGAGAGAGGCATATTAAATGTTTCCATTCATTTTTCACCTGGAGAATGGTTGTTCCTCTTGAGGCAAAGATAAGGTAAACTTGCTTGCGACAATGGTGGAATAATTGAACACATTAATTTAAAGCCTTTTCATTGCCTCACTGAGATGAGTTTTGTACAGTATCTATCAGTGTTTAGTCCTTTACACAAAAACAAAATACTGCAGATGTTGGAAATCTGAAATAAAAACAGAAAATGTTTGAAACAGAGCAGGTCAGGCGGTATTTGTGGAGAAAAAATCATAAGGAGGACAGATATATTGCAGGGCTGATTCTCTCTCCTGACCTGCTGAGTGTATCCAGTATTTTCTATTTTTATTTCATTTCCTTCCATCTTTTAAAAACAAATCTACCCTGTTTGCTGACTTTTGCCTAATAAATTGCCTCTCTCTGATAGGACTCAGCAATCCCTATGGTTGACCTTTACTTACTGTTCTCCCTACTTCATTTTGTCCAGTCCTATAACAGAGCTGCTTATCATCCAGTACTGAGGACGGGTCTGAAGCAATTTTTTTTTCCTCTTTTCAGATCTTGTGTATTTCCATCCGTATTACTCTAAAAGCAGTTCAGAAAAAAAGGTATCAGTCAGGATTTTGCTGTGGAAATAAGGGTGAAGCTAACAGCACTCACCATTATTAATGCGTAAATCGGACAGCAACTTCCAGCATCTGCACATATGCAGTGAGCCGCAATGAAAATGCTGGATACCCTCAGCAAGTCAGATAGCATCTGTGGAGAGAGAATCAACCCTGCAATATATCTGACCTCCAGACTGATGCATAAATCAGGAAGTTGCTGTCCTAGATGCCCTGCTCCTCCAGAAGCTATGCTATACAGAGAGACTTGCGGAGAGACTCATCATTGAAGTGCAGGGAACAGTATGAAGTTGCTGTACTTAAGTCATAGATCACAGAATCACAGAATTGTAGAATGAGGCCATTCAGCCCATCATGTCTCTGAATGAGCAATTCACCTAGTGCCACTGCCCCACCTTCTCCCTGTAGCCCTGCACATTCTTCCTTTATATCTAACAGTCTAATTACCTTTTGAATGCTTCAATTGAACCTGCCTCCACTGCACTCTCAGGCAGTGCATTCCAGACCTAAACCACTCGCTGCATGAAAACGTTTTTCCTCATGCCACTTTTGCTTTTTTTACCAATTACTTTGAATCTGTGCCCTCTCATTCTCAATCCTTTAACAAGTGGTAACAGTTTCTCCCTACCTACTCTGTTCAGACCCCTCATAAGATCATAAGATCATAAGAACTAGGAGCAGGAGTAGGCTGTCCGGCCCCTCGAGCCTGCTCCGCCATTCAATAAGATCATGGCTGATCTTTTCATGGACTCAGATCCACTTACCCGCGCTCTCACCGTATCCCTTAATTCCTTTATTGTTCAAAAAGATATCTACCTTAGCTTTAAAGACGTTTACTGAAGAAGCGTCAACTACTTCACTGGGCAAGGAATTCCATAGATTAACAACCCTCTGGGTGAAGAAGTTCCTTCTTAATTCAGTCCTAAATCTGCTCCCTCTAATCTTGAGGCTATGCCCTCTTGTCCTAGCTTCACCTGCCAGTGGAAACATCCTCTCTACTTGTATCTTATCTATTCCCTTCATAATTTTATATGTTTCTATAAGATCCCCCCTCATTCTTCTGAACTCCAATGAATATAATCCCAATCTACTCAGTCTCTCCTCATAAGCCAACCCCCTCAACTCAGGAATCAACCTAGTGAACCTCCTCTGCACCCTCTCCAGTGCCAGTATATCCTTTCTCAAGTAAGGAGACCAAAACTGCACACAGTACTCCAGGTGCGGCCTCACCAGTACCTTATACAGCTGCAACATAACCTCTCTGCTTTTAAACTCAATCCCTTTAGCAATGAAGGACAAAATTCCATTTGCCTTCCTAATTACTTGCTGTACCTGCAGACCAACCTTCTGTGATTCATGCACAAGGACACCCAGGTCCCTCTGCATAGCAGTATGCTGCAACTTTTTACCATTCAAGTAATAATCCTTTTTACTGTTACTCCTACCGAAATGAATGACTTCACATTTATTAACATTGTATTCCATCTGCCAGACCTTTGCCCACTCATTCAATGTATCTATGTTCCTCTGCAAAGTTTCACAGTCATCTGCACACTTTGCTCTGCCACTCATCTTCGTGTCATCTGCAAACTTTGACACCCTACACGTGGTCCCCAACTCCAAATCATCTATATAAATTGTAAATAATTGCGGTCCCAACACCGATCCCTGAGGCACACCACTAGTGACTGATTGCCAACCAGAATAGCACTCATTTATCCCCACTCTCTGCTTCCTCTATCCATGCTAATGCTTTACCCCTAACGCCATGCATCCTTATCTTATGCAGCAGCCTCTTGTGCGGCACCTTGTCGAAGGCCTTTTGGAAATCTAGGTACACCACATCCACTGGGTCCCCATTGTCCACCTTGCTCGTAATGTCATCATAGAATTCCAAAAGATTTGTCAAGCATGACCTGCCCTTCATGAACCCATGCTGCGTCTGCCCAACGGGACAATTTCTATCGAGATGCCCTGCTATTTCTTCCTTGATAATAGACTCAAGCATGTTCCCCACTACAGAGGTTAAGCTAATCGGTCTATAATTCCCCATCTTTTGTCTACCTCCCTTTTTAAACAGTGGCGTCACATCTGCTGTTTTCCAATCTGCTGGGACTACCCCAGAGTCCAGCGAATTTTGGAAAATTACCGCCAGTGCACCTGCTATTTCTCCCGCCATCTCTTTTAGTACCCTGGGATGCATTCCATCAGGGCCAGGAGACTTATCAATCCTTAGCTCCATTAGCTTGCCCAGCACTACCTCTTCCGTAATAATGATTGTTTCCAGGTCCTCACCTACGTTCGTCTCTTTGTCAATTACTGGCATGTTATTAATGTCCTCCACTGTGAAGACCGATACAAAATACCTGTTCAATGCCTCGGCCATTTCATCATATCCCATAACCAAATTCCCCTTCTCATCCTCTAAAGGACCAACGTTTACTTTAGCCACTCTTTTTCGTTTTATATATTTATAGAAACTTTTGCTATCAGTCTTTATATTCTGTGCTAGTTTTTTCTCATGTTCTATCTTACTTTTCTTTATAGCTCTTTTTGTGGCTTTCTGTTGACCTTTAAAGTTTTCGCAATCTTCTAGTTTCATGCTGTTTTTGGCCACTTTGTATGCCTTCTCTTTCAATTTGATAGCCTCCCTTATTTCCTTAGACACCCATGGCAGATTACCCCTTTTCTTCCAGTCCTTCCTTTTCACTGGAATATACTTTTGCTGAGCGCTTTGAAAAATTGCTTTGAAAGTCCTCCACTGCTCGTCAACTGTCCCACCATAAAATCTTTGTTTCCAGTCTACTTTAGCCAAGTCCTCCCTCATTCTATTGTAGTCCCCCTTGTTCAAGCGCATGATTTTGAATACCTCTATCAAATCTCTTCTCAGCCTTCTCTTCTCCAAGGAAAACAGTCCCAACTTCTCCAATAATAAAAACAAGAAATGCTGGAACCACTCAGCAGGTCTGGCAGCATCTGTGAAAAGAGAAGCAGAGTTAACGTTTCGGGTCAGTGACCCTTCTTCGGAACTTCTCCAAATAGGGACTAAATGCACCAGAAAAGGTTAGGGCTTGTCCATTTCAGTGTAAATGCCCTGTTAACAATGTGCTAAGTCTAAATTACTGGCAAACAATCTGTCTGGCACTGAAAATTAACTTTAACAAGCGTGGAGTCTCATTCTTTCAGATTGTCATTATTGTTGGAGAATTTATTTATTTTCTTTTTCTTTCTGTCTCTTTTATCTCTCTCTCTCTTAATCTAATCTATTGTTACCTCTCTTTATTTTACTTTCAGTACCTGATTTGACATTGAATTAAGTATTCTAACTGACACATTTTGGTTCGGACTTGGGCTGCTCATTAACGATTCTTCAGTCTGATTGGTAAAGGAGATACACGGTTGCTTGTCCTGTTCACATAGGTCCCAGATGCCCTGTAGATGGTGCTGCGCTTTTTGGATAGTTGGCTGACTGGATCTTCCTGTGCAAAAAGCCACAGAAAGTCTATGGGCAAATGCAAATGTAATGAATCACCGCTGACTGCAAAATCTGGCCCAATATTGAAGAAACATCCACAGTTTACTCTCAGCAATATTTATCTCTTTAGCTTATATGGATGGGATACAACTTTCCTGCCCACCTTCAGGAAACACACAGCAATCTTTTTTGCAAATGTACAGTCTGTTTTAAATATGCTCTTTAGTCCTAAGAAGATGACAATGGTGCATATGGTTTAGATTTGAGCATCATTGAATCACGCATTGAACCAATACAGAGAATTTAGAAATTACCCCTTGCAGCATCAGGGACACATTTACTCAACACACCAATTTCAGGCTCTAGTTCCACCCATTTGGTAAAGCTCCTGCAGGTTATAACACAACATAGAGCAACTTTTATTAAGACCATTGCAGCTTAAAGATTGATAATTGTGGGGTTGGGGGTTAGTGGTAAGGTTGCCAACCCTTCAGAATTGTCCTAGAGTCTCCAGGAATTGAAGATTAATCTCCACAACACTGCTGTAAGCAACCCAGGAGAAAAAGCATAGGGGAAATTAAACACATTTTTTTTTACTTTCTTTGACTATTTTCATTCATTAATTATAAAAAATATTGGAGATTGGGAAAAGAGCTGTTTCACTAACAGTCAAGTCTGATCCAAGAATCTGTTCCCTTTCCAATTGGCATGTGAAGGCTGCGCACCTGGAGGATGGACCAATGGCAAGAGTATGGGAACAAGGTGGTTCAAGACTGGAAGTCATGTAATGAAACCTCCAGGAATGCAGACAGCCAGTGTTGGAGGTGGGTGGGTTGGGCGTCGGGAAGAAGGGAAAGGGGTGGGTAGGGGAAGAAGAGGAGGGAGAATTCGTTGTGTGTTCGAGGTCAAATGAGCACCAAGTGTACCTGAATTTGTAAGAATTTGCTGTGTTAGTATTTATTAAATTAGCTCATTTTTTGCCCATGCTATTAGCCTATTGTCAGGGAGTCAGCTGCCAAACCTTAAGCTCTGAAATTCCATCCCTAAACCTCTCTGCCTCTCTAACTCTCTTTCCTCCTTTAAGATGTTCCTTAAAATCTATCTCTTTGGCCAAGCTTTTTGTCATCTGCCCTGGTGTCTCCTTATGTAGCTCAGGGTCAAACTTTGTAACATGTGAAGAGCCTTGGGCTGTTTTATTATTTTAAAGGTGCTATATAAATACAAGTTGTTGTTGTCGTTGTTGCTGCTGCTGGAAACTGGTCAAAACCCTAAAACATTCATCCAGTTCCAACTCGGAGAGCCAGCCTGCAGGTAAGTCCTGGGGTGGGGGAGGTGAACAAGAGAAAGGTTTACTAATTTGCACAAACTTGATCAATGTTCTTTTTCAGCATGGTTTAATTAATAAGAAGTACCACTCTGGATTCAAGTGTACAATTTTGGTTGACACTTCAATGCAGCTCAGGAGGAACATTGCATTGTCAGAGGTGCTTGCTCTCAGATAAGACATCAAATTGAGGAGCCATCAGCCAAGTCAGGTTGATGAAAATAAATCATTGCACTATTCAAAAAAGATTAGGGAATTCTACCATCCTGGTCAACATTCCTTCCTTAATCAGATTATTTGATCATTCATTTCTGTTGCTGTTTGTGCAACCTCTCTTTGTATAAATTGTCTGTGGTGTTTGTCTACATGACAATTGTGACTGTATTTCAAAAGTAATCTATTCAATGAGGCACGTTGGAATGCACTGCGGGTGTGATACGGTGAGATATATTCCAACTTATTCTTGTTTACGTTACATTAAATTCAGCATCAGGATTCAGCAGGGCCAGTGAGGCATGCAGGGTTTTTTGACAGATGTAGCATTCCTAAGGTACAAAGCAACATGACTGCACACGCCTATATGGCCATTCAAGCATTTGTGGATCATCTACAGCAAAGGAAAGCACTGCGTGAATGTCTGATGGTCTGTGATCATCTGTATGTCTCAAAGATTCTAGGGAGTGTCCACAATTCATCATCTTATGAAAGTACTGGATTCCCTACTGATTCCAGGATGACATAAGATTGTACAGTTCATTCCTCAGAAATATAGATTAATCTATCAAAATAAGGATTAAATTCACAGTACACAGCCTACATTCAAATAAATATAAGTGGCAGGGATTTTGTCAAGCACTATTTGGCATGCTGAGTGGGTGGGTGGGTACATTGCAAAATGTACAGTGTTAGTAGAATAATAGTGGTGTATTGCATGCTGATGTGGAAAGGAGGTGTGACATTTTGTAATTGAGGATCAGCAACAAAGGCCAATATGTAAATATCCTTTCACTGTTACTGCTGCCGATTTGGCAAATGTAAATTGGGAGAGAAAACAATGATTTCCAAATACATGGTGATATCTTGTGTCTATAGAAAATAAAGTCGTTGGTAGAGTGTGTTTAATGTGATGTTCCACTTTGTTTAACCATGATGGTGCATGTTTGACTGGAAAGAGACAGTGTGGAGCCAGAGGGAATGGGCGAGGTACTAAATGAGTACTTTGCATCAGTACTCACCAAAGAGAAGGACTTGGTGGATGATGAGCCTAGGGAAGGGAGTGTAGATAGTCTCAGTCATCTCATTATCAAAAAGGAGGAGGTGTTGGGTGTCTTGCAAAGCATTAAGGTAGATAAGTCCCCAGGGCCTGATGGGATCTACCCTAGAATACTGAGGGAGACAAGGGAAGAAATTGCTGGGGCCTTGACAGAAATCTTTGCATCCTCATTGGCTACAGGTGAGGTCCCAGAGGACTGGAGAATAGCCAGTGTTGTTCCTTTGTTTAAGAAGGGTAGCAAGGATAATCCAGGAAATTATAGGCCAGTGAGCCTTACGTCAGTGGTAGGGAAATTATTAGAGAGGATTCTTCGGGACAGGACTTACTCCCATTTGAAAACAAACAAACTTATTAGCGAGAGGCAGCATGGTTTTGTGAAGGAGATGTCATGTCTCACTAATTTGATTGAGTTTTTTGAGCAAGTGACAAAGATGATTGATGAAGGAAGGGCAGTGGATATTATCTATATGGACTTCAGTAAAGCCTTTGACAAGGTCCCTCATGGCAGACTGGTACAAAAGGTGAAGTCACACGGGATCAGAGGTGAGCTGGCAAGATGGATACAGACCTGGCTCAGTCATAGAAGACAGAGGGTAGCAGTGGAAGGGTGCTTTTCTGAATGGAGGGATGTGACTAGTGGTGTTCCGCAGGGATCAGTGCTGGGACCTTTGCTGTTTGTAGTATAGATGAATGATTTGGAGGAAAATGTAGCTGGTCTGATTACTAAGTTTGCAGATGACACAAAGGTTGGTGGAGTTGCGGATAGTGTTGAGGATTGTCAGAGAATACAGCAGGATATAGATCGGTTGGAGACTTGGGCGGAGAAATGGCAGATGGAGTTTAATCCGGACAAATGTGAGGTAATGCATTTTGGAAGGTCTAATGCAGGTGGGAAGTATACAGTAAATGGCAGAACCCTTAGGAGTATTGACAGGCGGAGAGATCTGGGCGTACAGGTCCACAGGTCACTGAAAGTGGCAACGCAGGTGGATAAGGTAGTCAAGAAGGCATACGGCATGCTCGCCTTCATTGGTCGGCGCATAGAGTATAAAAATTGGCAAGTCATGCTGCAGCTGCACAGAACTTTACTTAGGCCACACTTGGAATATTGCGTGCAATTCTGGTCGCCACACTACCAGAAGGACGTGGAGGCTTTGGAGAGGGTACAGAAGAGGTTTACCAGGATGTTGCCTGGTCTGGAGGGCATTAGCTATGAGGAGAGGTTGGATAAACTCGGATTGTTTTTACTGGAACGACGGAGGTGGAGGGGCGACATGATAGAGGTTTACAAAGTTATGAGCGGCATGGACAAGAGTGGATAGTCAGAAGCTTTTTCCCAGGGTGGAAGAGTCAGTTACTGGGGGACATAGGTTTAAAATGAGAGGGGCAAAGTTTAGAGGGATGTGCGAGGCAAGTTCTTTACACAGAGGGTGGTGAGTGCCTGGAACTTGCTGCTGGGGGAGGTGGTGGAAGCAGGTACGATAGCGACGTTTAAGAGACATCTTGACAAATACATGAATAGGATGGGAATAGAAGGATACGGTCCCCAGAAGTGCAGAAGGTTTTAGTTCAGGCAGGCATCAAGATCGGCGCAGGCTTGGAGGGCCGAATGGCCTGTTCCTGTGCTGTACTGTTCTTTGTTCTTTGTACATGGTTATTCCACTTTACTTACTTCTGTGTGATATATTGCATTATGCTTGTAGGATTCCTGAGAGGTCTGCTGTGGACATGCTTGACATTCAGCTCGTTGCCTCTCCCAATGTGTTGTACATTCTGATTCTTCTCAGTGTTTATCAGAAATTGTCTTATTTTGACTGTGAAGGCCTGCTTGCACTTGAGGGCCAGAATTTTACACCCCCAAACGAGCGGGCCGGTGGTTGTGGGGGGGGGGTGGGGGAGGGGGCGTAAGATTGAGTGAGAAGCGGGGGGGGGGGGGGGTGCGTTTCCAACCCCCTTCCGCCCCCTGCTTCAATTTTATGTGGGGCAGTGGCAGCGAGAAACAGCCCGCCCACCCCAGGCCAATTAAGGCCTTTAAGTGGCTAATTTACAGGCACTTAAGGACTTCCTCCCACCACCACGGGTATTTTACCTCAATGGCCAGACAGCAAAGGCCCCAAGAACCCCTGACCCCTGCCGGGTAAAACCAGGTGGCCATCTTGCAGGCTATGGAGGGTGGACCTCCTGATTGGTCACCCTGTGCCCATGGAGGGCTGCCCCCAAAGCCTCATCCATCCCCAACGCACAACACTTTCCCCCCCCCGACACCCCCGACCTGACCCCCCCCCCCCTTGCCTCGCTGGGGCCTGGCTGATTGTCCCCCGCGAGACCCCTAAAACCTACCATTGTTCCGGGACCGTTCTTCCTCTTTCCTCTTGTTGTGGTGGCTGGGTGTAGTCCCAGCAGTGGCCACTGCTCCCGGTGGCACTACTGGGACTAAGAGCTGCCGGCCCACTGATTGGCCGGCAACTCCATTAGGTGGGACTTCCTGTCTCAAGGAGGTGGAAGTCACGCCCAAGACTAATTAAGGGACTGGGGATTGAAAAATCCCAGCCTGACTCCCCAAGCCCAGAGGAGGCGGGCTCACCACCAATTTTTTGGCTAGTGGGCGGGACCTCCTGCCCATCATAAAATTCCAGCCGAGGACGTCTAGAGACAGCTACAGACAAGTTACTGGAAGCAGTCTGAGAGCCTCCTTCCTGTGTTTCTGCCAATGTGCCTCTACTGGAGGCTAAATCCTCATTATCAGCAACTGATCTGCTCTAATACAGACTGTTACCCAATGGCTGGCCCTATTGTGCCCCCAAGAACTTTTGAATATGGACTGTGGTACATCAGTGAGACTATTCACGAGGGTGCTGCAACCATCTTACAACTGCCCATGTTCTCCCCTGCAAGTGCATTGATTTTGAATGTTATTCAAGAGCAGTCTTCGGAGCAGAGAACCTTTGCTGCAAGACATTCCTTGATTGCATACTAATCATATAATTTCTCTGCTTAGTGAGGCAAATAACAAGTGCACCCATTTGTGCTCCTGAAGTATCTTTTATGTCATAAAATGGTCCTGTGAGGTTCAATTTATAAAGTGACTTGACGGGACATTTGTGACAATCAGCCTCGCTTCAGCAGCAGCTAATTGTTCCTTAACTCTCACATCCACCTGCATATGAAAAGTACATACATGAATTTTGCTAAGTTGTGGTTGCACAAAAGAATTCATGAGATATGAAACATTTTACAGCACAACTCATTCATTGCTTCACATCTACTGTAAAATAATTTCTCACAAACCAAGAAAGGAGTGGCATAGCAGCTAGCACTGCAGCGTCACAGCTCCAGTAACCCGGGTTCGATTCTGGGTACTGCCTGTGTGGAGTTTGTAAGTTCCCCCTGTGACTGCGTGGGTTTCCGCCGGGTGCTTTGGTTTCCTCCCACAGCCAAAGACTTGCAGGTTGATAGGTAAATTGGCCATTGTAAATTTCCCCTAGTGTAGGTAGGTGTAGGAGAATTGTGGGGATGTGATAGGGAATATGGGATTAATGTTCTTCTTTGGCTTCCTTATCTCGAGAGACAATGGGTAAGCACCTGGAGGTGGTCAGTGGTGTGTGGGGCAGTGCCTGGAGTGGCTATGAAGGCCAATTCTAGAGTGACAGGCTCTTCCACAGGTGCTGCAGAAAAATTTGTTTGTCAGGGCTGTTACACAGTTGGCTTTCCCCTTGTGCCTCTGTCTTTTTTCCTGCCAACTGCTAAGTCTCTTCGACTCGCCACACTTTAGCCCCGCCTTTATGGCTGCCCGCCAGCTCTGGCGAACGCTGGCAACTGACTCCCACGACTTGTGATCAATGTCACAGGACTTCATGTCGCTTTTGCAGACGTCTTTAAAGCGGAGACATGGATGGCCGGTGGGTCTGATACCAGTGGCAAGCTCGCTGTACAATGTGTCTTTTGGGATCCTGCCATCTTCCATGCGGCTCACCTGGCCAAGCCATCTCAAGCGCCGCTGACTCAGTAGTGTGTATAAGCTGGGAATGTTGGCCGCCTCGAGGACTTCTGTGTTGGAGATACGATCCTGCCACCTGATGCCAAGTATTCTCCGGAGGCAGCGAAGATGGAATGAATTGAGACGTCGCTCTTGGCTGACATACGTTGTCCAGGCCTCGCTGCCATAGAGCAAGGTACTGAGGACATAGGCTTCATACACTCGGACTTTTGTGTTCCGTGTCAGTGCGCCATTTTCCCACACTCTCTTGGCCAGTCTGGACATAGCAGTGGAAGCCTTTCCCATGCGCTTGTTGATTTCTGCATCTAGAGACAGGTTACTGGTGATAGTTGAGCCTAGGTAGGTGAACTCTTGAACCACTTCCAGAGCGTGGTCGCCAATATTGATGGATGGAGCATTTCTGACGTCCTGCCCCATGATGTTCGTTTTCTTGAGGCTGATGGTTAGGCCAAATTCATTGCAGGCAGCCGCAAACCTGTCGATGAGACTCTGCAGGCACTCTTCAGTGTGAGATGTTAAAGCAGCATCGTCAGCAAAGAGGAGTTCCCTGATGAGGACTTTCCGTACTTTGGACTTCGCTCTTAGACGGACAAGGTTGAACAACCTGCCCCCTGATCTTGTGTGGAGGAAAATTCCTTCTTCAGAGGACTTGAACTCATGTGAAAACAGCAGGGAGAAGAAAATCCCAAAAAGTGTGGGTGCGAGAACACAGCCCTGTTTCACGCCACTCAGGATAGGAAAGGGGTCTGATGAGGAGCCACCATGTTGAATTGTGCCTTTCATATTGTCATGGAATGAGGTGATGATACTTAGTAGCTTTGGTGGGCATCCAATCTTTTCTAGTAGTCTGAAGAGACCTCGTCTGCTGACGAGGTCAAAGGCTTTGGTGAGATCAATTAAAGCAATGTAGAGGGGCATCTGTTGTTCGCGGCATTTCTCCTGTATCTGATGAAGGGAATATGGGATTAATGTAGGATTAGTATAAAATGGGTGGTTGATGGTCAGCATAGACTCAGTGGGCCGAAGGGCCTGTTTCAGTGCTGTATCTCTAAATAAATAAATAAAATAAAAATAAATAGTCCTCTCCACCAGCTTGTACTATTTTCATCTGATTTTTTGAAAAGGGTGAGTGGTTTGCTCACCCAGACTCCTCCCCTTCAACCCCTCTCCACTGTGCTTCGTGTACCTGCTGTATATGCTCTTGTATGTAGAGAAGGAAAATATAGATTGCATCAGCAGATATTTTGTGCAAGAACTTAGCATAGTTTTAAGCCTTTATATGTATCTAACTGAAATTTGCAGAATGTATGAGAGCTGACTGAGACTATTTCAATAATCAGCTGCTTGTGGGAATAATAAGTCAGTCCTTTTGGCCAAAATAAAAACAGAAAGTGCTGGAAATACTTAGTAGGTCAGGCAGCATCTGTGGAGCAAGAAACAGGTTTAGCATGGCAGGTCGAAGACCTTTCATCAGAAATCAAAAGGTTTGTGGTATAACAGGATTTTATGCAAGTACAGAGGCAGGAAAAGGGGAAAGGAGGGAAAGAACAAAACAGAAAGTCTGTGATAGGATGGAACGCAGGCGAGATTAAATGACAAAAGTGATGCTGGTGCAAGGCAAAGGGAGCTTGTAATAGGACAAGTAAAGAAACAAAAGGTGGGTCCAGAGAAGGGGTAAATAGGAAAAACAGATTCATCACCAACATCTGCCATCTCACTTTCACCCAAAAGGCTGTCAATTGGGTCAACTGAAATTCTCAAGACTGAAATAGATAGAGTTTTGTTGGATAAGCCTATCAAGGAATAAGGTACAAAAGAGAATAAATAAAATTGTGGCACAGATCAGCCATGACCTAACTGAATGGCAGAACGAGCTCAATGGGCTGAATGGCCTATTGTTATTTCTATGTTAAAAAGTAAAATTAAGCAATAATAATTAAATAATAAATTAAATAATTCAACAGACAGATGTTTAATGCTCTTCATGGATAACAGGAGACCAATATATTGAATAAATATATAAATGCTCATGGTGTTGGGTCATACACATTTTTCATTATATGGTATAAAATTTAATAAGTAATTTTCAAAGCAGTCACAGCAGCAGACTTTGAAGTTTGAAAGTCTGCGGGTTACTCCATAGGTTTGAAGAAGGTTTGAAAGATCAAGCTTAAAAGGAACTTTTGATGTTCGTTATTCTTTTCAGACTTTAACTAATACAATCAATTTCGGAGTAATCAGGCAAAAGGTGTAGTCAACGCAACAATAAGAAATAGGCAAAGTTAAAATTTTCTTCTTCAGAAACTATGTATACCAGTTCAAGAGTCCCAATATGTTTTTTTTTAGACTAGATTCATTATCAGATACAATTAGAACAAGACAAAACTCAAATTTAGATGTTGGAATCATTTAGATATGGTTGCTATTTTATGGCTGTTTTTATCAAAAGTAAACTGCTGCTTAATTTTGCCATATGGGAATTGGGTATTTTGGGAGTAAAACTGCACTGCCCACGATAAAAGAGACAGCCTGCAACTCACAGTTAAGTTTTCAAAGTTGTTTTTGATACTTGTTTTTTTTATTGCATTTTTTTTTTGGCCACCCCTGGGATTGAGGATGTGCCATAGTTTTTGGTTACAGCTACTACTTGGGACAATGGATGTCCTGAAGGAAATCTCTTTCTATTTGGAGGAAAGCAAAGAGAAGGAGGAACAAAGGTTATGCCATAGGAGGGCTTTGTCTTCCTATCACTGCTCTCTCAACTTCATATATATGAAATATCAGACTTACTTAGATTAGTATGATGAACACTGTATACAGCATTTATGGTGGAATTTTGAACCCACTCAGCAGCAGGAACCGGGTAGGTGAGGGGTTAAAATCCGGTATTTATACTTACTATTCAGCAGTTGTTCCTTTCCTGCCCACCACCATTTTAACCAAGTGGATTTGCCATGCGGAGAGGCTCCTGCTACAGGCAGGCTGACTGGCTAGCACTGCAATATTAACTCATGCTAAAAGAAAGAAAGGAAGGTATTGGGGCACAGCAAGGCCCCAGCAGCAATGAGAAAATGACCAGATATTAAGGGAGAAATTGGATTTGGGCTCTGCTACTTTGAACAAATCCAAGAGAACGAGCACCAAGATTTTCAGACAATGCACTAAAGGTCTTGATGGAAGAGATGGCCAAAGTAGAGATATCCAGTATCTGCAGAGGGGCAGAAGATCATCCAGCCAGATACTCAGGTGACAGTGGGAAGAAGCAGTGGCAGAGGTCAATGCCAGCAGTGTTGTTTCCATTCATGGGGTACTGGCACCAGTACTCAGGAAAAAGAGAGCTGTTCCATTGGGATGGGGTCTACTGGGCTGGAACCATTGTCCTGGCAAATCGTATAACTAGGGCTATGGATAGGATTTTAAACTAACAGAGTGGGGGGAGGGTTCAGGTGAAGGTAGATTTAGAAATCCAAAAAGAAAAATCAAGGCAATAGAATAGTCTAGCGATATGGGTGAAGACAAGTAGAGTGAGACAGGAAGGGGCAGAGAGTTTAACAGTAATTGCATCAGTGAGTAAGGTCCATGCAGGGAATAGCAGGAAAAAAATGAGATTAAAGTATCTTTATCTGAATGCATGAAGCATTCTCAATATGGTAGATGAACTAGTGGCACAAATAGAAATAAATGGTTTCGATCTAATCGCAATTAGAGACATGGGCTGGGATCTTGTGGAGGTGGTGGGGCTCCCGGTGCCGGGCTGAAATGGTGGGGGGATGGCAGCTCAGCAGTATCGGCAGCACCACCAGGAACGGTCAATACTTGAGAGACCTTGGACCCAGGCCCAGCACAGGAGCCCCAGACCTTAGCGAAATGAAGTGGGGTCACCGGGGCCAGTCCGGAAGGCCCTGGCGAAGGGCAGTAAGGGGGTGGGCATGGTCCAGGGGGACGGAGGCCCATGCAGGTGGAGGTTTTGCTGGCGGGGGTCCTCCTTGGGCTACAGATTGCCCACGGAGGAGGGAACTCCCCACCAAGCCCACAAGGACACCTCATTTTACAAGGCGCCCTGTCCCGTGTGGCGTAGACACACTCTGCCATTGGTTGAATCCCAGCAGCAGTGAGAAGAAGCCCTTAAGTGATCGTTAAAGGCCTCAATTGGCCTCTGAGTGGGAAGGCCTCCATTGATCTATCCTGCCCCCGGCAAAATTGATTGGCGATGGGGCAGCAACGGGCCCTCTGCCCCCGCCACCCATTGTGCTTCCAGCCCATGGTTACAAGGTGACCAATGTTGGGAAATAAATATTCCTGGGTACACAATATTTCGAAAAGACATCCAGAATGGCAAAGGAGGAGGGGTATCCATGATAGTTAAGGATGACATAAGGGCATTAGTGAGAAAGGAACTTGGCTCAGAAGATCATGAAGTAGAATCAGTATGGATGGAGATTAGAAATAGCAATAGTCAGAAAATGCGAATGGGAGTAGGTTATAGGCCCTCTAACAGTAGTAATACCATTTGACAGAACATTAAACAAGAAATTATTGGAATTTGTAACAAAGGGAATGTAATAATTGTGGGGGACTTTAATCTTTATATAGATTGGACCAATCAAATTGGCAAGCATGGTCTCGAAGAAAAGTTTATGGAATGTTTTCATGACAGTTTCCTGGAGCAATACGTTGTGGAACAAACTAGGGATAAAGCTATTTTAGCTGTAATATTGTACAAATATACGAATGAAGAGCAGGAGTAGGCCACTTGACCCTTCGAGCGTGCACCACCATCCAATAAGTTCATGGCTGAACTGATTACTCCACATTTCCACCTACCCCCGATAATCTTTCACCCCCTTGCTTATCAAGAATCTATCTACCTCTGCCTTAAAAATATTCAAAGACTCTGCTTCCACTGCCTTTTGAGGAAGAGAATTCCAAAGACTCATGACCCTCAGAGAAAAATTTCTCCTTAGCTCTGCCTTAAATGGGCGACCCCTTATTATTAAACAGTGACCCCTAGTTCTAGATCTCCCACAAGAGGAAACATCTTTTCCACATCCACCCTGTCAAGACCCCTCAGGATCTTATATGTTTCAAACAAGTCGTCTCTTACTCTTCTAAATTCCAGCGGATACATGCCTCACCTGTCCAATCTTTCCTCATAAGACAAGCCACCCATTCCAGGTATTAGTCTAGTAAACCTTCTCTGTACTGCCTCCAATGCATTCACATCCTTCCTTAAATAAATATTGTGTTATGAGGCACAGTTAACTAGCAATCCCATAGTAAAGGATCCACTGGGAAATAGTGATCATAATACAATTGAATTCCACGTTAAGTTTGAAAGCGACATACTCCAATCACAAACAAGAATCTTAAACATAAACAAAGGCAATTACATAAATATGAGGGGAGAGCTGACTGAGGTTGACTGGGTAAATAGACTAAAAGGTATGGCAGTAAATAAACAGTGGGAAAAATAGGAAACAACTCAATTGTTCAACAAAATTACATTCCATTGAAAAATAAAAACTCAGCAAGAATGATTCATCCGTGGCTTAGTCAGGAAGTTAAAGACAGTATTAAATTAAAAGAAGAGGGTTATAATGTTGTAAAGAATAGTCTGAGGATTGGGAGTGTTTTATAAACCAGCAAAAGCCTACAAAAAGTTGATAAAGAGGGAAAAAATAGTACATGAGAGTAAACTAGCTAGCAATATTAAAACAGAGAGTAGCTAAAGTAAACTTTGAGGCCTTAGAAGCAGAGAGAGGAGAAATTATTATCGGGAATGAGGAAATGGCAGAGACTTTGAACAAATATTTTGTGTCTGTCTTTACATTAGAATACACAAGTTGCATACGAGAAATAGAGGGTAACTTAGCAGCTGAAAAGAGTGAGGAAATTAAAGTAATTAATATCAGCAGAGAATAATTATTGGAGAAACTTAAGCGACTAAAATCGAACAAATCCCCAGGACCAGATTGCCTACATCCTAGTGTTCTAAAGGAGATAGTTCAGAGATAGTGGATGCACTGGCTATGATTTTCCAAAATTCCCTGGATTCTGGAACAGTGCCAGCAGAGTGGAATGTAGCAAATGTAACACTGCTATTCAAGAAAGGAGGGAGAGAGAAAACAGGGAACTTCAGACCAGCTAGCCTGACATCAGTCGTCGAGAAAGTGCTGGAATCTATTATTAAAGAAGTGTTACGACCAGATGAGTAAGGGTCTAGGGGTTTCCACTCAGCCTTTGCCTGGTTTAACTGTAACAAGGTTTAATTTTAGAAACACCATGTTTTAGCTCCCCCTCAGTGAATCCTTGTTCATTGCTCCAATTGTAAGGCAAAGAAATCAACCAGACAGGTTTTCTTAGATTTAAACAAGAAAGGTGGAAGTTTATTCATCTTAAACTCTAATCGGGTTAACGACTACAAATATGTGACGTGACCATGCTAGCATGCATTCCCGATAAACACACATGCAGATAGAGACAGAGAAAGTAGAAAAGAATAAAGGGGAAAAGTTTGAGGCAATCTCGGGATTATAATTACAGTCCTTTGAGTTCAGTGAGGAATCTTTGGTTGCCGGTAAATCCTGCTGTTCATTGGGGCCCAGTTCACGCTTCAACTTGCTTCGATGTAGGAATCTTTTCTCTCTTGAGGTTTACGTGTCTTCCGTGGGTCCAGCGGCTTGGGAGGAAGTGAGAGAGAGAGAGACAGCCAGGAGAGAGGCTTCCTTGTTCCAGCTTCAGTTGCAAACTCCTTCTGAATTCAAACTGCCATGTGTCACACTCAAAAGCCTGGATCAGCTGGCCAGTCATGTGACTAGCTGGTTTAACCAGTCCTGCCTTTGTAGATTTCAAAGCTCTGGGTGAGGTTTGGTGGGGGTGGAGTGCAGTGGTATAGGGCTGTCTCTTACTGACAAGATGTGGAACCATTGCCCAGACCAATCTCTGTTAATTGAATCAGTGAGCAATCCTTTTGTCTCTCCAAGCACAGTCTCTTAGCATGTAAATGTTCTTCCAAGCAAGCATCTGGTGATCTTCAAACAAGTCATTTCTTCACTCCAGCAACAGTTTAAAATCAATGTTCATATGGTGAAATTAAAATGTCTCATTCTTGGCAGTTGGGGGTCTGCATGACCGAAGTCGTAAGAATGCACTTAAAAAATCATAGTATGATCAGACAAAGTCAGCATGGGTTTACGAAAGAAAAATCGTGTTTGACAAATTTATTAGAGTTTTTTGAGGATGGAACTAGTAGGGTAGATAAAGGGGAACCAGTAGATGTAGTATACCTGGATTTCCCAAAGGCCTTTGATAAGGTGCCACACAACGGTTAATAGGCAGGTTAAGGGCTCATGGAGTTGGATTTAGTATGTTAGCATGATTGGCTAACAGACAGGAAGCAAAGTGTAGGCATAAATGGGGCATTTTCAAGTTGGCAGGCTATGACTAGTGGAGTGCCACAAGGATCAATGTTGGGGCTTCAGCTATTTACAACCCACATTAATGATTTAAATGAAGAGACTGAGAGTAATGTATCTAAGTTTGCTGATGATACAAATGTAGGTGGAAATGCAAGCTGTGAGAATGACACTGAGGGGCTGCAAAGAGATATTGACAGGTTAAGTGAATGAGCAACAAGGTGGTAGATGGAGTATAATGTGTGTAAGTGTGAGGTTATTTACTTTGGTTGTAAGAATAGAAGAGCAAAATATTTTTTATAAGGTGTGTAACTTGTAAATGTTGATATTCAGAGAGAATTGGGTGCACTTGTACAAGGAACACAGAAAATTAGCATGCAAGTACAGCAAGCAATTAGGAATAGAATTGTGACAAAAGGCAAGAAACAGAAAGCCTGTCGCCTTCCTGTCAGACCGCAATTAAGTTGGGGGCGGGCAAGGCTGAAGATGGCCTTCCCGCCTAGAGGCCAATGGTGGCCCTTCAGTGTCTAGTCACTGCCACTTAAGAGCCTCTCCCTGCCACCATTGTGGCAAAGGTTGTCCCTCCATGAACACACCAACTGCCCTCAAAGCCCACCCACCCAACCCTCACAGGGGCCTGCCGGACTGGCCCCAGCAACCCCACCTCACTTACCTTTGGTCTGGGTCTCCAGTGCTGGGCTTGGTCCCAGGCCTGGTGTAGTAACGGCAGTGGCCACTGCTCCCAGTGGTGCTGTTGGTACTACTGTGCCGACCCTATGATTGGCCGGCAGCTCAGGGAGGTGAGATCCCTGTCCTTAAAGGGATGAGGACCACGTCACCAGGCAGTTAATTGACCGAGCACCATTGAATTGTGCCGCGGGGGCACCAAAAGGCCAGGCACCAGGACCCCCACCAGCTCGACCAAATTCAGCCCACTGTGTGCAGTTTTGGTCTCCATACTTAAGGAAGGATATGCCTGTATTGGAGACAGTACAATGAAGGTTCACTAGTTTGGTCCCTGGGATGAGAGGGTTGTCCAATGATGAGAGGCTGAGTAAATTGGCCCGAAATTCTCTAGAGTATAGAAGAATGAGATGTGATTTCATTGAAACACACAAGTTTATGAAAAGGCTTAACAAGGTCGACACTGAGAGGTTGTTTCCATTGGCTGGGGAGTCTAAAACACAGGGGCACAGTCGCATGGTAAGGGAACGATCATTCAGGACTGAGATGAGGAGAAATTTCTTCAATCAAAGGGTTGTGAATCTTTGGAACTCTCTACTCCACAGGGTAGTGGATGCTCTATCTTTAAAAAATTTAATGCTGGGATAGACAGATTTTTGGTGTCTCAGGGAATCAAATGATATCAGGAGCGGGCGGGAAAGTGGAGTTGAAGCTCAAGATCAGCCATGATCATATTGAATGGTAGGGCAGGCTTCCTGTATTTCCAAACCAGTTGAAATCAGTTGGAACTGCCAATTGGTCTTAACTAGTCTTTTCTGGACTCAACTGCAAGTAAGTGGTCTCAACTGGTGTTGTCTGGATACAGCTAGGATAACTGGCAATCTTAACTGGTAACCATTTGGTATTCCCAGTTGCCCAGTCAACTTTAATGAGAACCATTTGGGTTCATCTGGTACCAGTTGGCTTGCCGGCTGGTTCATCTGGAACCTAGCTCAAAGGAAGACGGTTGTAGTTGTTGGAAGTCAATCATCTCAGTCCCAGGACATCACTGCAGGATTGCCTGAGGGTAGTGTCCTAGGCCCAACCATCTTCTGCTGCTTTATCAATGACCTTCCCTCATCATAAGGTCAGAAGTTGTGATTTTCGCTGATGAATGCACAATGTCCAGCACCAGGAGGGTGTAGAAGGGTGGGTTAGTAAATTTGCGGATGACACGAAGGTCGGTGGAGTTGTGGATAGTGCCGAAGGATGTTGTAGGTTACAGAGGGACATAGATAGGCTGCAGAGCTGGGCTGAGAGATGGCAAATGGAGTTTAATGCGGAAAAGTGTGAGGTGATTCACTTTGGAAGGAGTAACAGGAATGCAGAGTACTGGGCTAATGGGAAGATTCTTGGTAGTGTAGATGAACAGAGAGATCTTGGTGTCCAGGTGCATAAATCCCTGAAAGTTGCCACACAGGTTAATAGGGCTGTTAAGAAGGCATATGGTGTGTTAGCTTTTATTAGTAGGGGGATCGAGTTTCGGAGCCACGAGGTCATGCTGCAGCTGTACAAAACTCTGGTGCGGCCGCACCTGGAGTATTGCGTGCAGTTCTGGTCACCGCATTATAGGAAGGATGTGGAAGCTTTGGAAAGGGTGCAGAGGAGATTTACTAGGATGTTGCCTGGTTACGAGGAAAGGCTGAGGGACTTGAGGTTGTTTTCGTTAGAGAGAAGGAGGAGAAGAGGTGACTTAATAGAGACATATAGGATAATCAGAGGGTTAGATAGGGTGGATAGTGAGAGTCTTTTTCCTCGGATGGTGATGGCAAACACGAGGGGACATAGCTTTAAGTTGAGGGGTGATAGATATAGGACAGATGTCAGAGGTAGTTTCTTTACTCAGAGAGTAGTAGGGGCGTGGAACGCCCTGCCTGCAACAGTAGTAGACTCGCCAACTTTAAGGGCATTTAAGTGGTCATTGGATAGACATATGGATGAAAATGGAATAGTGTAGGTCAGATGGTTTCACAGGTCGGCGCAACATTGAGGGCCGAAGGGCCTGTACTGCACTGTAATGTTCTAAAAAAATCATTCGTGACTCCTCAGATACTGAAGCAGCCCATGCCCAATGCAACAAGAGCTGGACAACATTCAAGCTTTGGCTGATAAGTGGCAAGTCACATGCGCGCCACACAGGAGCCATGCAATGACTATCTCAATAAAAAGGGACTCTAACCATCTCCCCTTGATGTTCATTGGCATTACCATCACTGAATCCCCCACTATAAAGATCCTGGGGTTACCTTTGACCAGAAACTGAACTGGACCAGTCACATAAATGCTGTAGCTACACGAGCAGGTCAGAGGCTAGGAATTCTGTGGTGATTATCTCACCTCCTGTCTCCCCAATGCGTGTCCACCATCTACAAGGCACAAGTCAGGAATGTGATGGAATACTTTCCACTTGCCTGGATGAGTGCAAGTCCAAGAACATTCGAGAAGCTTGACACCATCCAGGACAAAGCAGCCCACTTGATTGGCACCCCATCCAACACCTTCAACATTTACTCCCTTCACCAGAGATGCACAGTGGCAACAGTGTATATAATCTACAGATGCACTGCAGCAACTCACCAAGGCTCCTTCAACAGCACCTTCCAAACCTGTGACCTCTACCATCTAGAAGGACAAGGGCAGCAAATGCATGGGAACACAACCACCTGCAAGTTCCCCTCCAAGTCACACACCATCCTGACTTGGAACTATATTACCGTTCCTTCACTGTCACTGGGTCAAAGTCCTGGAACTCCCTTCCTAACAGCACTGTGGGTATACCTACGCCCCAAGGACTGCAGTGGTTCAAGAAGGTTCAGTTCATCACAACCTTCTCAAGGGCAATTAGGGAAGGCATTAAATGTTGGCCTAGCCAGCGATGCCCACATCCCATGAATGAATAAGAAGTAAGTTGGCAGACAAAGTGGAACCAGTTGGAATTATATGGAGCCAGTTGACATATAGCTGCTTCAACTATAACCAGTTGGCAGGCAGAATCTTTGAACTGGAAAATATTACCCCACCTCACTTGCCTGAGGTCTGGTATCCTACCACTGTGTCTGGGTCCAAGGCCTCTGCAGTACCGGCAGTGGCCACTGCTCCCGTTGACAATGCCAATACTGCTGGGCTGCCAGCCCTGTGATTAGCTGGTAACTCTTGGAGGCTGTATTTGCGTCCTTAAAGGAATGGGGATCCCGGCGCCAGAAACATCGCCTCCGGAACAATGGAGGATCACGCTGGTGGGAATGAAAAGGCCAAGGTGGGCCTCTCCCCCATGACACCCCCTCCCCCCATGGCTTTTTGGCCCAGCGCTCGGAGCCCCCCTGCCTCCACAAGATCCCAGCCATAGTCAGCTCTGAAGAAAAGATACAAAAAAGCAGGGCACAACCACAGAACAGGCAGATACAGGCACATAGCAGGAACCACAGAAGAAGACTGACACAGCAGAAGAAGCCAGAGTAGAAGAAGAGATCAGAGAAGGACCGAAGACAACATCACCTGTGTCCAGGCAGCTTCGAGGAGCAAGGATTGAAAGCGGCTTGTCTACTATCACCTATTGTTAAGTATTTTGTTTAAGCATTTATTCTGTTGACTTGTTGCACCAAAATCATTGTCTATTTCTCTTATTGTCTTGTCCAAGAACTCAGCTAACGTCAGGGACCTCATATCTCTGTCTGAATGGAAACAGAGGATGGAGTAAATTGGTGTTGCGCAAATGGTCTTCCAACTCTGACATATGAATGATGCCAATTCTTTTTCCTCATGTTGCAGCAAGAGAATCTGGCATGCCTCAGTGTGGTGGTGCACACCCAGCACCAACCAGGCAGTGTCAGCAATCTCAGTTCGTACGGAGCATGAAGAGGCCATGCAGCAAGCAGTCGTATACTACAACTGATGAAAAAGTAATTATTCTTATAATTAACTTTCAAAACATTAGATTATCCTTGTTGGTTTCAGCAGAAGGTGATAGATCATTATGGCATTTGGTGCAGTGCAAAACGTGCCTCCATAATGGCTTAAGTCATTCAGTGAGACTGAACCATTGTAATGTAGAGTCTTAATTAATTAATTAGTTAATTAAAGTTCAGAACATCACAAATCTCTCTCAACAGGAGCTTGGCAGGGAGACCTCTTGTTTTGGAAGTCTGTGACTTTATCTTTTACTCTTATTTACAACATGCTTCATACATCACCTCCAAACCCAGGGGCTGAGTGAGGAATCTGCCAATCGCTGAGAAAAGACAAGACCTCAATAGAGGATTTACGAAAGGGAAATCATGCTTGACAAATCTACTAGAATTCTTCGAGGATGTAACTAGTAGAGTTGATGAGGGACAGCCAGTGGATGTGGTTTATTTGGACTTTCAGAAGGCTTTTGGCAAAGTCGCACATAAGAGATTAGTGTGTAAAATTAAAGCACATGGGATTGGGGGTACTGTATTGCGATGGCAGGCAGGAAACAAAGAATGGGGATAAATGTTTTTTTTTCCAAATAGCAGGCAGTGACTAGTGGGGTACTGCAGGGATCGTTGCTAGGACCCCAGCTAGTCATAATATATATTAATGATTTAGATGAGGGAATTAAATGTAATATCTCCAAATTTGCAGATGACACAAAACTGGGTGGGAGGGTGAGTTGTGAGGAGGATACAGAGAGGCTTCAGGGTGATTTGGACAAGTTGAGTGAGTGGGCTAATGCATGGCAGATGCAGTATAATGTGGATAAATGTGAGGTTATCCAGTTTGGTAGCAAAAACAGGAAGGCAGATTATTATCTGAATGGCTATAAACTGAGAGAGGGGAATATGCAATGAGACCTGGATGTTCTCGTACACCAGTCGCTGAAGGTAAGCATGCAGGTGCAACAGGCAGTAAAAAAGGCAAATGGTATGTTGGCCTTCATAGTGAGAGGATTCGAGTATAGGAGCAGGGATGTCTTGCTGCAATTATACAGGGCCTTGGTGAGGCCACACCTGGAATATTGTGTGCAGTTTGGTCTCCTTATCTGAGGAAGGATGTTCTTGCTATAGAAGGAGTGCAGTGAACGTTTACCAGACTGATTCCTGGGATGGCAGAACTGACGTATGAGGAGAGATTGAGTCGGTTAGGATTATATTCGCTGGAGTTCAGAAGAGTGAGGGGGGATCTCAGAGAAACCTTTAAAATTCTAACAGGACTTGACAGGATAGATGCAGGAAGGATGTTCCCGATAATAAAAGCAAAATACTGCGGATGCTGGAAATCTGAAATAAAACCAAGAAATGCTGGAACCACTCAGCAGGTCTGGCAGCATCTGTGGAAAGAGAAGCAGAGTTAACGTTTCGGGTCAGTGACCCTTCTTCGGAACTCTTCTTCGGATGTTCCCGATGGTGGGGGAGTCCAGAACCAGGGATCATAGTCTAAGGATACGGGGTAAACCATTCAGGACTGGGAGGAGTAGAAATTTCTTCACCCAGAGAATGGTGAACCTGTGGAATTTGCGACCACAGAAAGCAGTTGAGGCCAAAACATTGTATGTTTTCAAGAAGGAGTTAGATATAGCTCTTGGATTTAAAGGGATCAAAGGATATGGGGTGAAAGCGGGAACAGGTTACTGAGTTGGATGATCAACCATGATCATAATGAATGGTGGACCAGGCTCGAGGGGCCAAATGGCCTACTCCTGCTCTTATTTTCTGTGTTTCTATGTTTCTATGACTAAAATCCGATGAATTATCAAACGTCCAAATGTAATTAAGTTTAAGTTTTGTATTTTGATTGCAGCTATAATTTATTGTTTTTGCACTTTAACTGTTGTTTTCACTTATTTCTTGATTTCTGCCCTGTGTTTAATTTGGTATTTGCTATTTAACTGAATTTTGTGTTTTTCTGCATCACAATAAAATTTGAAACAAACAGCGCAGTCAAGAGTGTTTTTAGCTTCACTGTATGACCACAGCACACACCACATAGGTAATTTCACTTGTTAGTGGTACTTTTGCTCTTAATTCACTACACCTCATCACCCATCTACCAACAAACTCTATCAATCAATACTCAACTCTAAAATTCATCTACTTTACCTCACATTCACACTTAGCACTGTTGTAAGCCACTACCCACAACTCACAGCTCGCACACACTGGCAGATATGCAACCATGACAGCTACATCACCCAAACATGTTACAGAACACTAAATGACACAATTCCCCCTTTTGTGCAGGATGGCAAATGCTATGTTGAAGGTTATTGCAAAGGGTTTGGAGTACAAGAGTTTGGAAGTCTTGCTGCAGTTGTATCGGGCCTTGGTGAGTACTGGAGTACTGTGTACAGTTTTGGTCTCCATTCCTAAGGAAGGATATACTTGCCTTAGAGGGGATGAAATGAAGATTCATTAAATTGATTCTTGGGATGAGAGAGTTGCGAGGAGAGATTGAATAGAATGGGCCAATACTTTCTGTAGTTTAAAAGAATAAGAGGAGATAAGAGGAGGGCGGCACAGTGGCGCAGTGGTTAGCACCGCAGCCTCATAGCTCCAGCAACCCGGGTTCAATTCTGGGTACTGCCTGTGTGGAGTTTACAAGTTCTCCCTGTGTCTGCGTGGGTTTCCTCCGGGTGCTCTGGTTTCCTCCCACGTGCCAAAGACTTGCAGGTTGATAGGTTAATTGGTCATTATAAATTGCCCCTAGTATAGGTAGGGGAATATAGGGGATGTGGTAGGAATATGGAATTAGTGTAGGATTAGTATAAATGGGTAGTTGATGGTTGGCACAGACTCAGTGGGCTGAAGGGCCTGTTTCAATGCTGTATCTCTAAATAAAAAATTTTTAAAAACTAAATAATATTGAAACATATAAGGAGGCTTGACAGAGTTGATGCTGAAAGGCTGTTTATTTGGCTGGAGAGTCTGGAAATTGGGAGCATATTTTCAGGATAAGGGGACAGCAATTTCAGATTGAAATGAGAAGAAATTTCTTCACTCAGAGGGTTGTGAGTCTTTGGGATTCTCTACCTCACAAGGTTATAGATGCTCATTCATTGAGTATATTCAAGGCTGAGACTAATAGATTTTTGGACACTAAGGGAATCAAGGGATATGGGGATTAAGTGGGAAAGTGGAGCTGAGGTCAATGATCAGCCATGATCTTAATAAATGGCAAAGCAGGCTCGAAGGGTTGTATGGCCCTTTCCTTCCTTCCTTGGAAAGAACAGGAGGAGCATGTCTGCATGTTTTAACCCCCATGAAGGAGACAATGCTGGCCATCATGGGAAGGGGCATTGCTGAGGCCATGGCCACTTATGCCACTGGAGGGATCAATAATGAGGACCTCTGCATACCTGATCCCCCTTCTTTCTTCATACTTCTCCCTCATCCCACAATCTCTTCTGACTCACAGCTCCAGATGTATAAGCACACATATCTTAAATTCTCCTCTCCACCCACCACAGCTCAATGCTTGTTCTTTTGTCTGAGTGCTGCAGTGTAAGCTCAGACTGCTGCCTTTCAATCTCAGACTGCTGCCATTATGGCTCTGAAAACCACCTACTTCCATCTCTATCACTTTCGTCCAAGCCTACCTCAGTCTATCTGCCATTGAAACTCTTGTTGGTGCCTTTGCTAACTCCAGACTTGACTATTCAAATACTGTTCCATCTACTTCCATTCTTCGGAGAATAATTGGCATCAGGTGGCAGGACTATATCTCCAACACAGAAGTCCTTGAAGCGGCCAACACCCCCAGCTTATACACACTACTGAGTCAGCGGCGCTTGAGATGGCTTGGCCATGTGAGCCGCATGGAAGATGGCAGGATCCCCAAAGACACATTGTACAGCGAGCTCGCCACTGGTATCAGACCCACCGGCCGTCCATGTCTCCGTTATAAAGACGTCTGCAAACGCGACATGAAATCGTGTGACATTGATCACAAGTCGTGGGAGTCAGTTGCCAGCATTCGCCAGAGCTGGCGGGCAGCCATAAAGACAGGGCTAAATTGTGGCGAGTCGAAGAGACTTAGTAGTTGGCAGGAAAAAAGACAGAGGCGCAAGGGGAGAGCCAACTGTGCAACAGCCCCAACAAACAAATTTCTCTGCAGCACCTGTGGAAGAGCCTGTCACTCCAGAATTGGCCTTTATAGCCACTCCAGGCGCTGCTTCACAAACCACTGACCACCTCCAGGCGCGTATCCATTGTCTCTCGAGATAAGGAGGCCCAAAAGAAAAAGAAAGAACTTCCATTCTGTGCCCTATCATATATCAAGTCACACTCATGCATCCTTGCTGATCTAAAATGGATCCCAGTTTCCCAACACCTCAAATGAACCCATCTGGGATAGGGAAGGAAATCTGCCACCCTTATCTGGTCTGGCCTACATGTGACTCCTGACCCACAGCAATGTGGTTGACTCTTAACTGCCCTCTGAAATGGCCTAGCAAGCCACTCAGTTCAAGGGCAATTCGCGATGGGCAATAAATGCTGTCCTGCCAGCAATGCCCACATCCCATGAAAAATGGCCTCACTGCTCCCTATTTTAGTAGTTTTCACCAGCTTAACAACAACCTCCATGCCAAACTATTCATTTCTCTGACTCTGCCTGCCCTACTCTCTTTGCTCCGACATCTCACTCTTCTGAGTTCCTTCCCTAAATTCCTCTGCCTCTTCACCTCCCTTTCCTCCTTTAAAATCCTACTTAAAACCCTTGTATTTTCTCACTCTCCTTCAATTTGGCCTCAATTTTCCACATTCCTCTGTGAAGCATCTTGGAACATTTATCTATGTTAGAGGCAAGTTGCTGTTCATGCTGTTGCCAATAAGTGGTCATGTTTTTGTTAGATTGTTTTAATGTGTGAAGCTCTTGGAAGGTATGAGTGACGCAAGTCTTTCAGTTGTACATGGCATTGTGACAGTGTGTCCTGCAGAGATTCAGTTCCACATGAGCTGTAACAAAAGAGCTGTAAGGTTGTGTGATGACTTGGAATGGGCAAGCAGTAAATCTAGAACAGATTGACAAACAACGCTTTGTGGCATCTGCCATCTGCTTGGCATATGATATTGTTGGCTTGTCTTTCCTTGTCATATTCCTGAATGACTTCTCCTACATCTGTTCCCAGGCCATGCAGGTACTGCTGACAGCGTTCATTCTGCCTGCCAGCTCCTTGCAGGCGTTGCGCACTACCATCCTCTGGGAGGGTGCCCTCATGAAACAGAATATCCACTTTGCCAGCCATTATTAAAAGGATCATGGATAGCACCACTCTGCTATTTTCACACAGACGCTATTCAATTCCTCCAGGTTGGGTTGTCCATCCTTTTGACTTTGCCTGTCACTTTTTGGACCCCATTACAAAGACTAAAAATTGTATGAACCTTTCTTGAGTCATTAAATGGTTCCGACATTTTATCCCTGTGTATGCTTCCACTGACATTACAAGAGTAGAGCTGTGCAGGGAATATGTTTAAATGAAATTCATGACCTGTTGTCACGGCATCAGCAAGGTTAGCTTACTCTACTGGAACAGAATTGAACCTCACAGAATGATCCCAGTGACTCCCATATTTCTGTGCAAGTAATACCGTGGCACATGCAATCCACCACATTTTAAACATGTGAAAACAATGTTTCCATTCTCATACTGCTATGTAGGTTACTAATTACCCCTAATTATTCCTTTAACATTTTATTTTTGTATTCAATATGCACAGGAGTAAACAGATATATAAGTAAGTGAGGCATTCTCTTAGTACCTGACCATAAGATGACTGATCCCATCAGAATACAATACAGATTCATATTATGGGGGTAATTTTAACACCCAGAGATGGCTGAATTTGGGTCAGGTGGGAAGTTACAATGTTAAAAACCTGAAACAAAAATCCAACCCGTTGCAAACACAACCAATTCCAGTTTTAACTGAGGCAAGAAGAGGGGTGGGTGACAAATCCACTCAAGTGGTGAGAGTCATTGAAATCTTTTATGGAGGTGCCATGCCTTCATTTTAATAATGTTTCTATTTTTAACCCAGTAGGCAATATTTCCTGGGCCTTGGCAAATCCAACATGTGAAGGGAGGCAAGAAGGCCACGTCCATGAGGTAAGTGCCTTTACAGCAGTGCTTGTTGGCCAGGAGAAGCAGGAGTGTTTCCTCAAGACCCAACAAGCAAACCTGTAAACACTGCACACCCCCCTCCACGATCTACCCTGCCACCCCTACGATCACTGACCACTGTGCCATAATCTCCAATTTCCCCACATGATCACCAACCCCCATGTTCTCTGAATTTCCCTTCAAATCCCCCCATTTCTGCCTGCAATCCCAACTGTCCCTCCAATTTCTCCTCAAGCGCCCCCCCATCGCTGCATCCAATCCCCTGAGATCACCCCCCAACCCTCCAAACCACATTGTGCACAAACACCCCCATGATTTCTACCCCAAACAGCACTAAACCTACCTGCTGCTGGCTCCTTCGGCAGCATTCCCCCCCATCCCCAGCCCCCCACCAACAGGGACAACAGGGAGCCTGTCAATTGGGCCGCTAAAAAGAAATACAATCACCGTGGGCTGGATTTTGTGGAGGAGGTGGGGCTCCTGGTGCTAGACCAAAATGGTGGGAGAACCCCCACCTCAGGCTTTTCACGCAATGCCCCCACCCCGCCACCCCCGCCCCCCACCCGCCACCCCAGAGTGATCCTCCTGTCTTTTTACATCTAAGTTTTATGAGCTGAGATCCCCATAACTTTAAAGACGGGGTCCTGCCTCCAAGAGCTGTGGGCCAATCAGAAGTCAGTAGCTCAGCAGTATCGGCAGCACTACCAGAAGCGGTGGCCACTGCCAGTACTGCAGAGGCCTTTGACACAGGCCCAGCGCTGGAACCCCAGACCTCAGGTAAGTGAGGCAGGGTCGCCGGAGTCAGACAGGAAGGCCCCGATGATGGGGAGGTGGCAGGAGCATGGTTGTGAAGTCCAGGGAGAGGCAGGTCCCGGGGGTGGGGGTCGGGGTTGGTAAAGTGTTTCCCAGCAGGGGTCCTCCGTGAGCCACAGATTGCCCATGAAAGAAGGACCCCCTCCCCCACCCCACCCGAAAGCCTGCAGAGAAGGTGCCTTGTTTTATAAGGCGACCTCCCTGTGTGGTGGAGGCAACCCTGCCACTGGTAAGATCCTAAAGGCGGTGGGAAGAGGCCCTTAATTGGCTGTTAATAGGCCACTTAAGTGCCTCAATTGGCCGATCTCGCCCTGGGGAAAATCACTTGGCAACGGGGCAGCAACAGGCCCTCTACCACCCATCGCAATTCTATGGGACCCCCCCACCTCTGACCCTGCCTCAGGGAGGGCCACAAAATCCAGCCTGATGGACCAGAACTCAGAATTGTGTATTGTACAGACAATGGATGCTTTCTATTGTAACTCAGGTGTGAATGGATACACTTCTACCCTTGGCCTCAAGTTTTAGGAAAGGAGAAAATGTGAAAAGAAGGAAGCATGAATGCTGAATTATTGCTGTGCTAGTGAAAAGGAGGCAGCATCTGAAAATACAAAGACTGAGTGAACCTATGGGGTGAAAAGAGGAAGAAAGGACAAATGCCCCCAGAGTATGTGCCTCACCTATAGAAAGTGCATGAATCTTGAAGCCTTCACTTGTAGTGGACCTATGACCTTTTAGATGTAGTTTCGCATTCTGGGCTGTGAAATGTGGAGTGTAATTATCCTTTGGTGCCTGAAAAGAGCCCATAGTGCAGGAGATCATGGCTGCATGTAACACATTTCTTATCAAAGAGAGTGACTCCAGGTCATCATGTAATGAGCCTGGCATATGTTCGTCAATACATCTTTGCTGAGATGAAAAAAAACAAAGACATTGCTTCTCTGTCAATGTCAAATTATTCTTGGCTTGTAAATTCTCTCAGAAGGATTGTTCACTGTCCATCTTCCTCTGATTCCTCTTTGATCATGTACAGTGCCAGCAACTAAAAGGATAGTTCCACTCATGTGGAAATTCCTGCTACTTAATAACACAGCTAAAGAAGCTATTGCATACTTGCAGTGTTTAAATCAATGGAAAATGTAGGTTGGATTTGTTTAGACAGATTTGGTTCCAATACCCTGATTAATTGGTGGGTGAGGGATTATTCATATGAAAGCTTTTGGTGGTTTGTTAGGGACTGTGTTGGGAAACAAATAACAGAATATAAGAAAAAGGGTGTTGGGAAGACTTGTGAAGTAACAGGGCGATATCTAAAGGGCAAACAGAGCAATAGCAGTAAACATAGAGAAATGCAGATTCCAGAGTATGAAAAGAAATTGAATGGAAAACAGATGCAAAACAAAGAGTACAAACAAAGCTAACAAAAAAGAAACACCCAAATAAAACATGCAGGAAATGCAGTTGTCTTAAAACAAAGTATTGTAAGAGACAAAAAAGGGTCAAACTTTGGAAAAGACCAAGCAACAAAACTTGATAAACTCAACTGCACCTTCACCTCTACCTTGGATGCTCTAGTCCCCAGTAAAACCATTACTCAAAAACAGAAAATGCTGGAAACACTCAGGAGGTCAGGCAGCATCTGCGGAGAGAAAAACAAAGTTAACGTTTCAGGTCTGTGACCTTTCATCAAAAGTTAGAAATGTAATAAGTTTTGAGCAAGTGAAAGGGGGAAGGGGGGAAGAAGAACAAAAGGGAAGGTCTGTGATAGGGGGGAGGGCAGGAGAGATTAAATGACAAAAGGTTTCATGGTAGAAAGCCAAAGGACAAGCACTGTGGGCTGACAATGGCTTCCGCACTCGCTGTTTCCCCATGCATTGCTGGACATGGCTGCCTACCCATTGCAGCAGCACTGAGACCTCACCTTGGTGTTGCCAGCTTTTTATGGTTGGGAATCTGAAGGCATGTGAGGGCGGCTCGGAGCCCACTTAATCCCAAGCCCCCACTGAATCACAAAGTATTAGATGCAAATGTAATAAGTACTCTACAATTTTAATTAGATTCCCATAGCGTTGGGGCGGCAATGCCACCTTAGTGCTCTCCTGCTGCTGACTAAATCTGGAACCGACGTCACAATGCCGATTTCCAGGTGGATGCTTCTGACACGATTCTCCAACCCCCACGCCACCATTCCTGCTCCAAATGGCCACACTAAATTCCGCTCATAAATTGCACTACAGGTCAGTTTTTTTCAAAACAGTACACAAAGTGCCTCACTGCACTTGCCATTACGGGTTATATTTACAATTTTGTGTCAAATATTCTCTGGTGCATACAACTGAGTAGTTTTACACGGTTTCCATCTTTGGTATACTATGGCGGGAGGGCCTTACTTTGGCCTCCTTGTCTCGAGAGACAATGGGTACGTGCCTGGAGGTGGTCAGTGGTTTGTGAAGCAGCGCCTGGAGTGGCTATAAAGGCTAATTCTAGAGTGACAGGCTCTTCTACAGGTGCTGCAGATAAAATTGGTTGTCGGGGCTGTTACACAGTTGGCTCTCCCCTTGCGTTTTTGTCTTTTTTCCTGCCAACTGCAAAGTCTCTTCGACTCGCCACGCTTTAGCCCCACCTTTATAGCTGCGCGCCAGCTCTGGCGATCGCTGGCAACTGACTCCCACGACTTGTGATCAATGTCACAGGACTTCATGTCACGTTTGCAGACGTCGTTAAAGCGGAGACATGGACGGCCGGTGGGTCTGGTACCAGTGACGAGCTCGCTGTACAATGTGTCCTTGGGGATCCAGCCATCTTCCATGCGGTTCACATGGCCAAGCCATCTCAGGTGCCGTTGGCTTAGTAGGGTGTATATGCTGGGGATGTTGGCCGTCTCGAGGACTTCTGTGTTGGCGCTACGGTCCTGCCACCTGATGCCAAGGATTCTCCGGAGCGAAGATGGAATGAATTGAGACGTCGCTCTTGGCTGATGTACGTTGTCCAGGCCTCGCTGCCGTAGAGCAAGGTACTGAGGACACAGGCTTGATCCACTTGGACTTTTGTGTTCTGTGTCAGTGCGCCATTTTCCCACACTCTCTTGGCCAGTCTGGACATAGCAGAGGAAGCCTTTCCCATGCGCTTGTTTAATTCTGCATCGAGAGACAGGTTACAGGTGATAGTTGAACCTAGGTAGGTGAACTCTTGAACCACTTCCAAAGTGTGGTCGCCGATATTGATGGATGGGGCATTTCTGACATCCTGTCCCATGATGTTAATTTTCTTGAGGCTGATGGTTAGGCCAAATTCATTGCAGGCAGCCGCAAACCTGTCGATGAGTCTCTGCAGACACTCTTCAGTGTGAGTTGTTAATGCAGCATCATCAGCAAAGAGGAGTTCCCTGATGAGGACTTTCCATACTTTGGTCTTCGCTTTTAGATGGGCAAGGTTGAACAACCTGCCACCTGATCGTGTGTGGAGGAAAATTCCTTCTACTGAAGACTTGAACGCATGTGAGAGCAGCAGGGAGAAGAAGATCCCAAACAGTGTAGATGCGAGAACACAGCCCTGTTTCACGCCACTCAGGATTGGAAAGGGGTCTGATGAGGCGCCGCTATGCTGAATTGTGCCTTTCATATTGTCATGGAATGAGGTGATGATTGTAGCTTTGGTGGGCATCCAACCTTTTCTAGTAGTCTGAAGAGACCACATCTGCTGACGAGGTCAAAGGCTTTGGTGAGATCAATGAAAGCAACGTAGAGGGGCATCTGTTGTTCACGGCATTTCTCCTGTAGCTGGCGAAGGGAGAACAGCATGTCAACGGTGGATCTCTTTGCTCGAAAGCCACACTGTGCCTCAGGCAGCTTCTGGAGCCTGTTTAAGGCGACACGAGCGAAGACTTTCCCCACTATGCTGAGCAGGGAGATTCCACGGTAGTTGTTGCAGTCATTGCAGTCACCCTTGTTCTTATAGAGGGTGATGATATTATTATAGAGGGTGAAGGCGGGAGGGCCTTACACAGTGGCCTTTACCCATTGAGCTTTTGCGGTGGCCACAAGCTTTAGTGTGTCCCTCAGCATATAGTCCTGGACTATGGAATGTGCCAGTTTGCAAACCTCAGTTATTGACAGCTGTATGCACTGGAAGACCAGCACGTTTCGAGCAGACCAAAGTGCATCTTTCACCTAGTTGATTGTCACCCAGCAGCAGTTGATGTTTATCTTGATGTGCATCCCTGGGAACAGCCTGTAGAGCACTGCATTCTGGGTTACTGAGCTGCTCAAGGTGAACCTCAACAAAAACCACTGCATCTCTTTCCAGACCTACTTTGCAAAGACACATTCCAGAAGGAGGTAGGCAATGGTATCTTCCCCGCTGCAGCCACTTCAAGGGCAGTGTGCGGTGGCACTGAAACCCCAGGCATGCAGGGAGGAACGGATCATGTCCACAGGGGCACAATGTACAAATCTCTCGATAGAGGTGGAAAATACGTACCCAACGTCACCTTCATCCTGATGGCCACCTTTGTGTGTGGCTGCATCAAGATGTGCGTAGACTCTCGGTACGCAAACACCAAGAGCTGAGGTTCTATCTGTCCCTGGTATTGCAAAAGATGAGTCTTGACACATTGCTGCAGAATGTTCCATTTAGTTGACCGTGCTGCACCACCTGTCCCTTTTGGCAAAGTATGTGCAGTAAAACTCCTTTGACCACAAATCCATCAGGCAGTGGTCCACACATGACACACACAAGGCGCTGTGGGAAAAGGAGATGGTGGGTACTTCGGATGGTTCCCTGAGAAGACTGTCAATCTCATTTGGCAGAATGCGCCATCACCAGAACTTTCAAACAAGCACCATGTTGCTTGGTTGGTAATGAGAAGAACTCTCCCCATCCCTCTCCCTGGCAACCTTGGTGTCACATTTGATCCCGAGATGAGATTCTGACCTCTTATTTGTGTCATTACTAAGTCCGCCTATTTCCACCACTGTAACATCGTACAACTTCACCCCAGTCACAGCTTATCTGCTGCTGAAACCCTCATTCTGACCTTTGTTACCTCTAGACTTGATTATGGCAATATTTATTTATTGCAATATTACAATAGCATACAAAGCTACGGGCCAAGTTCTGGAAAATGAGATTAGAATAGTTAGGTGCTTGGTGGCCGGCACGGACACGATGGGCTGAAAGGCCTGTTTCTTTGCTGTATATCTCTATGACTCTATGACTCTAATCCAGGCTGATCTCCCACATTCTACCCTCTGAAAACTTGAGGTCATCCAAATCTCTGCTGTCTATGTCTTAATTCACACCAAGTCCATTTTACATATCACCCCTGGACTCGCTGGCTCCTGGCCAAGCAACATGTGATTTTTAAAATTCTCATCCTTGTTTTCAAATACCTCCACTGCCTTGCCCCTCCTTATCTCTGTAATATTCTTCAGTCCCACAACCCTCTGAGATATCTGCATTTCTCTAATTCTGGGCTCTTGTGCATAACCGATTTTAATCGCTCCACCATTGGTGGCTGCGCCTTCAGTTGCCTTGGTGCCAAGCTCAGGAATTCCCTCCCTACACCTCTTTGTCTCTCTACTCGACTTTCCTCCTTTAAGACACTCCTTAAAACCTGCCTCTTTGACAAAGCTTTTGGTCATCTGATTTAAAATCTCCTAATGTGGCTCGGTGTCATACTGTATTCTCTAATGCTCCTATGAAGTGTCTTGGGACGTTTTATTCCATTAAAGATGCTATATAAATATAAATTGATGTTGTTTTTCAACAAAAAAGAACTGTGATAATCTCAGGAAAATGGGGCAAACATGGCATACAGATTGAAGTAAGCTGCAGTGGGTTGTATGGTGAATCCCATAGCAGACATTGAAGAAATAGGAGAGAAGCAGCCAAAGTGACCAATCAATGATCAGGAGCAGCAATGAAGTAAAGATAGGCTTAAAGGAAAGATCAGCAGTAATGTTAAGCAATCTTGAGAGGATGGAGCTTGAATGGAAACATGTGACAAATGGATAAATGAGTCTTTAAAGCATCAAATATCTAGTTGATTTATTGCAACCTAATTTATGAAGCATAAATTGTCTAAACCAATTTATTGAAGTACAA
The DNA here is from genome assembly GCF_036365525.1 of Heterodontus francisci. Lineage (NCBI taxonomy): Eukaryota > Metazoa > Chordata > Chondrichthyes > Heterodontiformes > Heterodontidae > Heterodontus > Heterodontus francisci. Next base: position 155,431,567 of record NC_090372.1, on the reverse strand, counting down.
TTTATGGTGATGTATTCACAGAGTTAATTTTTAAACTAACTTTTAAGACTATTGGAGCTGGGTCAATTTGTTGAGAGGATATAACTGAGTATGTTTTTGTGAAGAACTAATTCCACTGAATAGCTCATTAACTTAATGTGACTTTATTATTGGACTTAAATTATTTCAAAATGATTTATCAGAAGACAAATAATTTTAAAAGTTGTATAACAAAAATCTGATTTATTGAAGAATTACTTGTGAGAAGCTGATGAAAGAGGCAATAATTTATAAGGAGCAGATTTATAGGAGCATTAAGCATGGCAGGGTAATTAGTTCAATGAGTTTTGACAAGATGGTACTGCAAGAGACAGGCAGCCTTGAGGTGAAAAGGCATTGGTATTCAGGTTGAGTGTCATGTAGAAACAGGCAAGTCCTAAGGTAAATGTGGTTCAACAAATGTGTAATGTAGGGACAAGATGAGCCTTTGAGTTAGCAAAAAGGCTTGAGGCAGGCAGCCAATAGAAACCAGTTCAGTCCCAATATTAAGAAAACATTGCATTGTATGGCTGGACTCGACTTAATGCCAGACATCTAATAAGGCATGTAGAGTACCAATGTAAGACAGCATGGCACAAAGCTACTACATAAGAGATAAGACAGTCTTGTAATAAAGTAGAAGACTTCCTCATGATAAATGCAACATGGTAACTGCCAGGTACCTCATGTAGATGTGCAGGAATTTATTCTGGTGGTCGTATACCAGCTGCATAATTAGGGAATGGTAACAGTAATAGTGACCCCTGAGTTAAATTACAGCATCAATACTATATCTCCTCAGATAAATCTCCTCCTACAGTAGTTCAAAATCTCACTGAAACAGACTTTAAAGAATGGCACCTTCCAACATCCTCCATTGAAACTCATACTGAGAGTGGGGCCTGTCTGTTCCTTTCCATGTTCCTATGTAAATAGATTGTGAAGACAAGGAACATTTGCAGATGATGCCTTACTAATAGCCCATCTTCATTTCCATGCCCTTCATTGTTCTCTGGAAGGCCTGAACTGCTTTATTTCAAAAGGTATCTGAAAAGCCGGCAGACCAATGCACGGGCTTCTACTAGTGCCCGGCACGTGTGAGCTCATTTTCTGATCCAGGCCAACAAATACTAAAAATTACTGTTTGCAATATCAGCATAGAGATGGCATTCCTCTTTATTTTGACAGGGGCTTTGATCCATTTTTAAGTGGATATAGTAATGTCACACCAATGTGATAAGTGTTTGCATGCTAATATAGCAGTCATGTTTTGAGGGTCAGATAAATACAATTGATAAAATTATGTGGATGATGTCATCCTTTCATACCAAGAGATGGGAGTGGGCAAAGCATCCTTGTAGTCTAGAAATATTGATTACATTAGAGTGATAGAGTCATTTCCGGCATAGAAGGAAGCCATTCGACCCATTGAGTCCATGCCAGCTCTGTGCGGAGCAATCCAGTCAGTCCCACTCCCCCACTCAAAAACCTTGTCGCCCTGCAAGTTTATTTCCTTCAAGTGCCCATCCAATTTCCTTTTGAAATCATTGATTGTCTTCACTTCCACCACCCTTGTGAACTATGAGTGCCAGGTCAAAGAACAAAAGAACAAAGAACAAAGAAAATTACAGCACAGGAACAGGCCCTTCGGCCCTCCAAGCCTGCGCCGATCCAGATCCTCTATCTAAACATGTCGCCTATTTTCTAAGGGTCTGTATCTCTTTACTTCCTGCCCATTCATGTATCTGTCTAGATACATCTTAAAAGACGCCATCGTGCCCGCATCTACCACCTCCGCTGGCAACGCGTTCCAGGCACCCACCACCCTCTGCGTAAAGAACTTTCCACGCATATCCCCCCTAAACTTTTCCCCTTTCACTTTGAACTCGTGTCCTCTAGTAATTGAATCCCCCACTCTGGGAAAAAGCCTCTTGCTATCCACCCTGTCTATACCTCTCATGATTTTGTACACCTCAATCAGGTCCCCCCTCAACCTCCGTCTTTCTAATGAAAATAATCCTAATCTACTCAACCTCTCTTCATAGCTAGCGCCCTCCATACCAGGCAACATCCTGGTGAACCTCCTCTGCACCCTCTCCAAAGCATCCACATCCTTTTGGTAATGTGGCGACCAGAACTGCACGCAGTATTCCAAATGTGGCCGAACCAGAGTCCTATACAACTGTAACATGACCTGCCAACTCTTGTACTCAATACCCCGTCCGATGAAGGAAAGCATGCCGTATGGCTTCTTGACCACTTTATTGACCTGCGTTGCCACCTTCAGGGAACAGTGGACCTGAACACCCAAATCTCTCTGGACATCAATTTTCCCCAGGACTTTTCCATTTACTGTATAGTTCACTCTTGAATTGGATCTTCCAAAATGCATCACCTCGCATTTGCCCCGATTGAACTCCATCTGCCATTTCTCTGCCCAACTCTCCAATCTATCTATATTCTGCTGTATTCTCTGACGGTCCCCTTCACTATCTGCTACTCCACCAATCTTAGTGTCGTCTGCAAACTTGCTAATCAGTCCACCTATACTTTCCTCCAAATCATTAATGTATATCACAAACAACAGTGGTCCCAGCACGGATCCCTGTGGATCACTGGTCACACGTCTCCATTTTGAGAAACTCCCTTCTACTGCTACTCTCTGTGTAAAAATGTTCTTCCTCACATTCCCCCATGTATCTCTTACCCAAAGTCTTTAATCAGTGTCTCTTTGTCCTTGTACCATCAGTTAATGGGCACAGTTTTCCCTTGTGTAACTTATGTAAGCCTGTCATCATTTTATACATCTCTATCAAATCTCCTCTCAATATCCTTTGCTCCAAGGAGAACAAACCCAGCTTTTCCAACCTAACCTTGTAACTAAAATCCCTCATCCCTGGAACCATTCTGGTAAATCTCCTCTGCGCCCTCTCAAGGACCCTCACATCTTCATAAAGTGTAGTGGCCAGAACTGGCTGCAACACGCCAGTTGGGGCCTAACCAGAGCTTTATAAAGGTTCAGCATAACTTCCCTGCTTTTGTACGCAATGCTTCTATTTATGAAGCCCAACATCCCACATGCTTTACTAACCATTCTCTCAATATGTCCTGCCACCTTCAAAGATCGATGCACATGCACCCCCAAGTCCCTCTGTTCCTGCACACACTTTAGAATTGTGCCATTAAGTTTATATTGCCTCACCCTATCCCTTCTGCCAAAATGCATCACCTCCCACTTGTCTGTATTAAATTCCATCTGCCACTTGTCTGCCCATTCTGCCAGCCTATTTATGTACTGTTGCAGGCGATTCGTATCATCTTCACTATTTGCCACTCCTTCAAGTTTGGTATCATTGGTAAATTTTGAAATTCTACTGTGTATTCCAAGATTTAAGTCATTTGTATTTAGCGAAAAAAGGCAGTGGTCCCAGCACTGACTCTTGGGGAACGCCACTGTCTACCATCCTCCAGTCTGAAAAACAACCATTTACCACGACTCACTGTTTTCTGTCCTTGAGCCAATTTTTTATCCAATTGGCCCTCCTATTCCATGAGCCTCAATTTTGTTAACCAGCCTTGTATGTGGTACTTTATCAAACATTTTCTTAAAATCCATAAAGACATCTACCATAGTCCCTTCATCAACCTTCTCTGTTACGTAATCAAAAAATTCAATTAGATTAGTCAAGCATGATTTGCCTTTTACAAATCTATGCTGGCTATCTTTAATTAGCTCAAACCTCTTCAAGTGCCTGTTAAATTTTTCCCTCTTTATTATTTCTAAAATCTTACCCACCACTGATGTTAAACTAACTGGCCTGTAGTTGCTCGGACTGTCCTTACACCCTTTTGTCAGATTCCTCTTCCTTAGTTATGGCCTTCCCCATAATAAGTCCAATATTATATCAAAGAATTAAATTTACAGCAGATGAGTGACAAATATAATTTTTCTTAACTGAAATTACAAAGGAAGTAATAAAATCTTTGCTTTCGAAAAACAGATAAATCAGTTAGCTATTAATCTCGATAAAGTGATATTACAGGAAGTGTTGATGGATCTCATTCATTACATACTCTGGAGAACACAGTTTGGTCATAAAACAGGCAACATCACAGAATTAATCGTCACCTAGAGGTTTTTCTGCTCAGCTGCAGTTTATAAACACTGTGGTTTTTGCCATTCTTCCCAAATGCATCATTGCAGATAAATCTGTTTAATTCAAATTATTATATGTTTTTGAATTTTGAATGTTAAGAAACAAAGATATTTTTAGCACAAGGCTATTAAACCCTTCCTGCATGCCCTGAAGGTAGGGCACTGTCAAGGGCTGTTTTTTTTTCGGTCCCATTTTCCTACTTTCTCCCAATACCCTGTTGTATTTTTCTTCTTTAAGTAACATTTAATGTGGTAATCAATATAGCTTCAATTAACAAGAATAACTTGTAACCACGTAATGTCTTCAACATGGTAAAACACTCCAAGGTTCTTCTCAGAAGCATTATCAAACAAAAATTTGACACTAAGCCACATTAAGGAGATATTAGGGCATGTTTTAAGGAGTGACTTAAAGGGGGAAAGAGAAGCAGAACAGTTTAGGGAGGGTATTCTAGTGTTTAGGCAGTGAAGGCATAGCCACCAATAGTTGAACGATTAAGATCAGGGGTGCACTAGAGACTAGAATTGGAAGAGGGTTGTAGGGCTGGAGGAGATTATAGAGATAGGGAGTGGTAAGGCCATGGAGTGATTTGAAAACAAGAATGACAATATTAAAATTGAAGTGTTGCCAATGTAGGTCAGCAAGCACAGGGGGTGATGGGTGAATACAAAGTGGTGCGAATTAGGACACGGGCCGCAGAGCTTTGGATGACCTCAAGTTTACAGAGGGTGGAAGATGGGAGGTACCAAAGGCATGGATGAGGGTTTCAGTACGAGAGGAACTAAGCCAGGGGCAGAATTGGGTGATGTTAAGGAGAGGGGAATAGGTGGTGTTAGTGATTGTGCAGATCAGAACTCATCTTGGGGTCAAATATAACACCAGGGTTGTAAATAGTCTGGTTCAGCCCCAGTCAGTTGCCAGGGAGAGTCAGTGGCTAAGGAACAGAGCTTGTGGTGGGAATCAAAGTCAATGGCTTCAGCCTTCTCAATATTTTGTTTCAGGAAATATCTGCTCATCCATTATTGGATGTTGGGTAAGCAGTTAGACAATTTAGAGTCAGTGGAGAAGTCAAGAGAGGTGAAGGTGAAGTATATGTGGAAACTGATGTGTTGCCAGATGATGTCGCCAAGGGCCAGCATGTAGATGTAAAATAGGAGGGGCCAAGGATAAATCCTTGAGGAACACCAGAAATAATCACCACTTGTGGCAAAGCATTTCAATTTCTGGTAACTTTTTGTGTGAAGAAATTGCTTCTGGTCACTTTTTAATCACACCCCGTGCCCCATATCCCATGCCCTCACCCCCTTATGTATGTAGCACTCATTTTGTGTTCATGAACTTGTTACTCAATTTACCTACCAATCGAAATAATCAGTATTTTTCAATTCATTATGTTGTTTGATTTCAAATTTCATTGTGGGGAATGAGTGTTGTTCTCGTTAAAGTAAGGAATGTCAGTGAAAAGGAATGGAAGGAACATTTTCTGTTTTTTGCCAATTAAAACCAAGCACTGTACCAGATAAAATATTGCATAAAGTGCAGAGTAAAGCTTCTTGTACACAGCTCCGATAGTTTATGCTGCAGTTACACTGTGGCTATCAGCCTGAGATCAATATCTACAGTACTGCTTCCAGCTAGGTAGTGCCTTCTTTATATTGGCTGGGTGGAAGTATGATGCCAACGAAGGTTGGACTTCAGGATTGTCAGAGCATCATATATTAAGAAGAGGGTTATGGACAGGCCACAGCACTATGATGTGGCCAGCAATCCTCACAGTCAGAAAATAAGGCAGGAGTCAGAACATCCCCTTGCACCTCATTTAACTGGTTTAAGTGACCATACTCCATTCCCCAAATAAGTCCTGGAAATAATAGGAAAATCAGCCCTATAGAATCATAGTATTTTACAAAATAGAAAGAAGACATTCAACACATCCTATCTGTGTCAATTCTACAACAGAGCTAGCCATGGGCCGTTGCCATTTCCCCATAACTTTTTCATTTTTCTTTTTCAAATATTCCCTTTAATGGATTTGCTTCCGCCATTGCTTCTGATTGGGCTGTCCAAGGCAACCAGCGCTAAGTGTTTACCAGCGACTTAAAGACATGAAGCAACGAGAGACCTTTGGAGTTCAAAAGGCCAGGAAAGTGTGGAGCTTTGCCTCAGTAGGAGTGACGAGGAAAAACCACTGACATTTTTACTCACTCATTTTACTGTACTTTGACTTTAATTTGCCTTATTACAGTTATTGGAAGCTGAATTATGTTTAATTGCCTTATCGATGGGCCGATTTGAGTAAGTAATATGTTCATTAAGTGATAGCATGATTAGCTATCTAATAATAATCATAATTTGTGGCACAGAAGGAGGTCATTCAGCCCATCAAATCCATGCTGGCTCTTCATGAAGCTAATCCTCTAATTGGATGTTTTTCCTACTGGTAGTTGGACTATTATATAAGTAAATGGTATAAATTTGAATATACTAGAAGAGATTCATCTTGGATAGCAATAAACTAGCAAGAATACAAAAGGCCAGGAAAGGGAATAGTTCAGCTTTAGCTGGAGTTCAGCTTTGAGGTTTAGTCAACTTAAAATTATACTTGAGGGGCTAAAACACTACGTTGCTGTGTTTAATTTTATTAATGTATTAAAAGAAGGTAGTTTTGTTTGGTATGAGGGGAACAGCTGAAAGTGCTGATCTGCGGTAATGTGTGCAATATGAAAGTTCCTGGATGCTCTGTGTGCCCAGAATGACCAGATAAAGAAAATGTCCAAATGCTTGTGCTCAACTATGCAGTTTCTAAGCTTGGGGAGCAGCAAGGGCATTCAAATGAATGTGGCAGCTGTGGTGGAGTGATAGCACTCTTGCCACTGAGTCAAGAAGATGTAAGTTCAAATCTCACTCCATAGAGATAAGCACATTGCAATACTGAGAGAACGCTGCACTGTTTGAGGTGAGCCTTTTGGAGGAGACATTAAACCGAGGACCTGACTGCCCTCTCAGGTGGGCATAAAAGACCTTGTAGCACTATTTCTAAGAGCAGTGAAGTTCTCTCCAGTGTCTGACCAATATTTATCCCTCAACCATCGTCACTAAATAACAAACAATCCGGTCATTCTCTCGATGCTGTTTGCGTGGCATGTCTTTGCAGAATTTGGCTGTCACATTTCCTACATTACAACAGTGACTCCAGTTCAGAAGTACTCCATTGAGTTGAAAGCACATTCTAAGATCATGACAGGCAGTCAAATAAATGCAAGTCTTTCATTAAATACAGAGGATGATGCGCTCCAGGAATGCACATTTCATGAGGTGGTCATCTCAATGGCAGAGCAAGTTAGTGAGGATGGGAAGTGGAAGACCATCTATCTGGGTCAGAGGAGACAGGAAATAACCAAGGATCTCCAAACAGTGTTAAATTTACATGTGAGTATTTATTACTGAATTCCTGTTACAATGATAACAACTCAGAAAAGATCAACCATGATCAAAACTGTGGAACAAGGGGTTGCCGTGAAAGGGTAACTGATGTGCAGAAATGTCATAGTAATAAGGATTCCACCACCAAAGAATAGACAGGAGCTTTTGCAGCCACAACTGAGAGTCGCAAGTAGTACCTTACTTTGTAGTTAACAGGGTAAGCTATTTAATGGAGGAGATGCAAAACGTTTTGAAGACAGAAAAGTAGTAGAAGAACAAGAAACTTGAGAGTCTTCTCTTTTATCCATCTCCTACAAAGGAATTTTCAGGAATTAGAAGGTGAATGAAAGAGAAGATTCTCAAGTATAGTAATTCAGGATTACTCCCAGTGCCTTCTGATAGTGAGTATAGGAGTAGCAAGATGACGGAAGTAAATGCATGGTTGGAGGGATAACAGGGAATAATTAAACAATGCCTTGTTTCAGGTTCAGAAGAAACCGTGATGAAATAAACAATGAATTGTAGGAATAACAAAAATAAAAAGTCAGCTGTAAAACTGAACCACAAGAACATGGATACTTGTATCACAGACTAAATGGAGTAACGGTTAGGTAACCCCTCCTGTATTGACAATATACACCTCTGTCTTTTGAGGATGAAGCTCATTGACCTCTTCTGAAATAGCTCTGGGGAGAAATTAAAAGGAGCAGCATTGCATATTGATGACTCCTATCTATGTGAATTCACTAACAAAAGGTTCTGAGACAGGCTGACTCACAGTCCAAACCAAAATGAATAGATGTGAAATAGCACCATTATAACATAATGGTCCTCATTTAGACATCGAAAGCCATGGTTATATATCCTGGACTATGGTGTGGTCACGTCAGGGGAGAGGGCGCCGTGACACCTGACAGAGACTCAAACTTGATGGATTTTTACTTTAAAAGGTGACAATCTGGAGAGAGAGGGGGAGATCAAGCCAAGACCACAGAAAGCCAGTTTCTAGCCAGAAGCTGTGAGAGAGATCCAACTAAACAAAAGAACTCTGCTAAACAAGAACTGAACAATCACTGCTGCAGAGAAGTTACAAAGTGACTTTGAGACTCTCCATCTGTGCAGGTGAATCAAATTCACACCACCAACTTTGGGCTGATTTTTAACCATTAGAATTCTACACCACCTCTGCAAGTTCAAGACTGCAAACAACCTTTCAAAAAGACTTCCTTCCCAAGAAGATTCAAAAGTATTCTGTAAACCACAAACTCTTATGTCACTTTGGACACTAATTGCACTTTACCCTTTTCTCCCTATCTATTTATTCTTGTGTATGCATGTGTGTGTGAATGCGTGAGTGGGTGAAGGTTGCGGTCATTTATGGAATTGTTTAAAATAAATAGTTATCTTCCTATTTTTAACCTATGAGAAAACCTGCCATTTGTCTGTTTATTTGACACTAAAAACACTCAAGGACTAATGCGCCATTTTAAACAAAATAAGATTGCGGTCAGTTTGGAGGTGAAAAGTGGTAGCTATCTGCACCACTTACCACCTGTCTGTTACACTCAATTTTAAAATTCTCATCCCTGTTTTTAATCCCTCCATGGCCTCACCCTTCCATCTCTTTGTAATCTCCTCCAGCTTTACAACCCTCCGAGATATCTGCACTTCTCCATTTCTGGCATCTTGCGTGTCCCCGATTTTAATCACTCAACCATTGGTGGTCGTGCCTTCAGCTGCCAAGGTAGTAAGCTTTGCAATTGGTGATGTTCTCTTCTTTTAATAATTCCATTTAAGACTAGCTCACACACAGACACAAAAGGCATGATACCCAAGGGTTGCACTGCATTGCCAATTACTGCTTACCTTTGTTATTACCTCCTAACCCTTGTCCCTCTGCCCTATTTCTAGGTCTTTTGAATGAATCTTGTCCTGCAGCTATGGATATGGAGAAGGGAGAGGAACCCTATGTCATCCTTCCAACTGTTGCTGCTGTTCCTACCTTTCCTCTTCGTCTAGCCAGATTGGGATGACAACTGGATGGCCATTTTCAGTAAAAGAGGGTACCAGTGTCCCCTTAAGTTTTCTGATGCTTGTCCAGTCACTACAAGGCAGAAAATAATGTTTCTACAACTAAAAACAACTGATCAATGCAACCAAGATGTCTGCCAAATGTTTACAGTGATGTAAATGACATGACTACCTCTTTAAATACTACTTTCACTGGCCATTTCCTGCCCAGTATCACCCTTGCTTTGCAGGCATATTTAGAAAGCAGCGGTAGCAGGTGGTGTCTAGGTGCTAATTATTTTTATATTCATTCTTGGGATGTGGTCATTGTTGGCAAGGCCAGCATTTGTTGCCCATCCCCAATTGCCCTTGAGAAGGTGGCATGAGCCATTTTCTTGAACCGCTGCAGTCCACGTGGTGTAGGTACACCAACAGTGCTTTTATTCTGTAGTGGTTTTGATACAACTGAGTGGCTTTCTATGCCATTTCAGAGGGCAGTTAAAGTCAACCTCATTGCTGTGGATCTGGAGTCACATGTAGGCCTGACCAGGTCAGGATGGTAGATTTCCTCGCCTGAATGTCATTAGTGAATCAGATCGGTTTCTACAACAATCTGGTAGTTCCATGATCATCATTAATGAAACTAGCATTTTATTCCAGATTTATTAATTAATTGAATTTGATAAGGTACCACATAAAAGGCTGGTTAAGAAAATTGAAGCTCATGGAATAGGAGGGTCAGTGTCCAATGGGATAAAAAAAATTGGCTCAAGGACAGAAAACAGCAAGTCAGAGTAAATGGTTGCTTTTCAGACGAGAGGATGGTAGACAGTGGTGTTCCCCAAGGCTCAGTGCTGGGACCACTGCTGTTTGTTGATGTATATAAATGACTTGGATCTTGGAATACATAGCAGAATCTCAAAATTTGCTGACGACACCAAACTTGAAGGTGTGCCAAACAGTGAGGATGATGTGAACCGCCTGCAACAGGACATAGATGGTCTAGCAGAATGGGTAGAAAAGTGGCAGATGGAATTTAATACTGACAAATGTGAGGCATTGCATTCAGCCAGAAGGAATAGGGAGAGGCGATATATACTTAATGGCACAGTTCTAAAGAATGTGCAGGAACAGAGGGACCTGGGGCTGCATGTGCATCAATCTTTAAAGGTGGCAGGACATATTGAGAGAGTGGTTAGTAAAGCATGTGGGATAATATGTTTATTGGTAGGTAGGAAAAGCAGGCTTTTGATAAATGTCTCTGAATGTGCATGAAAAAATTCACTGCCTGGTGTGGAATTATGTGACACAGACCAGAAAGGAAAGAACTTGCAAGGCTACCGGCCAAGTGCTGGAAAATGGGATTAAAATAGTTAGGCGCTTGATGGCCTGCACAGACATGATGGGCCGAAGGGCCTGTTTCTGTGCTGTATAACTCTATGACTCTATGTCTTTATGTGGGATCTTGAGCTTCATAAATAGAGGCATTGAGTACAAAAGCAGGAAAGGTATGCTGAATCTTTACAAAGCTCTGGTTAGGCCGCAAATAGAGTACTGCATCCAGTTCTGGTCACCACACTTGAGGAAGGATGTAAGGTTCCTTGAGAGGGTGCAGAGGAGATTTACCAGAATGGTTTCAGGGATGGAGGACTTGAGTTACAAGGTTAGATTGGAAAAGCTGGGTTTGTTCTCCCTCGAACAAAGGAGACTGAGGGGAGATTTAATAGAAGTGTACAAGATTATGACAGGCTTAGATAAGTTAGACAAAGAAAAACTGTTCCCATTAACAAATAGTACAAGGACTAGGTGACACAGATTGAAAGTTTTGAGCAAAAGATGCAGAGGGAATATGAGGAAACGCTTTTTTATACGATGGTTGGTAATGACCTGGAACTCGCTGCCCACAAGGGTGGTGGATGAGGAGATTATCAATGACTTCAAGAGGAAGTTAAGACAGCAACCTGAGAGAAACAGACTTGCAGGACTACGGGGATTGAGCCGGGGAGTGGGACTGACAGCATAGTTCCATGGAGAGCCAGCATGGACTCGATGGATCGAATGGCCTCCTTTTGTGCTGTAGCAAAAGAAAAGAAAACTTCCACCAACTGCCATGGTGGGATTTGAACTCATGTCTCTGGAGCATTAGTCCGGGCCTCTGGATTGCTAGTCCAGTAACATTAACACTATGCTACTGTACCCCCAAAATGGTCATAAAACTTAATTTAAATATGTTTATTAGGCTCTCTCCAGTGGGATTGCTGCCTGTCTATATTAAGGTCCACTTGAAAATCACAATAAGCAGGTCTCACGTGGGAACTCAGCGATTTCCTTTGGCTATTTTCATCCGAACATCAGCCTGTTCATGCCGAAAACCTGGCAGTAGGAAAACAATCAACCCCTTTATTTCTTTACTATCAAGTATATTTTCAGCTCAGATATCAGACAAGACATTTTTTCACAAGTCACAACTCGATTCATATAATTTCTGTTTCTTAGTGATGACCCCCTGCAGATATTTTTCGTAAACCTCTCTAGAATTGAGGAATGGATTACTCTGCTTCTTTTGCATGGGCTCAGTGGAGTTTCCTGCCTTTACTGATTTTAGATATCAGTTTAACTTTGCAGAGATGACACTTAGAGATTCAAACCTGCTGACTTGCTTGGCCATATAGTCCATGATTATTGCAGTATAAGTTATACTGTTGATCCAGAGATAAATATTGAATCATTCTCTTGCTCTGAAATGAACCTCCAGTTAGCATGCTTTTATTCTATATTTTCTTCAAATGTTTTAGCATGCTTCTGACACTGTAACAATTTTTTTCTTTACTCTAGTCAGTTTCTAATGGGCACACTGCTGTCTGACCATGAGGCTGTCATAAACACCTACATCATGATTCTGCTTCCCCGTGATTGAGTTTAAAAACCATTTTAAACTCTTTCCCTTTTTTACATACACAAACTCTTCCATTTTGTCAAAGTGTTTTTTATTGCGTTACTTTTATCTCTTCATAGATTTGATTCCAAGATGGTTCAGGCCTTCCAGGATACTCTTTGGTAAATGCTTTTCTCTGTTCCAGGGATCAGCTGCAGACCTGGGTGGCATCTTGCAGTCAGCTACCTGGCAGGTCACGGATCCCCTCTTCCACACGGCAGTGGATGACATCCATTTTGAGACAGATGCCAGGATAGGCACAGAGTGTAATGGGCTTTGCCTCTCGATGGATTCCCTCAGGTCCAGGGGGTCATCAATTGCAACCATGTAGCCATCAAGGCAACTGACACACAAGCTAGCCAGATTCCTGAACAGAAAAGGCTTCTGCTCACTGAATGTCCAACTGGTCTGTGACTACAGGCAGCGAATCTTGCAGGACTGTGCCCAGTTCCCGGGCAGCCTTCATGATGCCTTTATCCTGTGAGAGTCCCAGGTGCTGCACCTTTTCAGGCCCACATCCAGACTCCGTGGGTGGCTGCTGGGGCATAAAGATTATCCCCTGAGAAGGTGTTGATTGACGTCCGTCTGGCACCCAGACATGGATGGAGCGAGGCGCTACAATTAGAGCCATCTCCTAACTTGAAGCTGCATTGAACAGACCATTGGCATTGTGAAAATTCACTTCCATTGCTTTGACCAGTCAGGGAGTGCCCTCCAGCACGAGCCAGCCAGGGCGTCTCATATTATGTTTGTCTGCTGTGCGCTGCACAAAATGACTTTATAAAGAGGCCTGGAGCTGGATAAGGAGGAGTGTTTGTGATATACATAAATGATTTGGAGGAAAGTATAGGTGGTCTGATTAGCAAGTTTGCAGACGACACTAAGATTGGTGGAGTAGCAGATAGTGAAGGGGACTGTCAGAGAATACAGCAGAATATAGATAGATTGGAGAGTTGGGCAGAGAAATGGCAGATGGAGTTCAATCAGGGCAAATGCGAGGTGATGCATTTTGGAAGATCCAATTCAAGAGTAAACTATACAGTAAATGGAAAAGTCCTGGGGAAAATTGATGTACAGAGAGATTTGGGTGTTCAGGTCCATTGTTCCCTGAAGGTGGCAACGCAGGTCAATAGAGTGGTCAAGAAGGCATACGGCATGCTTTCCTTCATCGGACGGGGTATTGAGTACAAGAGTTGGCAGGTCATGTTACAGTTGTATTGGACTTTGGTTCGGCCACATTTGGAATACTGCGTGCAGTTCTGGTCGCCACATTACCAAAAGGATGTGGATGCTTTGGAGAGGGTGCTGAGGAGGTTCACCAGGATGTTGCCTGGTATGGAGGGCGCTAGCTATGAAGAGAGGTTGAGTAGATTAGGATTATTTTCATTAGAAAGACGGAGGTTGAGGGGGGACCTGATTGAGGTGTACAAAATCATGAGAGGTATAGACAGGGTGGATAGCAAGAAGCTTTTTCCCAGAGTGGGGGATTCAATTACAAGGGGACACGAGTTCAAAGTGAAAGGGGAAAAGTTTAGGGGGGAATATGCGTGGAAAGTTCTTTACGCAGAGGGTGGTGGGTGCATGGAACGCATTGCCAGCGGAGGTGGTAGACGCGGGCACGACAGCGTCTTGTAAGATGTATCTGGACAGATACATGAATGGGCAGGAAGTAAAGAGATACAGACCCTTAGAAAATAGGCGACAGGTTTAGATAGAGGATTTGGATCGGCGTAGGCTTGGAGGGCCGAAGGGCCTGTTCCTGTGCTGTAATTTTCTTTGTTCTTTGTTCTTTGTTTTGTTGAGACAAGGAATACCACTCTTCCTCGGAGGAGGACAGAGCGCAGAAAGAAGAAGAGGAAGAGCGGAACAAAGGGTGTGCTCCAGAGGCGCCCAGCACCCAGGCTTTGAATGATGACCACTGTGGCTGTCCCAGGCCACACAGTGATCAGCAGGCTGGCATGGCTGCAAGGATCCTAATTAAGCAATTGAGCGGTTCTCAGCCATTATGACAGATGAATTTGCGTTCGGAGCCACAATGCCCTGAGGTTTCACAGCCCCCATGGCAGTCCCCTACCTGCAGCCCTCACCTTCCATCAGAGAGAGATTGATTCAGCAAACACACACATCTGAAGAATCCCATTGCCAGCCAAACCATTGAAAATGGGGTCTCCACCACCAACATTCTCCGAAATCACAGACCATGGCACTACAGCAAACCCAGGCCCCCCTGGACCCATCACCCACCCCCACTGCCAAACTCCATTTCCCATTTGACATCAAGCAATAATAACACAATCAAAATCATAAAACACATCCAGTTGTGAATGGTGGTGGCCAAATAAACAACAGACAGGAGGAGGTGGTTCCACTATTATCCCCATCCTGAACGATGAGGGAGCTTAGCACATCAGTGCAAAAGACACAGCATTTGCATCCATCTTCAGCCAGAAATACTGAGTGGATGATCTACCCCAGAGATTCCGAGCATCACAGATGCCCGTCTTCAGCCAATCCGATTCACTCCACGTGATATCAAGAAATGGCTGAAGGCACTGGATACTGCAAAGGCGATGGGCCCGAACAACATTCCAGAAATAGTACTGAAGACTTGTGCTCCAGAACTAGCTGATCTCCTAGCCAAGCTGTTCCAGTACAGCTACAACACTGGCACCTACCTGGCAATGTGGAAAATTGCCCAAAAATGTCCTGTACACAGAAAGCAGGATAAATCTAAACCAGCCAATTACTGCCCCATCAGTCTACTCTCGATCACCAGCGAAGTGATGAAAACGGCACTTGCTCAGCAATAACCTGTTCACTGACGCTCAGCTTGGGTTCCGACAGGGCCACTCAGCTCCTGACCTCATTACAGCCTTGGTTCTAACATGGACAAAAGAGCTGAACTCAAGAGGTGAGGTGAGAGTGACTGTCCTGGACATCAGGGCAGCATTTGACCGAGTATGGCATCAAGGAGCCCTAGCAAAACTGGAGTCAATGGGAATCAGACGGAAAACCATCTGCTGGTTCGAGTCATACCTAGCACAAAGGAAGATGGTTCTGGTTGTTGGAGGTCAATCATCTCAGTTCCAAGACATCACTGCAGGAGTTCCTCAGTGTAGCATCCTAGGCCCAACCATCTAAAGGTGCTTCGTCAATGACCTTCCCTCCATCAGAAGTGGGGATATTTGCTGATGTTTGCACAATGTTCAGTACCATTCATGACTCTTCAGATACTGAAGCAACCCATGTCCATATGTAGCAAGACCTGGACAACATCCAGGTTTGGGCTGATCAGTGGCAAGTAACATTCGTGCCAGGCAATGACCATCTCAAACAAGAGAGAATCTAACCAACTCTTCTTGATGTTCAACAGCATTACTATCACTGAATCCCTCACTATCAACATCCTGGGGGGTTACCATTGACTAGAAACTGAACTGGATCAGCCACATAAGTACTGTGACTGCAAGAGCAGGTCAGAGGCTGGGAATTCTGCAGTGGATAACTCACCTTCTGACTCCCCAATGCCTGTCCACCATCTACAAGGCACAAGTCAGGAGTGTGATGGAATACTTGTCACATGCCTGCAGCTCCAACAACACTCAAGGAGCTCGATACCATCCCAGGATAAAGCAGCCCACTTGGTTGGCACCCCATTCACCACCTTCAAAATTCACTCCCTTCACCACCGATGCACAGTGTGTACCATCTACAAGATGCACTGCAGCAACTCTCCAAGACTCCTTCGGCAGCATCTTCCAAACCCGCGAACTCTACCAACTAGAAAGACAAGGGCAGCAGATGCATGGAACACCACCACCTGCAAGTTCCCCTCCAAGTCACACACCATCCTGACTTGGAACTATATTGCCGTTCCTTCACTATCGCTGGGTCAAAATCCTGGAATTTCCTTGCTAACAGCATGTTGATGTACCTACACCCCATGAACTGCAGTGGTTCAAGAAGGCAGCTCACCACCACCTTCACAAGGGCAATCAGGGATGGGCAATAAATGGTGGCCTAGCCAGCGATGCCCACATCCCTTGAATGAATAAAAAGAAAATTATCACAGAAAAAATAAATGAAAAAACAATTGAGAAAACATCACCCAGGTGACCCATAAACTGCAACTAACAGTGTGGTGCCTTGCATTCCCATCCACATCTGTAGGGTATTCCTCCTGTGGCTGAGGAAGAGGAGGAGGCAACCTGCTCCCTTGTTTCTGCATCTGGCTGAGATGCACGTGGCTTCCACCCTCGTCTTGGAGGTACCTATGGGGGCTCCTCCACAGGCTGCATCATTGCAGGGGCAGCCTCTGTTACAAGGCCTTACGGCATGGATGGTTCCAGAATCAGAGTGGCCGAGGAGGCAAGGGATGGCACCAATGTCCCCTGACGTTTGGCACCCCCCCCCCTCATCAGCCTCTTTGACTTCCTCAGTCCTTTCATGGTGCCCATGCATACTGGATTATGCCACTGGCTGGCATCCACTCCAAGAAGGGCTGTAACTCTCTGCTCCTGCTCCGCTGTTGGCCCTTTGGGAAAAACAAGAAGGTGGTGATGAGAACTTGGGCTACTCAGCAGGTGCCTCAGCACAACCAACCCCATAGACGACAGTAGTTGTATAGCGCTCATTGGTCAGGAGTTTGCTCCATGCTACTCACCTGAAGCCAGAGCTCACAAATGATCCTGGTCTTCATGCTTCCTATGTCGCCATCGCTCACGGCCTGACGCGATGCCACCCTCACGATTTCTAACGCCCCCCCTCCTCCATCGGGGTCAAGGTGTGGAGGTCTGGCACACCAGCACCCGTCTGAAACATTTCCTGATAGTTGTGCACTCTCTTATTCTGCAGGAAGAGGAGAGAATGGTTTATGAGTGGGCTGCCCTCCCTTACCTATTCCAGCAGGACATCCACATGAGACATTGCACTCCTCAGAAATGTCCCCTGCTCAATTGCGACCCATATTTGAGGGTTGCTCACATATGAGCAGTGATGCAGCTGGGCACAGGTTGGAGACCTGTCACCCGGCTTTCTTTGCTGCTCACCTTTTCAGACCTTATCAGGTCATTGAATCTTTTCCTACACTGGACTCACATCCATCTGGTCACTGCTCAGTTGCTGACCTCTGTTGCCACCTCCATCCCTGCCCTCATTGCTTCTCGAGGCACGTTTCTTCTTCCTGACATTGGAAAGAGGATCTCTCTCCTGTCTGCCACTGCACTGGTTAAAGTATCAAGGGAGGCATCGGAGAACCTTGGTGGCGCACATGGATGCCTGCCCATGCCAGCGCTGGCCCTCTGAGCACCCTGCTGCTCCATCTCAGAAAATGAATGACTCGCCAAATCATGCTGCCATTCACCTTTTCAAAGAGCCCTCAGTTACTGTGTCACACCTCCAGGCCACTCCCGGTGCCTCTAATTGGGTGCCAAACTCACCTGTAGGCCAATTAGACCCCTTTCATTTCATCGATACAATTTTCTTCCTATTTTCATCCACTTCCCTTGGGGAATTGTGGTAAGTAGTGAAAGGATTCATAGGCTGATGTGAACTCTTTCCATGCCTGTACACAACTTAATACCAGCTGATAGGGTTGTTAGTCCTATGCAGCAAGACGGGCTTATGTGTTCCCACAATGCATACCATGGGGGGTTGTGGGGGGCACCCACACCCACCAGATGCATGATATTCGAGCTGGAGTTCCAGTCTCTGCTCACTAGAATTGTCTCGAGCATTTTGTTTTATTCATTTACAGGATGTGGGTGTCACTAGCAAGGCCAGCGTTTTTCGCTCATCCCTAATTGCCCTTGAGAAGGTACTGGTAAGCCACCTTATTGAACCGCTGCACTCTGTGTGGCTTATAGCTTTTCATAGCTGTTTCTGGCATAACTGAGTGGCTTGCTAGGGCGTTTCAGAGAACTTTTAAGAGTCAACCACATTGCTGTGGATCTGGAGTTACATATAGGCAAGACTGGGTAAAGACTCAGTTTTCCTACCCTAAAGGATATTAGTGGACTAGTTGGGTTTTGTGAAAAGCTGGTAGTTTCATGACTGGCTTTTTATTCCAGATTTATTTAATTACCTGAATTTAAATGTTCCAACTGTTATGGTAGGATTTGAACTCACGTTACTGGATTATTAATCCGGACCTCTGGATTACTAATCCAATATAATAACCACGAAGCTACTGTACCTATGTTACCAGGGTAGCAGGTAAAACCAGGTTTTAAACCGTGCTCAAACTTTCCTTGAGATCAGTGTCACTGACCATTCCTGTAAGCAGACCTCACCTCTCCAAGAACCAGGTTGTTTCTTTACTTGCCCACTATCCAGTTAAATGTAGGGAGAACCAGCGACAAACAGAGAACCATGATCACTATTTTCCAGCTTACTCCAATATGTCATGTGATTTCAACTTGTTAGGAGGAATAATTACAGACTCCAGCTGTAAATGATTGAACAAGTTAATTTTAAAAACGGGCTAAAGAATAGTATGGGTACAAACAGTACATTCACAGCAAAAGCAAACTTTACTATTCCTCTGCTCTAACCCTCAACAGAATAATTAACCCTGAGTCATAATTGTTACTTCTTACATGGCTATAGGCTATGTTATAAAAGTGCTTCCATTTTTAATATATTAATATGTTTAAAATTGTGAAAAGTGATTCATTTGAAAGACTGAAGAGATTCCATAGATGCTGGACTTTAAAAAACAATAAAGGTCACTGGAAGGACTTTGTTTAGAAAGAAACCCTTACTGGAAGTCACAGGTCTTAAGCAAAGTAAACAGCAGAAGCCTTGATGACTATAGAGTTGTTTACAGAGAAGTGACATGTCAAGATTTATGGCAGTCAAGAGTTGGTTTTGTTTTTGGATATTGTTTTGAGTCAGTAAGCCTGCTGAGAGAAGCACCCAGCTCATCCTTTGTCCACCTCTTTGAGAAGCTCTGAGAATCCAGTGTGATAGCTGAAACCCCTGATGCAGTGATTCTCCTGGAAAACCTGCCAGACTAATCCTCAATGTCACCTGAAATGGACTGCTCCAAAAAGATCCAAGTGAGAGCCGTCGACGCATATTTTGATGCCAGAATAAAGGACCAGCTGGTAACATACCATATATTATACTTTTCCTTCAAGAATTAACAAGCATTTGGCCAAACTATTTTTTCTGTCTTTTTTGTAAAGTGATCTCTGCAGAGAAAAGAACAAAGAACAAAGAACAGTACAGCACAGGAACAGGCCATTCGGCCCTCCAAGCCTGCGCCGATCTTGATGCCTGCCGAAACTAGAACCTTCTGCACTTCCGGGGCCCATATCCCTCTATTCCCTTCCTATTCATATATTTGTCAAGATGTCTCTTAAACATCGCTATCGTATCTGCTTCCACCACCTCCCATGGCAGCAAGTTCCAGGCACTCACCACCCTCTGTGTAAAAAAACTTGCCTCGCACATCCCCTCTAAACTTTGCCCCTCGCATCTTAAACCTATGTCCCCTCGTAACTGACTCTTCCACCCTGGGAAAAAGCTTCTGACTATCCACTCTGTCCATGCCGCTCATAACTTTGTAAACCTCTATCATGTCGCCTCGCCACCTCCGTCGTTCCAGTGAAAACAATCCGAGTTTTTCCAAAATCTCCTCATAGCTAATGCCCTCCAGACCAGGCAACATCCTGGTAAACCTCCTCTGTACCCTTTCCAAAGCCTCCACGTCCTTCTGGTAGTGTGGCGACCAGAATTGCACGCAATATTCTAAGTGTGGCCTAACTAAGGTTCTGTACAGCTGCAACATGACTTGCCAATTTTTATACTCTATGCTGCGACCGATGAAGGCAAGCATGCCGAATGCCTTCTTGACTACCTTATCCACCTGCGTTGCCACTTTCAGTGACCTGTGGACCTGTACGCCCAGATCTCTCTGCCTGTCAATATTCCTAAGGGTTCTGCCATTTACTGTATACCTCCCACCTGCATTAGACCTTCCAAAATGCATTACCTCACATTTGTCTGGATTAAACTCCATCTGCCATTTCTCCGCCCAAGTCTCCAACCGATCTATATCCTGCTGTATCCTCTGACAATCCTCATCATTATCCGCAACTCCACCAACCTTTGTGTCGTCCGCAAACTTACTAATCAGACCAGCTACATTTTCCTCCAAATCATTTATATATACTACAAACAGCAAAGGTCCCAGCACTGATCCCTGCGGAACACCACTAGTCACATCCCTCCATTCAGAAAAACACCCATCCACTGTTACCCTCTGTCTTCTGTGACCGAGCCACTTCTTTATTTTTTCTTTAACTGGTGTGTGTGCGTGTGTGTTGGGTTAATTTAGAAAGAAACTTCACTCTTTCAATCTGTGTGTTAATAAGCTTTACATCTTTACTGTTTTATAATAAATTATATTTTTGTTGTTTATTAAAGAAACCTGGTTGGTAGATTTTATTCTGAAACTAAAATAGATCAAGTATATCATTGGCCACATAGTTAACTGGGTAAAGCATTTAAATATATGTTGTGACCCGTGGAGAAGTGGAAATAGAGTAAGACAGTGCACTCCTTCAGCCTCAGCCGTAACAACTATCACAGAGGACTCTGTTTAGTGTTATACCCTAGATAGCTTCAGACTGATTAACTTCCTGTTGCAATATGGCCAAAATATAATTCAAAAGTTTCTTTGAAGTTATATCTGAACAAGTAGAATTAAAAACAGTATTTCTCATAATTACATTTAAAGGTCAGAAATTCACAGAATTCTAAATGGCTTTTGTCCATAGAAGCGGAGATGGCAGTGGGAATGTGTACTGAAAACTTTTCCACAAAAGGCTTGTAATTGAATTGAATTTCTCGGAATAGAAAAAAGATAATGAATCAAAGATAAAGGTTGGAATTTTACTTTGGGTGGGAGGCCCTGCCCACTGGCCAAAAAGTCAGGGGCGAACCCACCTCCACCGTGCCTGGGGAGCCATGCCAGAATTTTACCAGAGCTGCCAGCCAATCAGTGGGCCAGCAGCTCTTAGTCCCAGCAGCACCACTGGGATTGGTGTCCACTGCTGGGACTGCACCCAGCATCAGCAGCAAGAGGGACGCCAGCCTGGAAACAAGGTAAGATTTGGGGCCCCGCCGGAGACAATCGGGCCGGCCCTGGCGAGGCAAGGGGGGGTTGATTGGAGGGGGTCTTTATTTTATTCGGGGCAGTTGGGGTTTTGGGGGGGGGGCCTCCATGGGGCACAGGGTGCCCGATCATGAAGGCCCCCCCTCCAGCACGCAAGACGGCCGCCAGGGGGGCCTTTGCTACCTGGCTGCTGCCAGTAGAAAACAGTAAAAAACCAGCGGTGGTGGAAGGAGGCCCTTAAGTGCCAGTTAATTGGCTACTTAAGGACTTTGATTGGCCTGGGGTGGGCAGGCTGTTTGTCGCTACTGCTGCCCCATGTAAAATTGCAGCGGGGGTGAGAAGGCATCAGGAACGCCACTCCCCACTCATTGTCTTTAAGAGTGTTGTCCCTTTAAGACCTTAGTATGCTAATGTGCAAAGTACCAGGATGCAATCATGTGACTCGGAGCCAGAGTCACTCTGCTACTGTAACACCAAGAGGCAAGTCATGTAAATAGCTCTGCACTGTATATACTCATTCGTTGTTCAATAGACCTGTTTGAGATCTTCAACAACCTGAACTCCATGCATCGCATTTATGTTGCACCAGACAACATAAAAAAGTTCTCATTACAGAGAATATAAAAGGAAATTTTGAGGATTTTATAAGCATATGAAAATAATAAAGAATAACTAAAAATAGCATAGGATCAGTCAAGAACAAAAGGATGAATCTAGTTGTGGAGGATGAGGTTAGGGGAGAGATATTAAATGGATATGGATGGTGAAAGTGAAATTATTTCCAGAAAAATTAGCAGAACAAATTGAATAAGTCACCGGGTTCTGATGACACATACCGGAGGTTATCAGAGAGGAGATAGCAGAGGTTCTGGTCTTAAATTGTGCAGAGAGACTCAAGGTATAGACCAGTTAGTCTAATGTCAGTTTTGGGCAAACTCATAGGACTGGATTTTTCTTTTCCCAGCCCAAGGGAATCGAGTAGGATTTTTAGCTGCCACCCTGATCCCAGCTATGACCTCAACTCATCTTTCTGGGTCGGGAGTCAGTTTGAATAAAGACCAGGCCCCATGGGGAATTGCCATCAGCAAACAGGAGCCCACTGCTACCAATAAGACAAGTTCTAACTGTGTTACAGCCGGACCACCATTGCAGCACCTCAAGAAGCAGAGGACATCGAAAAGAAGATGGGAGTGACACTTCAGTCAGAGTAAGCCAAACCCTAATGAAGTTAGACATAAGCAGTCGAATTGGATGGAGAGGTTCCCATTATATGCCTTCTTCCTCTGAAACGGTGTTGCCTGGGCATACTGCTGCTACCCCAGGGAGTTGATCTCTAGGGACCATAGAACAGTGGCAGAGGTAAGGAAACAGGGCAGCTTGCCAGGTCACACCTCACTCTCTGATATAATGTTGATGGGGCTGGTGGATTTGAGGTGGCAGGCACCAATCCCAGCAGGGCAAGGGGGAGAAAAATGTAGGTTAAGGCAGCGATAGTTCTGCTAACCCAATTTTCCCACAGGTTCCACCGCTATCCTGCCCAATTTGAGATGGAATAGAGGGGGTTATGCAAAACATATAAATTATTGAGCACTTAGAAGTGCATGAAATAATCAAAGACTGTCAGCATGGATTTGTTAAAGAACAAAGAACAGTACAGCACAGGAACAGGCCATTCGGCCCTCCAAGCCTGCGCCGATCTTGATGCCTGCCTAAACTAACACCTTCTGCACTAAAGGCAAGTCATATTTTAAGAAATGCCAGTTTGTATCCACAAAGGGAATGCAGTAAATGTTGCATGTAGCAATTTTCAAAAAGCATTCAATAAGATAGGAGGATTAAAACCCCCTGGGTGGGAGAGGTTAGGGGTTGGGGGGGATGATGAAAAATGAACTATGCAGAATGCAACTCCAACTCACCACACATACAACATTCACCTTTTTTATGGCAGTGGATGTCAGGGAGTCTGAGTGTCTTGCCTGGAGAGGCAAAATGTTTAATTAGCATATTTAAATCAGGCTTCCACAGAACAATTAGGAGACGGATTTGAAATTTACTGTCGCTGCATGGATTTTCCAGGGCTTGGGAAATGTGACAGTGAAAGGTAGAGGGGAGCTGCTGGTTCCGCAAGCTAAGTGTCTTTTTCAGCACTTCTTGTAGGCCCGGAGGCGCAGAAGTGCTCGCCCTAGCCCCCTCAAGGGAGCCTTCAACAACCACCAGCCCCACTTGCCAGCATCCCCACTACCAACCCCAATTGCCAACCTCCCCTCAGCCCATCTGATGATGGGCCTCTCCCTACTCCCAATCACATGCCTCTCTCCATTCCAGATTGCAGGCCTCTCCTCACTCCCAATTGTGGGCCTTTCCTCCTCCCAATTGCTGAGGGCCATCCTCAAGGACTTTGCCAGCGAAACCCATTGTCGTGTCCCAAGCATTTTGATGACCCTGTGATTGCAGGAAATTACCACTTGTCCAGACAGCTATAAGGGAGGTTATTGGACAGAATTGGACAACAAACATTAGTATATTAAGAAACCCTTTGGTTCCACAAAGAACAACCTGTGATGCACATTCATGCCTGCAACATATCAGATTTAGATGAAAATGCTTTGAAGCGTATCGTGATGAATTTTAACAGTATATGACTAAAATGTTGCAATAACATTTCCATCTTTCACAATCTCGCAATCACAGCCAATGAAATGCTTTTGAAGTACAGTTGTTGTGATGTCAGGAAACACAGCAGCCAGTTTGTATAAAGCAAAGCCCCACAAATAGCAATGAGATAAATGACTAGAAATCACTTTCAGTGATGTTGTTTGAGGGATAAATATTGGCTGAGTCACCTCTCTTAAATCAGTGTTGGGATCTTTTACCTCAATCTGTGAGGGAAGACAAAGCCTCAGTTTAATATCTTATCCAAAAGGCAACACCCCTTACAGTGTATCACTCCCTCAGTACTGCACTGAAGTGTCAGCTTAGATTACGTGCTGAAGTTTCTATATTGGGGTTTGAACTCGGAACTTTCTAACTGAGAGGGGAGAGTGCTCCTACTGTGTCAAAGCTGACACCTATCAAGACTTGGCAAGCAGAAATCCAATAAATAATCATCACATCTGGTTATTTTATGTTACAGATATATGCAATAATCCTAGATATTATCCCCAGTATGTGCTAAATTAGTTGATCTCATCCTAAACTGTAATTGATCTCAATTTCCGTTGGTTACTCCATCTGTGAGCTTGCATTTGCAGACGTGAGAATGGGATTAGTCTCATCTGTGATTCCCTCCACAGTCAAATAGGGGTTGACATGCTCTTGTTAAGTTCTAGCAGTGCCTTCCAGGATGATGTGTGATACGGTTGTGCGCAGGTGTCTGGGCTTTCCAGGTTATTCTGTGATGAAAATACAAGGTTGGCAATGTTTGGTTCTTGTGGAGGTGGAGTATGAAAATCCAAAAAAAATTTCTGTGCATTCCGACTGATCACTGGCTCCCAAATTGATTCAGTGGATGGATGCCACAAGCAATCCAATGTTCCTCATGTGTGTCACTTTCATTTGTGATTTTTATGGTCAATAGTGAAGGAACGTCTATTAGTTAAGTCTTTTTAATAGTGTAAAACAATTAAGCAGTTAGATGAACAGGCCAATCATTTTTTGGCACCGCAAGCACTGGGCAACTGTCGTCTGGATGGAATGTCGGAAATGATGATGTGTTCTGACGTGCAGCCAATTTATCATGTCCAGACCATCTGCTTGGGAAATATTTCACATCAATTGGGCAGATAAAATTTAATACAATAAAGCGTGAAGGCTTTTGGTTGGAAGAACAAGGAGAGGCAATATAAATTAACGGATACAATTCCAAAGGGGCTGCAGGAGCAATGGGACCTGGGGGCATATGTGCCACAAATCATTGAAGGTTTCAGGGGAGGTTGAGAAAGTGGTTAATAAAGCATGTGGGATCCTGGGATCTATAAATAGGGGTACAGAGTATGACAGCCATAAAGGTGGGGCTAAAGAGAGGCGAGTCGAAGAGACTTAGCAGTTGGCAGGAAAAAAGACAGAAGCGCAAGCAGAGAGCCAACTGTGTAACAGCCCCAACAACCAATTTTATCTGCAGCGTCTGT